>NC_045577.1:2580000-2939375 GCF_009819795.1 Aythya fuligula | reverse complement strand
ATCTTTGTTTGCCAAACTGATGGTAACAGACTAAATTTTGATCCCATGGAGACACTGAGACCACCAGCAGAATGCCTAGAAACTCAGCTGATGTTAGCAATCTAACGGATGATTTAATAATTCACCTTACTCATTCAGTCTCGTTTTTCTTTTTCTTAAGAGAAGGGATTTGTGCCGTCCTCTCCCCTGCCTGGTCACAGAGCTGTCTCCAGGAGAGCCCTGCAGCGAGCCCCATCCCACCCAGCACAGCCCCCCTGTCCTCCAGGGGACACCCACGCTCAGCCCCTCATGGGACGTGGTCTCCTACGATGAGCCTGTGCAGAGCAAGAAGGGACGTTTTCAGGGAGCAGATGGATTCAAGAAGTCATGCAGGGCAGAAGGGGAAATTTCCCTGCTCCCCGCATCACCCAGCTCCCTCCCCAGCAGGGAGCAGTCAGTTCTCAGCTCCCGTGCCCACAGCTGGCACACCTCGGATGTACGGCCCTGCACCAGGCAATGGGCCCAGCGATCAGAAGCTGGCAGAACTGTGGAAAAAATCACCCCAAAAGAAGTTAGAGCAGCTCAAGAAGAAGATCCGGGAGCAGAAGCAGCAAGCGGCATCCCAGGTGCAGGAGTGCCAGGCTGCAGCGTGTGCTGGGGGACTGCCACCAAAGAGCCCCATGAGGAGGAAGGTGTGCACAGTGGTGTCGGCTCCTCCTGCTCCGGTTTGCAGAGGTCAGTAGGGGTCTGGCATCTCCAGAGAAAGGCTGGGACTGTGTGCTACCTATCCGTGCCTTGGCACAGCTGCGTACCAAACCCCATGGCTCCCACACCACGTTTAGTTACGCGTTGGGCAGCAGCCGTGTCCGGGCAATAAGTCTCTTTATTTCTGCAGCCCTTGGGGGAGCTGTAAACCTCCCCGTGCTACAGGTACCAACCTGCTTACCTCACCTCTCTGGATTTACAGCAAGCTCAAATTTATTAATTTCTTTCCACATAATAGTGAAGAACTTGCTGCAAAAATATTCCTCCCTCCCCTTTCTGCCCAAACACTGACTTCTCTTTCCTGCAGAGAAGCACACCGCAAACAGCACACCTGCATCAGCAACTTTTTCATCCCTGGTTGCATTTCTTTGCCCAGGAGCAGGTACACAACAGCACCGAGTGGCCTGGTGCTGGCACTGAAGCTCTGTGAGAGAAGCCCTTTGGTGGCTGTGCTCCCGGGGTCTTTTAGTGGCTTTTCTTAGCCTGTGGCATGGAGCTTCCATCTCCCACACCTCTGCACGCTGTAGCTTTTGCCAGATATAAAGCACGGAATGGGTGGCATAAGCACGTGGGAAATAAGAGCACTGCAGCATGGGGAGGCATCGCAGGTATTTAAAGCAGAAATTGTGTAGTTCAGAGGCATTACAGAGGATTTAGCAGATCATTCAGTGGAAGTAGTGGATCTGAGAGCAAATAGCGGAGTTCTTTATCCTACTTTGCTGCTAAATTTGGGCCCGGAGTGCCATTCATCTACAGCTGTCACATTAGTTTAGCATAATTTAAGATCTCAGGTTGCTGTGAGTAATGCACGGACTCGAGAGCAAGTACTTACTGCCCTAGGGCCAGCCCAGTCAGCCTGCCCGCAGTCCTCTCAGGATTACTGAGGCTGGATCAGAGTAGAGAAGACGAGCTGAAAAGCTCTGCATAATAAATCTTATTGCTGTAATAGCATTAGCGTTAATTCATTGGGTACTATGATCCCTGTCACACACCATCAGCTTCCAGGGTGTTTCCCTTAGATCTGCTCCAAACCACATTTTACAGTGACACGTGGAAGTCTTTTACGGAGCTCACCTGGGGTCTCTGGGAGCTCACACAGGTTTCCAGAAAGACCCCAAAGGGAGAGGTGCCACAAGGCACCCGCTGGATGTGCCTCTTGGGTCAGGGCTGTTTGTGCAGCACCCTGTTGTATGCATCGATGGGGCAGCAGATATAATCCTGGGGATCCAGGCCAATGCTCGCCTTGCTGGGACACCTCCAGTGCCACAAAAAATCATAGAATTGTGGAAAAATGGAGTGCTGCTTCCTCTGTGCCTGATCCAGCTCTGCTGAGTGTCAAGAGAGACTCCTGTTTCTGTGAGCAAACAGGACTGGGTCCCCCTCATCCATCCCTGCAGCTCGGGACAGCTCCAGCTCTCAGCCAGCTTCCCGGGAAGGCAGCACAATGTGCAGGGAAAGTGGAAATGTTGTTCTTCCTAGCAGGCCAGCTGGCAAAGAAAAGGTGGCTTGCAGCTGCCACCGAAAAGCTGCCGTTTGTGTCACAGTTTTGGTTTGCTGGGGACAGCTGCCAAGTGTGCAGTTTAATTTTACCTACGCACTAACTCTTTTTTTTCTTTTTCTTTCTTTTTTTTTTCCACCTGATTGAAGACCAAAGGGAGAGAAGTTCAGCACAGAGAATTCAAGCACAAAGCCAGAGGCATCCTTCACCCAAATCCTCCAAGCTGGAGAGAACGGCAGCAAGTAAAGGTAAGGATGAAAATCACGAGAAATGACAGACTGATGGACAAAACCACCCGAGGTCACAGCAGCTGGATACTCACCTGCCAAAATATTTATCTGCTTATTAAATAGTGTCAAATCCTAGGACCCAGTCAGGGACCAGAGCCTGGTATATCCAGCAAGTAACAAAACCAGAGAGAGACAAAAATCAGCATTTGTTTGAGGAGGCAGAAGATGAGCAAGGGCAACACGAGGACATGAGGCTTCATTTCTGGGTTAGCTGCATGCGAAGCGTGCCGAGGCCTCAGGGAGGGTGTCTGACCAGCCACCTGCTAGCACGTGCTGTCACTGGCTTTTGGGTAAAGTTTGGCAAGTCACTGCCACAGACCCTCCCTCGGGCTCTCCCTGTGCAAAAAGGATTTGTCACAGGCCCCATGCCGATGCCCACAGGCGTTACCTGAGAGCCAGTGTCTGTGACCTCCAACAATTTGTCACGCCGTTGCCTGCGGCAGTTGAATTCTGGGCCTGCCAGGATTAAAAATAATCAGAAATAAAAAATAAGCCACACGTCCTAGGTGGGAAGGACCGTCTGTCACCTGTTCCCTCCTGTGCTCGCTAATGAATGAGCAGTGCCACCGAAAGGTAGGATTACCAATCACTAGCCTCCACAAAGGGTATCTCTAAGTGCAGATTTGAATTATTGGAGCAATTTTACCCATTTAATGCTAGCAGTTTGCAGTGGAAACGGTTGCGTTCAAACTTTGGGGGAGCAAGGCAAGGAGTGGAAGTGCTACGGGTGCTGCTCACCCCAAGCAGCTGTGTTTTACACTGGCAAAAGTACCAGATCTGCAACTTCTGGGAACAAAAAAGAAAAAAAATCCGAGCTATCTAATACATGCAGATGAAATTATGAGCAGAGCTGCATCCCGCACCCTGCTACCTGAGTACTATTTAAAATGCATGAAATATGTAATAATTTCCCTCTCCCTCCTTTTTTGTTTTAATGGATTGCTTGAAAAATGGCTTGATCTTCCTCTGAGAGTGGGTCATAATAAGACCATGGCACATGAAACATTCATCATTGTAACTGCCAGTGTCATGGTGTCTTTATTGGCTATTAGTTTCTGTCAGTGAAAGAGCCGAGGCAGGGCTACGAGGAGATGAATGAGGGGTCAGGGGTCAGAGCTGGAGTGCTCAGGAATTTGATGAATTATAAATTTGCTGTAGTTAACAAAAAATTAAGTCACAACAGCCATAAAATATTCATCTGCTCAAAGGTAGAAGAAAAGTGGAGAATATTTAAATCAAAAGATTTCCTTCTGGTGAGTGATTTCATCACAAACTCAGGCTGTACTTGAACTTTGACATAGATTTTTAGTAGTTAATAAATACTTTGTAGATAGAAAAGGTTTAATTGAAATCAGACAAGACGGCGAAGTGAAGATCATTAGAGCTGCATATTAATTTGTCTGTTGCATTTTGAGAAACTAAGCACAGTAAATAAATGCATCCTCCTGCATTTTAAATACTGCTAACCTAGGAAACACAGCAATACAGTGAGCTGCTCAATTAAAAACACTGATGGATCTCAGCCTGCCTGAGCCCAACAGATTTTGGCAGTTCCACCCACAGTTTGGGATAGCTGTGGAGAAGTCACCTTGCTTCTAGCTGTGGGCACAAAGCGAAGGACAACCCCACTAACCAGTGTCCAGAAGTACCCCACAGCCAGCAGAGGGTTCCCAGCGGTGCTGTACGCACACAGCTCAGGATGCAGACAGCTGCTGAGCAGAGGCCAGGAAAGCCAGACTCAGTTGGTTTTATCCACATCTCTGAACTGAGGCTGGTAACTATTTAAGAGTACAATCCTTTCTCTAAAAAGCATGAATATTTTAGCCAGGGTAAAACTTAAGGGGGGAGGGAGCTGCCCTGCAAATACCAAAGAAGTGTCTGTTTTGTCACCTGCTGCTCGAGAAGTGTTTGCAATAGATGGATAATCATGCCAGTGCAAGTATTGGCATGCTGTGAATGCAATCTGAAATTATGAAGTAAAACGGTGATAAATGTTGTCTATTATGTGACACCACCTATTAAGCAAGAATAATTTGTTTGTGCTGCATACTGCAGCGTTTATTTTTGCATTATACATGGTCCCTCGTCCTGTATTGCTCATTGATTCTTCCACGCTGCATCCTGCTGATTCTCACCAGTTTAAAAACGAATTAGTTCACCCTAGTTAGGCTGATGCAATCACAAGGAAAATCATATTTTCATTATCCCCTCCCTCCAGTTCTCAAATCTGCTGGAACCCAGCAAGTACCAGCTGTCTGCAGCTGCCATTGCAGAGGGATGCTGTCAGATGCTTGTGTCATGACCTCTTCTTTTTGTTTTTGAGGACTCTGGGGTTCACTGGCTTCTGAGTAAAGATCGTAAGAACTGTATGAACGTGACACAAGTGATAAATGGTATAAATTGTAAGTCTGAGTGCTTTAAAAACTTTTTGTTAACTTACTCTGACTGAAACTTTAGATCTCCCCACATCTTCAGTGTGATTTCTGGACATCACCATTAAAAAGAATTATGATAGAGCTGCAATTTTCTTTCAAAGAACATGTGAGGGTTTAATAATGAAGTTCTCTGTTTCAGATACAAAGCTACTTGGTGCTGCTGCATGGAGAGAAGGTCAGAAGCTAGCTAGGCAGTTGCTTGGTCCACCCCCTGCATTTCCAAAGCTGCAGAGCACAGCTGAGGAGCAGACCACTGGAAACACCTTGGGTACAGTTGCCTCTCACTGCTACGCTAGTTGTTTTGGCACGTGAACAAAAAAGTGGTGGACCACTTATTAAATCTAGTTGTAATAAATGGTTTCAGGGCTCTTCTAAGCACCTATCTTTAAAGACACGAGCAATAACTCACTTGTCAAACACCAAAAGCTCTGCTTTTCAGCTGGGCTGGTTTGCCAGACACAGCTGTATGGCTTCCCTGGCCACAAACTACACATCATTTGTATAACTGGACACTGCCACTTCAAAATTAGCAGAGATTTGTCTTCCATCTAGACTATAGAACATTTTACAGCAGTCCTCAGACCTATGGTAGGAAGCAGATTTTGAGATGCATGTGATAGATGCAGGAATTGATACATCACTGGAGTGATAACACCACTGCCTTTTCACAATCATTTCCACAGAGCCTGAGCGAGGATTTGTAGCAATGCCAGCAATGGGAAACAGCTCGAGAGAAAATGGAAATGAACCTGCAGGGAAAAGCCCTGAATTCACAAGCTGCACAGTTCCCCCCCACAGGCCCTTTGGAGGGAGCAGCAGTGCACCAACCAAGGATACAAACCCAGTACTCAGCAACCTGCATCTGCAAAGCCAGTGGCAGGAGGAACGCAGACGTAGCAGGCTCCCAGAAGACACTGAGAGAGCAGAGGCAGAAGTTCTGCAGCAATACCCAGGGATCTGTTCTCCTTCACCTGAAGCTCAGAGCACGACTCCCCCTGCCTTCACCAAGGACAAGATAAGAGCTTCATTAATAAAGGCTGGAGCCAAGCCCGGCAGCTCTGGGAAGTGCAGCAGAGGAAAAAGCACACCTCCTCAGGGATGGAAAGGCTCAAGCAGCCCTCTGCAGAAAGGGCCTGAGAAAGAAAACCTTAAATGCCCTTCAAAGAGGAGGGTAAATGTTAGAAAACCTCACCCCTACAGCCCTGAAGTTGTTCGGGAATATATTCATAGAAAGAATAAAGAGAGAAAGAAAAAAAAGCTAGAAGAGAAAAAGTCTCTGATGAAAGCCATGGAAATGAGAAATAAGAGGCTGCAAGAAGTATACAGGAAACAGAGAGAAGCTGTCGGAAAGAAAACACGTTCAGACCAGACACACAGCCTGAGCGGGGGAACAGCTGCTGCGACACAAAGCCCTGGGTGTGCACTTGAGCAGGTAAGTCATAAAGGAAAGGCAGGTTGAAAACCCTAAAAACTTGATCACTGCAGCACCAATCAGGACACGAAATACTCCATGCAAATGCTCTGAAGCATCAGAAAGTTTTATCTGGAAAAACAGAGCAATTGACTTCTAATTATAGCAAGAACTGCTGTGCTCATTAGTAAGGCTGGAACCCTGGACTTCAGGGTCAAAAGCCTGGAAATCTCAATTGCTTTAGCTAAAAGAACAGGTTTGTTGTTTGGCTCGTGCATTTTTCCGGTTACATGAAGCAATTATTAAGTGGAACAAAGGCCAAATACCGCTCTTATTGCCCAGTTATTTAGTGCTTACACTAATGGTCGCTTTTGTTTCAGAAGCAAACCAGCAGTGGAATCCTGGAGAGGAGTTTCATGGCCTGGGTGGATGAAACATCCCATACTCTACTAAATAAAGATCACAGAGACAGGTACTCAGATGTTAAAAGCATCCTAGAAAGCCTCTTTCTCAGCACACTGCAGACTTTTCATAGAGTTCTGCTGAAAGCTTTAAGAAACAGAGCAATGGATTAATTTACTCTCTTATCTCACCCTAAAACAGGCCTCATTGAACCTAAGTCCAAAGCAGTTACAGCTCTGTAAGACGCAGCTTGTGTGCTTCAGGATGTGAAATAGGATTTTTTTCTTTCTGCCAACGCATTAAATGAACCTGCATGGTGCTTTACCTGGCCTCTGTGTGCTCTGGTTTACCAGCACTGCCTGAGCTACCCAGTGCAAAGCCCAGTTTCAGCCTACTTTTATGATTTGTGTTTTTAAATAATTATTCCTTATCAGCGCCAGGCAAAACTCTGAATCTCCCTTCTATTTGTCAGCAGTTTGAGCTCCATCCTGAATCTATCATGTGACAAAGGTATCTACAGACAGGGAAATCTGTTTCTTTTTCTTTTGTGAAGTGCTTTAGCTGAGGACACTGGTCAGTGCAAAAACCTAACGTTATTTGGTTTTATAACCTCACAGTTCTGCTTTTTATTTAAACAGGGATCAGCTTCTAAAACGAGATCAATCACCTAAAAACAGAGAGACATTACCTTCTGCAGCAGCACTGGGATCTGAATGCTGGTTCCTGAGTCCTCTGAAACGTGAAGACTTGGGGGACTGCTCTCCCCCAGCTCTCTCTATACCTCCTCTCAGCTTTTCTCTTCCTCAGAAAGATGCAAAACTGGACTCCAAGGGCTCGGTTTCTGGTCCTTCTCCATACAGAAATAAGTGGGATCGAGTGAAAGCCATACACAATCTATCCAAGGAACTTGCAGACAAGATTGAGATGTCAACCAAGAGACTCAGTGCAACAAGCAGGGCTGGGGACTTTGCTGACAAAACATCAGCAGAGACAACTTGGGACCTTTTCAACAAGTCTTCTGTCACAGAGCCTGAGACTTCCAAGGATGAGCAAGACAGGACCATGACCTTACAAATGCTTCTGGGAGACCCGGATCCTGCTGAGTTATGTGTGTCTTCAGACAGAGCATTTCATGGACTGGGCAGGATCGGCCTTGTGGGCACTGAGAGAGCAGCGGACCAGGCCAGCCAGAAGAAAATACCCACTTCTTTGTCTGGAGGGAGTGCTGGGGGCAAGGAATTACCACAGAACACCCACATCATGAAATCAAGGCATCTCAGCCCCAAGGAACACGTGAGCAGCACACTGAAAGGTAGATAACGTTGGTAAGATGTGTCAGGGATACTCCCATACCATAGCCCAGCTCTTTCGAAACTATGAAGGCTAATCAAAGCGTTGTGTCTTGGGAAAATCCCTGAGAAGTGGGTCCTCTCGGCTGTATCTGAAGTGCCGATTTGGACACATCACTTCACCTTCTGGTGCCCAGGCTTTCCCAGCAGGAAGAAAGGAATTATAAGCCTAACCCGACACACTTGGAAATGTGTGGATAAGAAAAGCCATATGGAAGTTAAGTGCTCGCACATAAGCAGGCAGAGAATAGGTGCCAAAGCTTGAACATTTCATTTCTACAAAGAGCATGTTTATTAAATGCCTTCATTTGTCTTTTTAAAAGGTTTCCCTATGAATAAAGGCTCCGAGGTGGACATGAGCCTACTGCATGAAAAGCCAATAACCAGCCCAGCCTTTCCATCTCACGGATTCCTCACTAGAAGGTAAACAAATTTGGATATATTATTCTCTGCTAAAATATTATTCTCTGTTAAACACACCACACATACATACAGTTAAAATAAATAGCACCAGCTCAGCACGGAGCCAGGCTGCTCTTTTCTCCTTACCCCGAGAATTGCCAAGTAGGCAGATTTTGACACAAGATATACTGAAAGAGGGACCCACCTATTTGTAGAGAGATGGAAGATCAATAGGAAGGTTTCAGCCTTATTTTTTTTTTAGAGAGATGGATCTCCCCTACAGAGGTTTTGCCCTAGATGCAACCTCCCAGCTGTGTAAGGAGGCTGGGGGCTGAGGGAGGGATTCCCCTCCTGCAGCCAGGCTCTGTTCATCTGCACGGGGCAGCTCGGCCTTTGTACACCCCATCTTGAGCAGGGGGAGCTGCAAGGAGGTGGTGAAAACCAGGGGGCATGCTGCGGGCACTGTCAGGGCTGCTGGGGCTGCCTGCCAGGTGAAAACCCAATGCCAACCCTATACCAACCTGCACCAACCCCATGCCAATGATCTGGGCGTAGTAGAGCTCCTACCTGACCAAATCAGTACAGACTAGTGCGTCAGGTGTTAGGAAGCACCTCCTCAAAAACCTTCCTGTTAAACTATAAAATGCCTCTGGAGAGGTGGTACAGAAGACGGCTCTTGGAATATATCGAATGCAGTTCTGTCAGCGTTATACTTGCTGTGTTGAGAAACACCAGAGCCATAAAGGGGGCTCAAAGTACACTGCTCTGCTCTGTGACTCCATTCACGAGTAACAATAAAGCACTTGTCGTGTAAAGGTGTTTGAAAAGCCACGTGTAGATCTAGCCTCCCTCCCCTCCCCAGTAAAATAAAAACCTCGCTATCTCAACATATGGCACCGGCAGAAGAATAAATTGATTATCTTTATGAGTACCTAGTTAAATCTCCACTGATCTCCTTTTTGCAGGGGATTAAAGAGTGATTTAATCAACTGAATACTATAAATTCATTTATAGTGATTGTTTTCACTCACTTTGCTCCAAAAGTGGGTAAAAAAAATCTGGTTGCTGCAGCTGCACAGATTGTGTGTATGTGCAGCAACACCTACCCGCAGACTCTGAGCTGCCTCGAACAGGATGATAGAGTATGATAATTATGGAAAATCTGTTTCAGAACAGGAAGTTTGGAGGAAAGGACTACATTAATGGAGGTTATTTTCAGTCAACCAACATTAATTAAATGTTTAATGTAGATGGCTATTGATAGAAAACCCTTCCCATTAACCTGTATCTTAGAGAGCAAAGCAATATCTGTGTAGCTGCCCCGGGTGGTTTGTCTCTGGTTACAGGGGAGCTGGGAAGGGAGCTGGTAGCTCAGAAGCAAGGCACAGGCTGCAAACCAGACTGTGTCACTGTCCAGCCCCTGAAGAATGACAGAGTCCCACCAGGAGCCACGCATCTCCCTGCAGAGAGGTCTCCCTCAGAGAATAAAGCCCTGAACTTTAGCAGATTAAATATGGCCTGGGCAGGCAGTGCCAAAAAGGACATACGTGCAGCAAACTGCTGCCCATGTCCCCAGCTTCCCATTCGAAGAGCAGGATGAGGTGCTGGTGCTGTGGGACCCCAGCCCAAGCAGGGACAGCGTGGCTCTGCTTCACCAGGTTGCTCCGTGGTGTACACATGGTTATACATTTATGCAGCTCTAATTCACAGTAATCGAAGGTAGGTGCAGACCCTCCGTGGGCCCCCACGGGAGCAGCTGTAATGGAGAAGCATCAGGCAAAGCAGAAGTAAGACAGATTGCACTGATCTCCTGAGCAGTGCAATTACCGAGAGAGCAGAGCTCCCGCGTGTCTGAGCAGTGGAGTCAAACAAAGTCCTTAGAGCACCGCAGGAAAATATCAGCAATAAAAACCTACCAAAAAATAAATCACAACCCTGCTGCGAGTGCTGCTTCAAAAGATGAGGAGAGCTACTTGCAGATAAAATATCAGTGTTTTTAGAGTTTAGAAGTGGGAAGTGCAGCTATACTGCAAACAGCTCCAGACTCATCTCCTTGTGAGTTGAGGACTCCCTCTGATGCAGTAGTGACAGCAGGGAGATGATATAAGGGAAGGATCACCTCATGTCTAACACTTCCTTAGGTACTGTTAAAGTAGGTAGTACAAATGTTTGGAGCAAAAGCCAATCTCTGAATGGCCCTGAGCTTTTATATGCATGGGATCTAGATCCTAACTTGATACCTAATCCTGGAACCTGCACAACCACTCATGGGATGAGAGTCCTGCACACACCAGCAGGAAGCACACACAGTAAGGACGATGTGAAGGTCCCATAACCAAGTGATTCCCAAGGTTCCTCCAATACAAACCAGTTCACATGCCTGCTGAAGGCATATATCTACAAGCTGCTCAGAAAGCCACACGCTAAAGGAGCACCAGCATGCTAAAGAGTGAAAGAAGCCAGTTTCTTGACTAACACACCAAACTTCATAGGATTGTGCTGCTGAACAGGGAGAGTGCCTTGTTCTTAGCCACTGATAAACCCATTCCTGTAACTCACATCACCAACGGAGCTAGGAGCTAGGTTAGAAAACGTGACAGTAACAGCAGCTGAGTCGGGTCTCTGCTCTGACTTCCCCTGTTGCTACCAGTGATAATGAGTTACGTGTCTGCAGCTGGCTGCATGCATATTCCCTTCAACACTTCATTTAAACAAAGCCACCTGTTAAAAACTGTTTGCCAGCCTCATTCACAAATACAAAACATCCCGCATTACAAAATCAGTGCTCTTGAACATGATCCTACCAGAGCCAGTTGCGACAGCACAGTTTTGTGTTTACATGTTTAATTAGAGCTGTGAAAACAGTGATTCATGTTCATGCAAGAAATCCCGCAGGTGCATCTTTCCATAAGAAATGTTCCCATTTCACGCACGGCTGCTCGGCCGTCCGCAGGGGCGGCTGACGGAGATCTGTTGTTAATGCAAATCACTCACTGATGGGAATTCTCCAAACTGCCAGAAAATGTTTATGCAATTTCATCCTTATTTTGATTCAATTACCTATAGAAGTGGCTTTCTGCGTCCCTAGAGAGTCAAAGAGATCGCAGCACTTTTGCCATAAGTTCATTTTTAAACTTGCAGTGGGTGGCCTCACAGCCCAAAGCAGAGCAAGCAGCAGTCAGGGAGAGGCCTGATGTCCTGAGACTGTTAGATGAGGGACCTCAGCTCTGCCTCCTGCTGCCTCCTACTCCAGTAATGCTTTCTCTTTGGTTGGTGCAAATCCAAAGAGCCTCATCTGGCAGTTGTGAAGGTTTTTGCCGGCTGCAGAGCTGGTTGTGTTCAGAGGAGAGGGGTTGCTGGCTACTCCTGTATCATCACGGTGTATTCTGTAGAAACTGGATTGACTTCCACTGATGTTAGCAGGAGTAATCCCAGGACCTAGGTAGGGCTGGATTCAGAGCTTGACATCAGGCTTTCCAACCAGAAGAAGGCATTTCTCGAAAGCCAAAAGAAATAGTGGCATTGTCTGAAAAACTAACACAACACAAATGCAGAAACTATACTCAGCATATTTGCCTGAAAAATATTAGAATTGCTTTGTAAGAAATCCCTTTTATCTCTTCTCTTTCATCCCCCTTTGCTTCCACTTTCTGAAGACTACATCCAAGATGTGCTAGTGGAGACTGCTCTAATCGTTTTAGCAGTTTCTGGGTCACGAAAAACAAAGAAAAGCTTATTAACAAGAAAAATGAAATGAGATTTCCCTAAGCTGATTGCTGATTAAAAAAATTTCCACATTCATTTTTCTGTATAAAAAGAAGACATCTGTCACCAGCTCAGCGTGTCCCAGGGTCCTTGCCTGTGTTTCAGCTGAGGCTTGATCAACAAATGCCCATTTTCACACCTTCCTTCCTCATCTTTTTAGTTAAGCTCAGATTGTTACAGATCAAAACAAAGTAAACCCGGTTAGCTGCGATATTTGTCGGGACTGTGGGGTTTGGTGCTGACGTTGTTTTGGAATATTGAAGTGTGTGTATCCGTAACTAACCTCAGCTGGGCCACAACCATGCTCAGCACAAGTCCCAGAAGCAGTGGACCAGCGAGCGTTACTCTGGGGAGTTTCTAAAATGATTTCAGAAAACTTTGCCGAGGTTCAGAGCTAGATTGTGCAACCAAGTACTAGCAACAGCCCAGATTGTACAATGCAGCCTCAATAAATTAAGCTAGGTTGTTTCTGCTCTCCACCAGGCTGAAAAATAATTCCATCTCTTTCAGAGCAGTAATTAGAGTAGGTAATGAAGAGAGTTTTTAGCTTTCCTGACAATATCAAAGTACAAGAAAGGGGATTTTGTACATGGGCAGGTGTGACTTTTCAGTGAATCTTTTATTTCCATTTAACAAAATTTAATAAATGATAGATCTGATAAAACGAAATAGCCATCCTTTAGTTCAACAGTTGTTTATGGTCGTGCATCACCTCAAAAAATCTCTGAGTAATTGTTGCTGCCTTGACACAGCCTGCAGAGAGAACCCACAGCTCAGAGAAACCACCGCTGGCCTGAGACGATCCTGGAAGTTCAGCATCAGGAGGGAATTGCCTGCTGGTCTCCTCCAGAGAGCCTGAGGACACCGGATGGCCTCAGAACCCAGCTCTCTGCCACTCCAACCAGTGGATCAAAGACTCGAGACGGCTTCAAGCAGGACTTTGGTAAGGTGGCGTTCCCCACGGTGTCAGTGCGGTGGGTGCTCCGTGCCCTCCCCAGGTGCTTCTTGTGCTATTGCAGGAGAATGAGTAGCCTTTGGTTACAAGAGAGCTCTTGCTAAAAGTTCAGACCACGACTGAAAAACTTGGGGGGTGGAGGGAAATGTCAAGGAGCCGGTGAGCATTCCAGATTTTGAAGGACATGAACGAATAAAGACAAAAATGTGGAATTGACCAGAACGTCACCACACAGTGCCTGCTGTGCCATGACACAGGGACAGCCACAGAGAGCCCCTAATGGAACAAACCCCATCCAGATCAGAGCCCCTTGCAGCTTCCTCTGAAGGTCTCAAGGAGCTTCACAATGAACTCCTCGTAATTAACACATCAGATAAGTGTGGGACGTGATCCTCCTTGTACAGCAAGGGGCAGCTCAGAACATTCACAGGGTTAACAAAGGATGCGGGGCGAGTGGAGACACATGCTCGAGAATCCCACATGGCTGGCAAAGCATCGCTACTGCTGCTGACAACAAGTATTTGCATAGAAACAAGGGGATTTTGTTGTCCAAAGGGTTAAGCAGCAAACGGCAGCGTGCAGGCCTGCTCTGGCTGGAGAGCCCTGCTCGCTTCCACCAAACGGCAGCAGATGGTGCATTGTTTTAAGGGCTTTTCCAGACAAAAGAACAAGCTCAGATATCCTTTCCTCAAAGAGGGTACTTACAAAAAGCCTTTGCTCTTATTAAGGATTCTTCATTGTTTTCCCCACAACATTTTATAAGTCATATTGGATTTTGAGGTGGTGGAGAAGCCAGCGTTGTTTACGCTGCTTCTCCCCAGCCCCCGGGGACTGCGAGGGTACCTTACACAATTGGACACAAGTCCATTGTCTGAAGTGTTCACCGCGAGTGAAAGACACTGCATTTATTGAATATTAATAATTAAAGCCCCCAATTCTGGCAGCTATCTGACAAAAATACCCTACTCAGCACTCGAACAATAGGAGCTGCTGCCTGGTGTCTGTGCCAGGAGATCCCTGTCCCTTCCCTCAGCAGTTGTAGGAGCTGCTGAGTCCAAACCCAGGTTTGACTGCAAGCCAGCAGTTCCACTTCGGGCCATGTTGCTGCAGATGAGGCACAGAACTGTCAGCCTGAAGACAATGTTGCTCTGAAATATGGGTCACAAGTGGATCTGTTCTCCTCTCTTATCAGGGAACGGCTGTTCAGCTGCGGGGCTGCATTGTCTGCCCGATGCATCACGCCAGCAGCTGATCCTGTTCTCTTTCACGGAGCCCAGAAGTTACCGTGCACACGCAGCATAATGATG
Source organism: Aythya fuligula (assembly GCF_009819795.1). Lineage (NCBI taxonomy): Eukaryota > Metazoa > Chordata > Aves > Anseriformes > Anatidae > Aythya > Aythya fuligula. The sequence continues at coordinate 2,924,817 of NC_045577.1, read as the reverse complement.
TGTAATTATACATCTGACGCAAAATATAAATATTTACATTTAAAAGATACATGCAGCACCTAACCACTAATTGCTGTGCCAAAGACGTTAGATGTTCCTGCAGTAAACACACTTGGCAGAATAACAAATCGCAATTTCAAACGTAACAAAACGGTACAAGAAGCGGATATTCACAAAATACTTGTAACTATTTATATTTATATATATATATTTATATATATTTATAACTATATAACTGCAGCACACCCCCTGAATACAGCCCCAGCACCCAGGTTTCTGTGTCACTCTTAAATAAGGGAATGAGGTGGTTTTAAAACCATTTGGCCTATGCCCTTCCTACAGCCTTATGTTTGGAGTATGAACCAGAAGGTTCATTTCAGCAAGCCAGACCCCCCACACACTTTTTTTTTTTTTTAGTACCTGAGAGACAACCAAGTATAAGCTGAAATTCCTTATTAAACAGGTATTTTCTAAGTGTTTAATCTTCAGCATAGCTACAGGTTTAAAGTAATTGGCATTAGGAAACCAAATGAAATGCTATCCATTATAATAAAACGCAATTTTATCCTGGATTTAAAAATAAAAATAAAAAAATGCTATGTAACATCTTTCCCCTTAGCTGCTGACTGGCTTACCTTCTCGTATCACTAGAGGGAGCTGCCTTCTTGCTTGTAGGAGAGGGAGAAATGATTAAACTAATGGCATCAGCATGGCTAACAGCATGGTTTCAGCTAATTGTCCTCTGATTGATAGTTTAGAGACGAGAGAGCTCTTCGTGTTTTGCTTCTATTTACTAAATACTGCGTTATTTTTCCTGGTTTACAAAGCTTCTGTCTGGCGGAGCTTCGGTGAGCAACTCCAAAGCAGCCTGCAATGAGGGCAGCGCTGGAGCACAGGATGCTTCGTGACTGTGACAGGCAGCACCAGAACTGCTCTTGAGAATCGCTCTCACTTCCTCTGACACCATTTTTTTCTATGAACTTGTTTCTTTCCACACCCTCACGCACTGCATTTGCACTGCTCTAGCTTGGCTGAACAACATCCTGCCACCCGTGTGTGCACAGAAGTTAGGACTTGGTCCTTCTCTGTGCCACTACCCCGTAACGTGCTGCTACCTGTAAAATACCGCTGCAAAGCATGTGGAGAAGGGAGTGTTTCTTGCTCTGTTGTGTCCTGTGTTGCTTTGCCATACAGGCTGGGGCTCTGTTATCGATACTAGAAGTGCAGTGGACTGAGGGAATTTTATAATTGGTGAGAAATAGAAGAAACATTTCATGGACATTCAGGGTCCCGGTTAGGTCCAGATTCAGGCCCGTCTCTCTCCCGTCAGCCTGTGGCAAGAGCTGCTTGGCTGCTCCGTATGTGATGCCCCGCGGGGAAGGGTCAGTAGCAGGGAGGCGTACTGCCATGTGCTGCAACATCTGGCTGGAAGCTGAACTCTGGCCAACCCTATGCACTGGAGGATTTAGATGTAAGCACAAAACATGCTGAGGACAAGAGCAGCACAGGCCGCATTAATCCCTAGTTTAGCAAGCAGCCACTCTTCGGTGACAAGTGGGATGCCAGCTGTATTTAGAGAGGAGAGAGGAGACTGATCCGGTGGGTACAGAAATCCAGATTCTCCAAGGTACTCGAGAATGCAGATGAGCCCATTGATTTTCCTTGGTAAACGAGTACAGCCTTCAAGTTTAGAGTCTCTTGAATAGGGCTCTTGGCTCAGCTCTTGCTAGAGAAGGGCCAAACAGCCACACTATTTGTTTGTGCTGAGTATCTCAGTTGTGGTCAGCAGTCAGCAAACCTCCTTTCTGTATCTCCATTCACTGTCATCACTATGGCTCTGTTCCTACACACGAACAAACGCATGGCTATAGCATTTCTTCCCTTGCCTGAAGAGCATCAGTAAATAATAAAGCAACAGAGACAGTGCAGTAATTTTGGAGATAGAATGATTGCCTGACTTAGGTACCAAGTGGGTCAGGTACTCCTGGATCTGCTGCTCCATTCCACAGCAGCCTTTCAGCACCATTTTCAACCCATCTTCATATACATCCAACACAGTCAAAGTTGTGCTTCTATCCAAAGTTGCAAGTATGTAGTTTTGTAATGACTGCTTTGGACTGATTGCTGACATGGGCAGAAAGAGGAAAAGCTGTCCTTGAGTAAAGCAGCAGTAAGTGCTTCTGCCTAGCTTCGAGTGATTAGAAAAATGAGACTTTTAGCCCAGCTTTTTTAATTACATGTCACAGAGATTCTACAGGGCTTTACTGAGATTCTGCAGGTGCAGCGGAAAGTGATTTAATAAATAGCATTCTGTAAAAAAAGAAGACTGAGTGTATGAACATTGAAGCTATCTGGGTATGCAGTAAAATGCCATTCATCATAAGGTAAGAGGACATGAAGTTTAGCCAGATGGTATTTTCTTTGATGCAGGATGTCACAACACAAGAAATGCATCTGGCAATAGCCACAGTCAGGAAAACTGTGTTCAAGAGGAGGGAAAACAGATCAGAACAAACTTTTTATTCACCTTCAGATCACTACCATTGGTCAGTCCTTGAGCAGAATGGCAATAACATTGTTCAGTTTGAAGCACAAATTGAAAATACTTCCTGACAGCAACAGATTCCTGTACTTCAGAATGGCCCGAATGTTAGCAATGAAACTACTCAGACAACTTAGCATCAATAGATTTAGGTTGTAATTTTTTGTATAAGGTTACCTTATTTCTTTGTATTTAAGGGGACATCCTCATCTAGTTGTTGAAAATGATGAGCTATCTGTATACCTATTGAAGAGCTGTTCAGTTGCCTTTTTTTTTTTTTTATTACATTGCTTAAAACAAGTAATAAAACTTCCTTGTAGAAACAATGGCACTTTCACCCACAGGATTATCCTAAATATACCATTTCACAAAATTATCTCTGGTAGCTATTAAGGAGTCTGAATCAGTCCCCAGAATTGGAAAGATTGGGGTAAAAACATTTTTTATTCATTTTTTTAATGAATAAGCTCTTTAATGGCCATGTGATTTCTAAATCAGTCAGTGTGATTTTGCCTTTTCAAACAACCACACAGAACCAGGAGATATGTATTACTGACAGAAAAGATGAGATTTTCACCCAGTCTTAGGGGGGTTAAGAAAAGCCTCCTATTGTAAAAAACTTTGATAACTGGAAACACTCCTAAGATGGAAGTGAAATTCGCAACCAAGCTGTTTATAAAAATGCAGCAACATTCTAATAGAAAATCTGGATCAGGCTTGAAGCATTAACATTTTATTTCACTCACATCCTTGTAAACATAAAGAGCATTTTGGCATGCAAAGAAGTCCACATCACTGATCCTCCCCGTGTTACGAATCCTTCGGTATTTAAAACAAAACCAAGCCCTGCATGTTGTGGGCTTATCCTGGGGTACAGGGTAATTTGGATTCAGACAATCTGAATAGGGCTACAGATTTTATCTGAAGTTTCCAAGTCAAACCTATTTCTATTTATGACCCACACTTCAATTCATTTATGACTCTGGTTGCTCTGACAGTGTCACAGCTCAGAGTAAACACTCAACCTGTTTGCATAAGCTTAGCAATTCATCTGAGAAGCTCAGAGCAGCCAAGAACATATCACTGGTAAACATTACATCACCTACACTGTAAAAGACAGACAGGAGAGTCCCAATAAGGAAGCAGCAGTGCAATAGGTGCACCTGGAGCTAGAGATATTTACCCCACTTGAAAGCAAAAGCTTTTTTTCCACGGGTTTGTCTCCCCTGTGACAAAAGAGAGAAGACAAGTCTGCAGAGAAGCTGCAAGATGGAGGAGCACGCGGGATGCTGCTAGAGATCCCAAAGAGGTTGGGAAGCTTTTCTTCTTCTGTAACTGGTGGGTCTGACTCTGATGATGCAGAGGAGGAGCAGGGAGAAAAAAGAGCAGCAATAGTGTACCCTCTGGACTTCAGGCCAGGGTGTGGTTTGGAAAGGGAACGGCTCCTCCATCCTTCTGCTTCCTGGGGCTGGCCCCTCCAAATCCTACCCCTTCCCCTCTCCCCAGTGCTCACAGGAGTTTATGCTAACAGATTTCTTGTCAGGCTGGAGGTAGTGACAATTCCCTCCTTCAGATATGGCAGAAGCTGTAAGTGCATGCAGAGAAGTTATTCCAGGAAAAAAGGCAGATGTCAGATTTGGGAGGCCTCCAAAAACGGGCCCAGGGAGGATTCAAAAGGAAAATGCAGGTAGGAGCCATGTACACAGACCCCTTCTGCTCTCAGCGATCTCCTCTGTAAGTCTATGTATTAAGACTCAGGCACGTTTGAAGAAGTACAGCCACGTCTGAAATGCAGCAGAGTTGAGGATCAGATGTCCTGGAACCCCACTGAAAATATCACGATGCTGTTAAATTATTTACAGGGTGTGCCAGCCTCATTTGTGACCCAGCAAGCCATCCCTCCCAGCAAAATACTTAGCAAATCCTTAAATCTCCATGGACTTGGAGAGCACAGAAATGCAGTTTGAGGACAACATCCCACTAGAATCTGAAAGAATCTGCTTCCACTGCCTCCCTCTAGTAACCTCTGATACTTTGTTCAGCTGGTACCTATCAAATGGAACACATGTTTTGTTTTGTTTTGTTTTGTTTTGTTTTGTTTTGTTTTGTTTTTTAAGAAATGGGTGACTGTTAACATCTATTTTCTAAGCTTCTGCAGGTACAGGAAACCCTAACTGTGCAGAACTGGAGGAGAAACACTGGAGCCATCTGGACAATTTGAGACACACCTCCCTCCTGCTGGCTCACAGACTGAAGGTACAGTAAGCAACCTATGCAAAGAGCAATGCCAGGGCTGCTATCAGAGGATAAATAAATAAATAAATAAATAAATAAATAAATGGTGCTAGCAACCACCAGACCCAGGTGTGATTAGGCTACAATCAGTTGGCATCACCTGGTTCTGCAACAGGTTCATAAAACCCATGTACCTGCGGGGGGAGGTGCTGACCTTAATTCACCACTTGTAAATCACGTATTAGTTCTGGTGTGCAAGAATGGGTTATTTTGCTCTAGCTAAAGAAGCATTTAGACTGCCTTCTAAAGGCAGCAGGGTGCAACAGGAGTTGGTGGCATGGTACCTGTGCTGCCTTCTTCTGGAGTTTGCAGCCCCTGGGGACCCAGCTCTGAGGAATCATGTGGCTCAGTTAAAATATCATTTATAGTATGCTATTTCCTAATGCAGGCCCATCAGCTCCAGCAGAAGCAGCAACTTACTGTGCTGAGTGAGAAAGCAAAGCGAGAGGTTCAAGAAAGCCAGAGGTTCTTGAGTGACCTCCTTCAAGACAATTTAAAGGTAAATTAATTCAGTTTGTGTACCATTGCTTCTGAATTCAGCAAAACATTCCCCTGATCTCTATGTTTCATTCTGTTTTTTATCTCACGTGGAGTCCCTTAACCAAATTTCCTAACTGGTAAGGAATGTAGATCAGGGTAACGTTTTTCAGAAGCACCCACATCTCTCAGGTAACAAAGTCCCTTAGGCTGTTATTTGGGTTGTGGTTCTGAAATTACTTATACTGCAGCTGTTGTTTTTTGTAAAATCAAGAGAAGGGGTTTTAAGCCCTCGGGAGATAACTACTGCGATGTTTGTTTACGCATGAGAGCATAGTGAGATGCTAATCATAACCAAAAGTTATAATTTCAGGAAAAAAACACCATGCTGATTATTAATTGTTTACCTTTCTGCACTGGGTTCTGAAGTCCTGTAGAAACTGATGGACTTCAGCGACTATTTGTTAGAATAAAAATTTAGCTCCACATCCATAAACATAAGCTCAGGCCTCATCTGCAATTCCAAGCTCTCTTACATAATTGTGAACACTTGCATTGGAAGATACTTCAGCTCAATGAATTCTCTCGATCTGTTTGAACAGCTCAGACAGAAGCGATCTCTGTATTTTTATTTATTTTTCAAAGCCCTTGGGATGGGCACAGTACCCCAACTCCCATGAGCAGAGCTCTAAATAAGAAACATTTTGTGAGCTGTTACACCACCTTTCTTCCCTATGCCCACACAGTTATTTCACTGTGAGTAGTATCCATCTCATTAGTTACTCCAGTTCTTTAGGAACTATGAGCATTATTTATGAAAACATCTGTATCTAAGAGGACTGGGGGGGTGGGGGGGGAAGGTCTGCCTTCCAAACACATCATTCAGGTCTACGGACAACTTCTGTTTTTGCAGCTGTGCAGTAGCTCCAAAGGCAGTTATTCTTCTGTGCCAAAACTGGACCACGCAGAGCAAACATGGACAGGATCCCAGTCTGAAGGTGACAACGCATCTGGCAGGTAGAGTGCAGTAGGCAGCGAGGCACTCAGGTGGTTTAGTTTGTGCATAAAAATAAGCACCATGCTGGTTTATAAAATATTCAGCCTCCAGAGGACTTTTCTATGAAAGCTAAGGGTTGAAATTGAATCTCTGACTGCAATAAGAAAAAATTACTTTTCTTTCCTACCTTCAGTAATGAAGAGATGCATTCACTGAAACTGTCTGAATTGAATACGGAAAGAGATCACAATCTGGTGGATCCCAAAACAGTGGAACAAAGAAAATCTCCGGGAGGAAGGGATTTGCATTGCTCAACCCTCCAAGAAGGTGAACTCTGATTTAAGGGATTTGGTGGTTCTGAGTAAACAAACTCCCTTCAGCCTTAATTAAGACATAGCATAGCATCCAGGGGCTTCAGCACTTAATTACAAATTTTGTTAACTTCCAAACTGACCTCGAAATTTTTGAAGGCAGCACAAGAATAAGCCTGGCCACTGAGTCTCTGCAGAGACTGCTTGCGTTCACAAAGGGATGTACTCATGTACAGTGTGAACAGTTTCTTGTGGAGAATATATTAGCAGCATATAGCTCTAACCTTCACTTTTTTATGCCCAAACATTCATTTTTAGAAACAAGACACATCACTCCATTTGGTCCTTTTGTTAGAGAAATGTTTTACTTAGTGATTTTAAATCTTCCTCTCCTTAGGATCCCTGCCAGCAGAGGATGGGGAGCTGCTGCACATCCACCAAGCCTCGAATCTGTCATCACCTCTGGGAAATGCTCCCCATGGAGAGCCTGGTGCAGCAGATGGCTCTGCAGAGAGCAGTGACCAGGCCAGCTTGGACAGCCAGGTGACCCTAGTTCTGCTGCTGGCCTGCAGGACGTTCCTAGTTCTTATTTTTTGTTTGTTCTGCCACTCGCACAGCAGTTCTCCAGTCACTGTGGTACTCTGCTCTGTCTGTCCCCAGTGGAGTGAGGTCGGCCGGCACTATGGAAGCTCCAGCACTTTCCGCCACTTCAGCCTGGCCATGGCGGAGCAGTGTCTGAGGGGAGAGGAGCTGCGAGCTCGACACCAGGCTGCCCTCCTCAAGCTCCGCAGAAAAGCTCTCCGGGCAAAAGCCAGGGCTGAGCTGGCCTGGCTGGGCCACCAGAAGCGGTGAGGCCGGGGGCAGGTCACCACAAGCGTGCCCTGGGGTCTCTGTGAGGGGACGGGTCTGTGGGGGAGCGGCTGGGCACCGACTAGTTTTGGGGGAAAGGAACAAGTACAAAATCCTCTCTCTTAAGGAGAGGAGCTTGTGCAGTCTTCCTTTCAGACTGTGGAAGAAATGGCTGCTGCAGCCTCCCTCAGGTGTGGTGTGAGGCGTCCCTCAGTGACGGGTGAACCCCACTGGGGCTGAGGGCAGAGCCCACCGGGTGGGCTGAGGCCCTGCTGGGGACCCTCACCAGTTGGTACCCTGAACTGGATGTCCCGAGGAGGCCCCAAACATCTCAGGATAGTTCCAGGCTTGGTGGCCCTGGGTGTCCTCAAAGCCCAGCAGAACTGCTGCAGAGCCTTCCATGGCTACTGCTGCTTGAGGGCTGTTTAGAGAGAAGCTTTGCTCCTGTCCCTTTGTTTTTTCAAGACTTATGCTCACGGCAATAAATGATCTAACTCTGATACCTGTCTTTCTCTGGTTTTCAGCTGCCTGGAAAGCCTGCAGGATAGTAAGGGAGCCTCTGCTGTGGCTGAGAAGCAACACAAAATTTTAACAGAGCTGGAACAGGAGCAGGTAACTACAGCAAGAGGAACCAGCCTTCCTCTTGTGTGTGGTGTAAGGGTGCAATGCTGGGGAGGTGGCTGGAGCTGCTGGAGCAAATTTTTTCTTTTTTTAAGAGAAAAGGTCACTAGTGTTATTGTTCTGTTTCCTGCATTCAGTAAGTCTCTTAGGGGAGAAAAACTTTTTTTTTTTTTTTTTTTTTTTTTCACTACTCCAATGTTATTGTGTATCTTTCTGTTTGTGCCATAACAAACAGCATGAGATGTAAGCAGGATTCCGCCGATTTCTGTAGATTTATGCTTCTGCTGTTGAAATGTATTAATTTAATTTGCAAGCTAATTTTATAGTCTGCTTTCCTCACCGCAAGGAATGCTGGGCTCATAATTACACTTAGTAAACAGACTTTTGTTACACTCCTTGTGTACTACAAGCCTCTCTTTTGCTTCAAGGAATTCCTTTGCAAACAGGGTACCACAAGTGACCTGAAGGTACTTCATTTCCAAAGGTCTCACCTCTCAGAGACACCCTATCTCTCAGTCAGCATTAGTGAAAAATAAAAGCACAAAAATCCTGTTATAAACAAAAAATAACCTGCATGTTGAATTCTCTGGATGCTGTAAGAGTAGTATTGCCTTATGTTAATGAATATTAGACATGTTTTTTTTAAGTATATCTCTTTTCTACTATCTCTGCTCTTACACTCCTTCCTTTTTCTGTTTTGTTTAGGTAGAAATACAGCACCTGCAAAATCTCTACAGGGCAGCCCATCAAGAAAGGAAGCTTTTACTAAAGCAGCAGAGGGAAATCTTAATGATGCAGCATTCAACAGCACAGCTCCAGGAAGAGCTGCATAATTTAATTGGGAAGAAAAAGGTTAAGTCACTTTAGAAGTGATAGCTTTTAGTTGTAGGGTTAGCCCTTCCTCAGACTGTAACACACAGAATTTCTGGCCTTAGTCTCATAAGGATTACGTTTTTCATTATTTCAATGGAATCTAAGACAACGATTCTTACATAAGAGGTTCTTACCTGGATCTGCAGTGGTACTTCAACGCTTTCAAAACATTCAATTCTCACCTAAGGTTGTTACCACTAAACTCAGTCATAGCCCTTTGATTACTTTTGCTGTCTTAATGAGGCTGTTACGAGATTTTTTTTTGTGTGTGTGTGTTTGTTTTTTTGAATGGATAATAACTGAAGTCAGAAGAACTGACACTGCAACTAAGGAACCCAAGTGAAAACTTACGCACTATCCTCTTCCTTTTAGCTTACAAGGAGCCCAGCAACTGAAGAAGCAAATAAGCCAAAGACAAGACAGGTTTTGAGCTCAAAGTTCAACTCCTTGGCAGAATCTACAGCATGCTCAGAAAGGCCTGATATGACTGGGGATAAAAAGAATTGTGCCCAGCTAACGAATGAACAAAGCAAGAATTATGATAGGTAAGTACAACCCTTTCCACAATGATAACTGAAGACAAAAACCAATCCAGTAGAGAAGACAGAAGCAGTTATAGCCTAGATAATTGTGTGAGCTTTAAATGCTCCCAAGAGGGAGTTTTATAATGACAAGTTTTGAAAACCTCTGTGGTCAAGCAATTGATGCATCAAGATTGCTGCTTAACATTCTGACCGATACTGTCTCATTGATCGGCGTCCTCCACCTGTCCAATCCACCATCTCATGTCTAAAACAGTAAGCTCTTTGGGGCAGGTACCAGCTTATTACAAGGTATGTGAACAGCACCAAGTAAATTTATATCTGGATCCATACCTGGAGATCCTCTACCTACCACTTGCTAAACTGTTCAGGTAGAATACATTTACCATTTCCATATTATCAGTAAGAACAAGTGTATTTTTTTCAGATTTTTCTACCCTTTAAGAAGATTAAGTGCTCTTCTGTGCATGGGGGGGAAAGCGTTTTGACTGAAACTTTGGATTTTACAGGAAAGGTATTTGAGTCATTATAAACAGGACATCTGGGCTAAATCAGTGATTCCTTCTAACCTTCTAATGTTCACACGTGCCCCTCCTATACTCCTTCCTGGTGTTACAAAGGCAGCTGCATTATGATCTCAGTTCTGTTTTATATCACAAACACTAGCTCCTTCAATAGAACATGAAAAATCTGAGCCTGAATTTTGGAGAGTATATATACACATGTAATTATGTAGTACTGTGGTTTGGATTTATCATTACAAATTCAACAAGCCTGTTTCATGCACAAAAAAGCCATGTTGATCTGCCATCATAAACTGACTGCACATGAGAAGGAGTGGAAAGGGCTGTACTAGGTAATAAACTTTAATTCTGTGTGTAAAAGGTTGAGCAATATTTGTTCTCCAGGCCATTGTGCTTTCATTAGAATGTCTCCGTACTCTTGCATTCAATGTCACAATACTCCATGCTTTGAGAAAGCTTTGCAGGCTTTACATATTCATTTTTAAGCTGCATTTTTGTGCGCATAGGTATGACATTTCACTAGGATTCTCTATAGTATGAACTGTTAAGCAGTGTTTAAGTCTGTGGGACTGGGACCTACCACTGTAATATTAGGAACAAATGTAGCTTTGACATCAGACCTAGGCCAGTTAATTTACATAGCATTAATAACCTGGATATTTTTTAATGATGCCATACAACATTTAATGATAACTCACACTTCCATGATGGCTTTTAACTACAAACCTGAAGCACTTTGCAACTATATGTTAATTAAACTTCAAAATACCCATATGAAATGAGTAGCAATGTATTGATTTAATTGGTGAAATTCACTCCTTTGCATTTGCTGGCTCTAAGCCTATGTATCACTTAACCCCTTACGGGCAGGTTTGTGTTCCACTTGGGATTTAATCATGGGAAGCTCTTGTACTACTTGGGGCTTAATTTTATGTTTAAATTGAAGCTTAGAGGTGTCATGTTCTGAGAAATCATTGGCCTCCCCTTCCCCAGATGCTGTATCCCCAACATCCCAATTTGCTTCACCTTGAGCAGGAGGTGCTGAGCAGTGCAGATGAGGATCCAGCAGTATGCACGCTGCTCAAAACAGCAGTTGTCCAAAACAAGCTCAGATGAACATATTACAGAAAGAGACACAATTGAAGTCAAATATATATCTACATGAATTAAAAACTCCTTTCATTCAGTATTACCCAGACCCTTTGCAGACTGGTGAGTCAGGGCTGTGCATTTACTTAAGTTCCCCACAGGGAAAGGCTTTCAAATAAATCCCTGCATGGAACTGATCTATAATTCATGGTGTTATTGATTATAAGTCACAAGAATCTTTAAAAGGTTTCTTGGCTGTGCTTTCACTTCTTATTATTGACAAGCCTACTCATAGGAGAACAGTGAATATTAGAGGAAGTCTAGAGCAGACAGGGCCTGGCGGAGCTCAATGCACCCAAACTCTGGCTGCTGTGTTATTACATATAGATCTGTTTCCTGTGTAGAGTGATAATTATGCCATCTATCCACCAGTGCGGGTATGTTAATATTTTACACTGATCAGGAAGGCAGTTAATAAGCAGGGCTGTAAGGGAATGGAAGGGGTTGGGAGATGCTTGTAAAATAAAAGTGAACCAAAACAATAAATAAATTGCCAACATGCAGGAAAAGCTGCTGGTTTGGAGTTTCATTAATAGATATTAAATACTACAAACAAGGAATACAGAGCTTGCAATTGTTATTATAAATAGACAAGCTAGCATCATTCAGGTTCAGAGTATGACTATTTTTGCTTTTTCAGTGCCAATGACTTTTTTTTTTGGTCTTTTCCTATTCTTGTCTATAAAGACAAGATACCCGGCTTTATAAAATAGTGTATTGTGAGATGGAGGAGAACAGAAAAATAATTTGCTGTTTTATAAACTTATGCACATGTAAACACTCTACAGTTACTGTCAAGGGCTACCAGAATCACTTAATTTATACCTTTATTGACTTTGCATAGATTTGTCATGATTAACAAGAGAACATGAAAACAACTCCCAATCATTAATTCCTTGTCTAACTGTCTACAGCTTTTCTACTGAGAACAAGAAAACACCGGTACAACATCAGAAATGGGCAGAGGATTCCCCAAGTTTGGAGCAGTCCCTTGTCCTGCAAGGTCCTGATGTGTCTGGAAGAGTGACCAGGGAAGTGTGTGATGCCACCAGTCAAACCACAGGCTTGGTCTTCATGATTAAAAACTGCAAAACCACAGGTACCCAACATAAAAGACTTCTGAGAAGACTTCTGTAGTCAACTGTGAACTTAGAGCAAAGTTGAAATCTCAGCTGTTTTCTGGAGCAGCTCAAATGAGTTGAGGACTGTCAAGATGATTAGCCTATGAGAGAGAACTTGTGATGCTAATCTGTTTCTTGGTCACCTCCAGTGTGGGTTTTGGTACCAGGATCTATTCAAGATTAGCAAGCAGGTGTAACAAAGGTCTAAATTGTCTCGTTGAGGTACTTGAGGTAATTGTCTCATTGAGGTATCTGTGCACAGATGAAAAAAGCATGTGTAGAAATATCTGGAAGTGGGCATTATAGTTGCTATTATGTAAGGAGAAGATAAGAAAGGTGATGATTAGATTAATAAGGTCGTTGCTCCTTTCAGCTTCTGTTGGAGTGACAAGGAATGTGTAGGGCAAAAATAAAATTATTCAAACTATAAACATTTTATATAAGCATTTTTGACTTTGACAAAAGATGATAGTCAATTTACTCATGGGGGAAAAAATGCAAATCTTCAAATATTGTAACTTCATGCTGTAACCTTTCAGAACTTAATGCTCAGGATCACATTTTATTACATCTGGAACGTGTAAATTCAGCTGGAACAGATGAAGCTATAGCCACATCCACTACAATAGAAGGCAGAAAGTGTGTGATTCCGGTAAGAAAAATCACCTCTGGAATTCCACTTCTGCTTAAAGTAATGGTGTCCCAGGTTATACCTGCCTTAAGACAGGACCAGCACAAGATGCTTCAGCTAAACACTTAATTTTTCACATGGGCTGACTTACTATCGCTTTCCTGCTTCTTCCCTTTTCTTCACGTTGTTAACTGGTGATGACATGCTTAAGCCATCTCTTGCTGCTCAGTGTTGTGCTGCACCAGGAGAAACTAAACCTCCTGCTCTTGAAGCAATAAACTACCAGCTGTCCTTCACAGTTGCAGAGACTAGTTCCTTTCCTATTTCCTATGTCAGTGACACTACCCTAAAGAGAGTGTACATGTATACACACTTATATTTTGAGCCTGTATATACTGACATTTAGATGAAGACTACTGCAAAAGTAGATCTAATCTCTCATCTCTGTGCCAGCCTGCTAAGAGCAAAGTCCCTTTTCCTTAGGATGTTAATTCTATCTCTTGCATATTTACGCTCTAGGAATCTGTGCTGAAGGAAAAGGCATTTGTTTCAAATGCAAAGATAGAACCTAAAGATAATGAAGATATTAATCCATGTTTCAGCAAGTTTACAGTGAAAAACTTGGGGATGCTTACTACATTGTGTAACTTATGTCAGGCTCAGACAGAAAATATTCCTCAAGAAACAGGTAAATCATATTTAATGCTATTATGTCCAATCTGTTTCAACCACTTCAATCAAACTTTAATCCAGACAGAAAGAGAGACAATCTTCTCATTTATTACTGAAGTGTCTTGCTCACTATACCTAAAGTATAAATCACTGCTAGGTAAGATGGTGGAGATCTCTCTAACGTTTATTATGAGATATGATTACACTGCTTCCTCAGAACAAAATCATAACTTATTCTGATTGTGTCATTAACAATTTACTTTCTTTTGAGGCATTTTTTAAATAATTTAAGGGTGTTCACTTTAAAAGAACATAGATCAGTTGAATATAGACTTCAACAGCGCATGCTGCAGTTATTTTTGTTTCCAGGTTTTATTCTCAGTTCATATTTCTTGCTCTCAGTACAACATATAAAAATAAAACTGGTTGTTATATATGAGCCAGTTATACAATTTATAGAGTTTTGGGTATGCATAATCTCTGTATTATTAAATACTTGCATTTTGTGGTAATATTTCATATTTTTGTTTTTCTAATTAGCTACTTTTCTGCATCTACTCCTAGATACCATAGTGAGTGAGACTGACTTAGTCTGTAACTAAGAGTTAGTAAAAATGGTCTTGATGATAAAAGTTCTGCAGAGGCTGCACACTTACTGGATTCTCAAGCCTTGCTCTTAGCATGTGGACAGCAAACTGTCTGATATAAAACTTGTCCCTCAGGTAAAGAGAGAGCTTCCCATGGATTTCAGTGGATTACAATTTCACCGTTAGTGTTTTGACTTTATTTTTGTATTTGGCAGGAGTCTCATGCTCTTTCATAACCTAGAGTGTGAGTGCAGAGGTGACATGAACTCTAGTAGCAAGCCTTATATTGTTTTAGTCGTGGCACTTAGTGTGACTGAGGTGATGGAGAACCTTGTATTTGCCTTCTGTGCTGAGTAACCTGTGTTTCAGGTGATGATGCACCATCCTTAATAGAAGATCAAGAGAATGATTCTCTGACAGTGGAGAAAGTATATGGGGAGCAGAGAAGTCACAGAACTCCAAGAGAAGAGCAGGGCTCCTGTCCGTTTCAGGTATGCAGCAAGCTTATAGTTTTATCTTAACTGTTTTTCTCACCTAAATTTTCATCAGAAGAAATCCTCAGTGTTGGCTGTCATGGAGATATTACACTTGGGACTCAGCTTGCACATTGAGAAGCTGAAGCTGTATGAGGTTTTGTTGTACTGAGCTAAAATATTGCCCTTAAATCTGGGGGAATTTCAATAGCAATTCATTGGCATTCTTCAGTTTTCCTGCATACTTAGTGATTCTTGATCATAGTCTCTTCAGACTCAGACACAGAAGAAAGATCCTTCTTTTGACACTGAAGATAATGAAAGAAGGTCAGCACTGATTTCCAATGAAGCTACGGTAGTGAAAACGCAGTTAAGGAAGGAAAACTCACCACAGGAGCAGCAGAGGTACGAGATCTGTCAAGGTCAAGACCACCTGCCGTACATTCTGCTTCTTGTCGATGTGTCAAATGTTGCCTTGTTTGCATTTAATGCCCACAGTCGGTTCTGTTGTGGAAAGGGGGGAGGCAGGCTATAATGACCTTAACCTGGGACTTATTTTGTCTTGTAAAACCTTATAAAAATAAAAAGGGGAGGTGGGGGGGGGAAGCTCTCACAAACTAATATTATTTAATACATGCCATGTTAATCAAATATTGGCTGCCAATTTTTCTCCGGATGTCTAATTTTTTGGAGTCAGTTGAAGGTATGTTGAAATCAACTTGGAAAAAAAAGTCTTCTTTTCAGAAGACTGGGCTAGACAGAAAGCATCAGCAGTAAGAGCTAAAAACAAGGCATTTTGCATTATGCTCCAAAGAAATTTGATGTTCTACACCAACGTTCTTGAATGCCACTGAGTGCCTTCACTTCATAACTTCAGTTTTAACCTAATTACAATGTGGTGTTTTCAGGGTTAGCACAGACTCCGAGAGAAAAGCAGAAGTTGTGCATATGAATGAAAAAGCACCTTCTGAAATTCTGTCTTCAGAAGGTAGGAAGTGCTTTTTCCCAACATGCCTTCTACATTTACTTACTTTATAATCTGAGTAATAATTCTTCTTGGAGTTGTTCATAGAGGATATTAGTCTGCTGCCTGTACCAGGCAGTGAAGTTGCTCTTTGGGCTAAAATAATAAAGATCTTAATGTACGCCCTACATTCAAACCTTTCTTATCAACTACCTTGGACACTACTGTATTAGCTTGTTTACTAAGTTAATGATTTCTTCATCTTTCTTTATTTGATGTCTTATTTATTTTTTGTATGATTTGATATTAAAAACAATCTTCAAGTTGACTCAGCATTTAACACCGCTGACTTTTGAATGCAATTCACTGCTGAGGATTACCAGATTTGAATCAGAAGTTAACTATCAGCACTTCTATCAAATACTTCTCTGAAATTATTTTTTAGATGCTCCAGTTAAAGAAATGGAAGCGCCTTTCCCTTGTGAGATCCATTGCGTGGATGGAAGTCCACGTTTGAAGCCTTTGAACCACAATTCTCATGAAGCTTCTGATGAAGAACTAACTTTAAAAGTGTTTTGCAAAGGATTAGATTCTGCTGAGTCATCGCCCAAGTCAAACGACTTCTCTCCAAGATGTGAAAGTGCCAAATCAGACTCTTCTCTCTCAGAGTTTCAGAAAGTGTCTGCAGTTTGGATTGACATCTCTGAAGGCTCTATCTCCGACTCTGAATTAGAGGTGAAAAATGGAAAGGACACAGATGTCAGTATCGCAGAAGAGTTTATCTGTGATAACAATGATGCATTTTCTAGCACTTCAAAAGAGATGCCAATAGCAGTAATTATTGGAAAAGAAACATTACGCGGTGACAAATGTAATGAACATGAAGCACCCAAAGAGGACAACAGCAGTAAGATTTCTTTACTCTCTCAGAACTCCCAGAAATGTCCTGGAGAGGCTTCAGATCATGGGTGTCCTGATCATTTGCTTTCTTTCCTTCCCACAGACAAGGCAAATACCCTCAAAACAAAGCCACTGGATCCCCTCCAGTTTGAAAAACCAGCCAAGGAAATGGATAAGCCAAGTTTGGAAGCCTCAGAAAACTCAAAAGATGCAGCTGCCAGCTCTTTGGGCAGTGATGGTGTTTACCTCCTTAAGATCTATGAACAGCAGGAGCCTACTTCCAGAACTAGCAGAGTGAAAAAGGATGGTGGAATTAACAGTTTATTCATGGATCACAGCAGAGAGCAAAAGCAGCTTATTCTGATGGATTCTTTGGAACGTCTAGACTTGGCTACTGACCAGTTCAGTAGCACAGTCTCTTTTCCCCCTGACAAAGGTATTACAAATGGTAAATTAGTAGCATGTCTGTCTTCCAGAAATGCAGCAGTGCACAATAATCACGCACAGCTTTTGAATGAGAGCCTTGCATCCAGAAAACTTGATAAGATTGTATCTCTGCCCATGTCTGTGCAAGGGATTTCTGAGGAAGTACATACAGAAGCCTACTTGTTTGAGTCTTTGCAAAGGGTGGCCCCAGGAAATCAAAATCACTCAAAAACTGAAAGGCAAGACGCAAAGGAATTGGGGAAGGATTTTTCTTCCAACTCCTCAAAAAAGCAACTGTTTCAAGCTGAGAAGTGCTCTTCCAAAGGTGAAGATGATACAATTTTTATTAGTGATGAGGGCCTCCCTCCAGCTGATGAGGACACCTTGTCAGAAATACTGTCTCCTGTTGATGAAGTGCTGTCCTATGGAAGTGCTGACTTGCCATCCTCTAATAAAAAGGATTTGTCATTTCCAAGTGAAGATCTTCCTCCTCCCCCTTTAGGTGTAAATGCAATGAAAAATGATGATTCTAGCTTTAGTATGGATGATTTCCCATCTCCACCAGAACAAATGACAGTCTCAGAGACTAGACAGTGTATGGATGAAGATATATCACTGCGAACAGATGCATTACCCCCATTACTTGATAACATCATGCCTGAAGAATTTCCCCTGCTCAGTCGAGAGCCAACTGATGTTTTTTCAAGGCAGGATAGGAATGTCTCAGAACAATCTTTAGTTAAAGAAGATAAGTCCTCCTTTGCACAAGAACTATCAGAATACCGAGAAGGAGAACATGAGACACCTTTACAGTATTTGGAGTGTCTGCCTGTGTCAAATCCCATTTCTTCTGGTCAGGCCAGTAAAAATCCTGATTCCATGATGAAACAATGCGGAACATACTTAACACTACTCAAAGCTGAAGAGGATGCTGATGACCCATTATCATCGTTTGAAATTGGGGACAGAGTGTTAGTAAAGCAGACCCAGCCTGGAACCCTCATGTTCAAAGGCCGGACTTGTTTTGACTGTGGCCATTGGGCGGGTGTTGCACTTGACAAAGCTGAAGGTGATCATGCTGGAACTTACAAAGGGGTGAAGTATTTCGAGTGTGCTCAGCGCTGTGGTATCTTTGTCAGACCTAATGAGATTTCACACCTCTTGGAGGATAACAACAATGGTTCCAGTAACGCTGGGCATGAAGACTCAGACTCCTCCTATGATGATGAATCCTTCAAAAGAGACTGCAAATACCCTGAAGCTGATGAACAGGGCACAGGGGTAACAAAACAGAACACTAAAGACACAAAAAGCGCAGGAGGATCAGAAATGCCAGAAAACCAGTCTAGGTTACACGTTGCCTTGCTGCCTGGAAAAGGTCAGAAGTTCACACATTCTGACCAGTGTAAGTGTAATGAATTCCTTTGTCAAAATAACTTAATGTGCTTGGGGTCAGATAAAGAAAAAACAGAAGTTACCCAAATAAAACAAGGCATGCTTGCAGATGTGCTTCTAAAGAAAAATAAGATCAGCAGCAGAGATGGGGTAAATACAAGCAAAAGTATTTGTTGCTTGTTAGAGGATCAGAAAAGAAATATACTTGCTGATGATACCACAGGTGAACTCGATAAACTTCTGTTTGACACATTAATTGCATTTGTTGAAACAGATCAACACAAATATAAAAGTGCCTTTGAAAAAGACATTATGAATTATGGCAAAGGCCTAGGACAAGAAGACAATCTGAAACAGTTTCTCGTCAAAGAAAATTCAGTTGCTAGCTTATCTGAGCAATCAGCAAAGGTTTCTGATGTTTTACTGTGTGACTTCAACATGCTTAGCATTCATGGTTGTCACACAGTAGCAGAAAGAATTGTGACTAAATTTGTAGATGATGCAGTTAAAGAATATAAGAAGATTAAAAGAAAACACGGAGCAAAAGCAGACGAGATATTTCATTCATCTTCAGAGACTTCTCCAACCACTTTGCCTGTAAGTAGAGTCAAAGTTTGTCTGAGTGTTCAGCCTGAAATTGGGTCTACACAGGCAAGCATTTCTGTTGCCCAGTTGTTTTGAGCCCATGAGTAAAAGAATCTGATTCCTTAGTTTTAAGTGCAACCTTAAATAATTTGCTAATTTCAATACCTCTAAAATTGTGGAAAAAATATGGGGTATGTCACCTGTTTTTTCTTTTTCTCCTTACTGAAGTTCCTTATAAAAATCCTTGATGCGGGTGTTTTTGGAAGCTCTGAAGATTTTGATCAGCCTAATTCTGATGGACATGCCCTAGAAAGACAAACACAAAAGCAGTGCTTGTACAAATTGGATCGATGGCACTCAGCTCCTTGGAAAAAAACTGTGGAGGTTCCTCTTGTGGTACCACATTACAGTTCATATGTTAAAAAATTATCTGCATCTGCTGTAGAAGAATTATGGACTCCAGAAAACATATATTCAAATTTCAAGAGAATTAGTGTGCCAAAGCATTTTGAATGTAATGACTTCTCAGGGAATCATTTGGAAACAGAAAGCAAGAGGATGTATAATAAGGTATTTTAAAAACGGTTACTAATTTTTTTTCTGGTATTCTGTAGCCTGAATCATATTAGTAACTGCTTACTATTATTCTAGCTGCTAATACTAAATACAGTAAAGGAACACTGAAAGAGTTATTGCAAAATATATTGCTGCTTTTAATCAACTGCGAAATAATTTTAGTAGGACAGATATCCTTGCTGTGATGCAAGCCTTTTGCTAGAGCTCTTCTTTCAGAAGACCAAATATTGTCAGCAGCCTTTCTTACTGTTCAATGAAAAATAAAAACTTTTGAAAGGGTATCAGAGTCGGTACTCAGTTTGGTACTGTTTTGGTTGTTACAGGTTATATTTGATTTGACTCGTGAGGTGCTATGTACCGAATATCAAGTAACTGCAAATCCAAATAGACTTCCATGGTTAAAAGAAAATTTGGGATCTCACTGTTCCAGATGTCATTGCAGAAATGCAGATGTCAATGAGGTCAAGGTAAATTCTGGAAATGCAAAGTGCACCACAATAAGAGTCGGTGAAGGGAGCAGGCATTGCAATGACACCATGGCAAAGACATGGGAGGGTGATAGCATTACAACTGAGGTGATCAAAGAAAACAGCATTGATCTGAAATGCCTGAATAAATACAGACTGAGCTGATTTGTTAGGCTAAGTGTTCCAAGTGCATGGAGTTCTGTAGAGGAATAGACTTCTAAATATCTGTGGTTATGATGATCTTAGGTGTAACCTCTAAAGTAATCTTATGTTTAAAATGTATTGGTTGGTCAGTACTACTTAGCTACATCTAGTTCTGTTCCCCAAACACCAGGGTGTTTCTAGATTGGAAACTGGATCTTGACATTAGCCCCTGTCACTCATTTGCAAGCTTCACAATGATAGGTTTCCAATGAGAACAATTCTTTTCAGCCTCTTTTATTTTGTAGGCATTTGTTCAGGGTGAAGTTATTAAAATAATGAACCTGGAAAAGAATGACTTAGAAATGAAAAGAAAAATTCTTAATATGACCAAGTATGGAAACTGTGAAAGAGACAGAGTGGACCTTATTCTGGTAAGCAGACATCCAGATAGACATTTGTTTACTTTAGGTTTAAACTAGAAATTTTCATGTTTTTATGAGAACCATGTTTACTTTAAAAAAAAAAAAAAAAAAAATTTGAGTTATTGTCTTCCTTTTTGTTACACTTGCAATAATAACCCAGTATTTTCATTTTTTATGAGTGGTTTGAGTGGATTTTGCATACATAAATTGTCAGATTAGGCACAGCTTCTTATTGCCTCTTAGAACTGACCATGCTCTTGTTCTTCAAGTAAACATTCATATCCATGTTGTATTTTAGATTCAGGAGCTCCGCAAAGAAGAACCTCAGTGGACTTACTATGATGATGACGAATTAACTGTGAAGATGAGAATGACTGAAAGAATATTTGATAGCTTGATCCTTGATACAATCAGAGTTCTTAATAAGATTTATCTGAGAAAAGCCTGTGATAAGAAGTTTTTCCCTAATGGTGGAATTTTAGTCCCTGATTTTTAAGGCAAGAATACATGATTAAGAATTTTAATTCTGAACTGTACCCAATACCAGTTTTACATTCATATTTACAATTAAAGGATGCAAGCAGCGATGTAAGCATGTAGAAAAAATATCACATAAAATATTCTTCTTGAGTTCTGAGCTCTGGGAATGCTAATTAAGATCAATGTTCTTCTTAGACTGATGTTATTTGGAATCTAAGTTGTGGAAATTTTATTCTTGTCTGTTTTTTAATCAAGATGGCACTTTATTCACCTATGCATTTTAAGAGCATCATATGTGTTTAAAATTGTATAGGAGTCTATGGTTATACAAACAGTTCAGAAACAATTTGTGTGTAAATGATTTTATTCTGTTATCATGTTCTGATGGTGAATGATGATGAAAATTATATTTTGAGAATACTGTTTGGAAAATCAATGTTTTCAGAGCATATGGGTACAGAGGGAATTAAGTCTCCCAGAAATTGAATTGCTATGGACCTCTGTCTTTTGGAATGAACTCTTCCAACTGGATCATGTCTACAACTTTTCCTAATGGGTGAAGCAGCATAACAAAGGTGACTGAGGAAAAAAATGACCATTTTTTTACACCCTGTGGAATGGTTTTAAATTAGCCCAGAGATGACTTGAGAGATGTGGCATATGCCAGGATCTACAGCCAAACATTCACTTCTAATGTCTATAACATCATGTAAATGAGACATATACTGATGTAATGCACTTTAAATGGATGCTTTTCTACCAGTAACTTCAAATTCTGAATAATAAATATGTGCATTTGATTACATTCCTTATCATGGAATTCATATGGGCCCTTTGAACTCCAACACTGTCTAAACACCTGAGGATGTACTTTAACTGGCAAATCAGAAGAAAATAACCTTATTTTATTTTGTATTTGTAAAATGGGAAAAAAAAAAATCAAGATTTGAAGAAGAAAATGTAAGTGTTCCCCAAATATGCTAATTGCTAAAAATGTATAGTAATGTGTCTTTACCTATTTTGCATTAAGACTAATGATAAATTTGTATTAATGTTTAAAACAAATATGCAACTATTACATAATGGCATTCGGAATTTTTTCATTACTAAATAATTGAATATAAGGAGATTTATTTAAATCCCCTTCCTTTAGGGAGTCTTTCAAATGAAAAGCAGGACAATTAATATGATTTTTAAAAATTGAAAGGCACTTTGTTTCTGTTTTTAACTACTGATGGTTTACTTGTTTTCATATTGAATTGTTTTCTGAATAAACAAAACTTCTCTGTGTCTCTTATTTTTACTGAAAGTTTGACTTCAGATTATATTGTATATATTGCTATTCCCATGAGTGAATGGGATTTGTTCTATTGTTTTTAGAAATAGTTCCTTAGGCCATTAAAAAGCACTGTCACACTAGCTGCCCTATGAACAGAAATAAAAAGGTAACTTGTGTTCCAAGCACATTAACTATTGATCATATCCTGTAAACTAGTTTCATGTCCCAAGTGCTACTTTTTCTTAGAAGCCTGACATACATTGTAAAAATTTATTCCTAACTGATTGATATAGTCTGGAAGATTTTACATGCTGAGCTTGGGCTCTAGTCTTCTGCAAAGGTTGTATCCCTTCTGCTGGTAAGGATAAAGACTCAGCTGCACTCTTCCTTAACTGATTAACTGACTTTGGTGCTGTACTTGAAGCCTTGACTCTCCTGGTTTGAGAACCTCTGGTAAGACCCTGCAGCTGATGGCACTGCTGAGATACAGCATTAACTGAGCTCTTCCTTCTTAGGTGAGAATTACCACCCTCATGACCTTTATCCTCATTGATTAATTAATCCAGATAACTTATTTGTTCTAAGATTAATGCTTTCTTCTTGTCAGCTTATGGTAGAATTTAATTCAATGCTTTTTTTCCCTGGACTTATAGACAAATTGTTGGATACAATGACAGATCTATATATTGAAGTGCTACAGATTTTCAGTTTGTTGTTGCCGTGGTTCTGCAGCAGCAGCACCAGGATCCTTGTTGTGTGTTTGGAATGAAAGCTATTAAAAATATCATTTATATGTGTGAATGAATAGATGAAGGACTTGTTTAATTTCAGACTGCTATATGTTACGCTGGAGGAAGATAACCATTATGTTTGCAACTCAGGCTGTGAGTGAAGCCTGAACCCTTGCAAGATAGCTATATACAGAAGGACATAGCCATAAAGTAACTACTACTGATGAGAATAAAAAGTGTACGCGTAGAACATGTCAGACATATTTAATATCCCCTACCATTATGTGTTCAAAACCTTAGATTCTGGCACCCAGATATATTGACCTGTTCAGTCAGCGGCAAGACTTCAATATCAAGATTACTCTACTTCAAGGTCTAATATTTTGTTTGCCTTGGTTTTGATCAATATTAACCTCCTAGGTCAATAAATCTTGATACTAGCCTCAAGAGGAGTCATTATCTTTCATAGAAAATGATTATTTCTCAGTTAAACCCTACATTTAATTTTCCTGTAATCCATCTCTTTCATCTTCACACATTTAATAATTCTTCTGAATAAAATGCACTCTAAAATACCTTACACACTGCCGATTTTAAAATCCTAATTAGCAGCTGCCACAAGATTTTCCATTGCTTTAATGTATTTGGATTCCACCACTGTAACCGTCTCATTTTGTTACTTATAGAAGGTAGGAAAAATAGAGATGGAAAACCCCTCAAATGGAACGTAATACAAGGAAACAAATAACTTGTGTTGTGAATATGGATGCAAAAGCTATGTGACTGAACAACTTTAGACATTAATGGTCAAGAAAAGATGCAATCAGGGAAAAAATAGGTAAACGTGGCAGAATCTGTTACTCAGTTCTCAGATGAGAGGATTTTTACTGCGTGTGAGATTCCTACTCTTACACTGTTTGTGTACAGCTGGCCATAAATGATCATAAACCAGATTCTCACCTCTGAATTTACAGCAGAGTGCATGAAGTAAGAATTTAGATTCATTTGTTTTCTATTTGGTCTTGAAGGATTAAAAGTACTGTTTGTGAGTAAAGGAAGCAAGAATTAACTTCTAGGGGACGTTAGCCTTTTGTCATCCCCTTAAACTCCACTGAATTCTTCCTCTGGGGACGTTCTCTGTTGTTTTTCTGCCTCTGCTAACGTAACGAAATTTCTTAACACTGTATTTACAACTGAGAAGAGCCCTTCGTACTGTGGCTACAGCTGTACGAGGAGCTAAAATGCATTCCCGGCTCACAAGCAATCTCAAGTAAAGGACAGCATCTAGCAGCTTGTCAGACTCACAGCATCCTACGTGCAGCTTTTTACCGGCTCCTGCTTTGAAGAGAGCTGTCCCCCTCCTGCCGCCACGGCTCAGTGCGAGGCTGCGCTGTCTTCAACCCAGCGCCCGGCTCCGTGAGGCCGCGATTTGTTCCTGCAGCGGATCGCCTGCGTGTTAAAACCACCCACCGAGCATTTAAAGCATTGCTTTAACCTACTTCTTCATTCCACCCATTCCCTTAGGGAGCCCTACGGGACACGCGCATCCCAACACAGCACCCACAGCTTCGCACCGCAGCAGGGGACACCGGGGAGCGATCTCCCCCCCCCTCACCCTACCCCAGGCCCTCAGCGGACCTGTGTCCACCCCGGGCGAGACGACACCCGCTCCCCTAACCCTTTCAGAGCCCATTTGGCCGAGAGGGGCTGCAACACCCCCCTTTCCCTGGCGGGGGGATCCCCCCCGCGGGCTTCGGGCGGGCGCCGCCGCCGCTAGGCCGCGTTGCCAGGGCCGGCCGCGTTGCTAGGGCGCGGGCCCCGCCCCCTGGCCGCCGGCCTCCCAAGATGGCGGCGGGCAGCGGCCGCCCGCTGGCGGTGCCGCTGCTGCTGCTGGCGGCGGCGGTGGCGGCGGTGACGGCGCGGTTGTACCGGGCCGGGGAGGACCCGTTGACCGTTCTGACGGCCTCTACGGTGCGTAGGGCTCTGCTTAACTCCTCGGCGGCCTGGGTGGTGCAGTTCTACAGCTCGTCCTGCGGTCACTGCATCGCCTTCGCCCCCACCTGGCGGGCGCTGGCCGGGGACGTTAAAGGTGAGGCGCAGCCGCCGCCGGTCCCGGTCCCGGTCCCCTCATCCCCGGCACCGGGGGGGCTCCGTCAGGGCCCGGCCCGGTGTGGGGGAACGGGTGTGAGGCTGGCACGGGGCCTGGCGACGCGGGGGGGCTCGGCGGGGCCTGCCCTGAGCGCTGGGGCCCAGCGGGGGCGGTGGGGTGGGAAGGTTTTGGGGTGAGATCCCTGGGGTTGGGGGGTTTGTAGATAAAAAGTGAGTGTTGGGGGAGTGGGAGGCCTCGGGGGAAGAAAGAACAGGGAGAGGTAAAAATAAATAAATACAGAAATCAAGCTCGGTGAGTCAGATTTGTGGTGTCTGCCTGCTGGTCCTGGCACCCGCTGAAGTGTTTCACCTTCTGGGGATCTGAGACAAGCGGGTCCCTGAGCTCCTGGTTAAATTCAGGGCCTGTGGCGGGGAAAAGACCCGAGATGGAATTTGTGGGAAATGCCATGCAGAGTATGGGTGTCCTAAAAGGCCTTTAAAGTGCTCTGGGCATCACGTTTTACCCAAGGGGCGCTCTCAGGATGGCGACAGCGGTTCTGAGGCGCTGATGTGGTTTTGTTTTGAGGGGCAGTGAAGTGCTCTGGCTTTTCTGCTGTGCTCTGGGGTGTGAAAAGTGTTAACAAAGTCTAAAACGAAACGTAGGTGCAGTATTGGGTATACGCATTTTTAGACGTAAGGATACGGAGGCCTACCCAAAAATAGGCCCTGACGAGTTTGTCATGTGCTGGGGGCTGCTGACTGCCGAGCAGAAACTGAGAAAAACAAGAAACCCAGAGCACTGGTGGTTTCCAGGCTTTTCAAACACTCATTACTTCCATGGGTCTTCTTTATTTATAAAAGCAGTATTTTTCCTGCCTTCTTTGCATAAGCTTCTGTCACATTTTCACCTTCTGATTTGATTTGCTTTTGGCCAATTTACCATAGCCTGTGTCTTCATAAAGACTTTCTTTTAAACAGTGCACTCTTATACTTGTGGATGTTGGCCTGACCAGCAAATGCAAATTGGCGTTATTTGTCCATCTCGAAACCAGAATGGGTGGGTTTGAGCAGGAGACTGAGAACAGCCACACTTCTCATTGGTGGCTGCATCTGAAAAATATTTCACCCACATACGCTGACTCAACATCTATTTTTCAAAAATATTTACTCACCTGCTGGGATGTTTCAAGGATCTTTATGGATGCAGACTCAACTGTACCTGAAAATTCTTTAATCATTATGGTTATATTTAATAATTGAGTATGGATCAGTTAAATTGGTGCAACTTTTTGCCTAACTAGAAGGCCTGTGCTAATAGAAGTAATTTTTATTCCATTTCTCATTCGTTAAACCTTGGTAATATCATTGCAAGCTTAAAGATAATGCTCCTGAAAAATGGGAGCAGAGCTTGCTTTTGTGTAATTTGCATTTTTCATTTTGAAATTTGGCCCTTTCAGGACAGGCTTTAAACTTGGAGTTGTTGCTGCTGTGTTCCTAATCATGCATTTAGTTTTATTACAGTAGTGTCCAAAGTGGACATTATAGTTAATTGTACCTTTGATATCGTAGAGGGTGGTTGAATCTATGCACCAAAATTTCTGTGGACAGGAATTCTGTGCAGAAGTAACAACCCCTTGGAAATCCCACATCCAGCAACCCTTGAATTATATGCAGAAGTAATCATGGCCAGTTGTTCCAGATACAGGAGCTCCTAGAAATTGCTTTATTTATTTGTTGAGGAACAATTTTAACCTTGCCCTTATTCTGGAAGCAGCCTGTGTGTTAAATACGTGGTTCTCAAGCAGCACACAGAGGGGATCCTTGTGATGTATTCCTGATCTCCCTGACTTCACGTCACGACGGAAGGCAGCACGATGCTGGTAATACACGTGCTGCAGGGAGCACGCAAGGTTTGTGCAAGGAAGCATGTTCCTAGCGATGCAGTACGGCTGGTGTGCTGGTATTCTGTAGCATTTCACAAGTGGGAGCAGCATTTCAGTCTGCCAGCCTGCTGGATTGTCAGTTCATTTATCCCGTGTATTCACGTGATTGCTGGAACTCGTTTAGCATAAACAGAAATGGGCTTGGTTAACGTGGTGTCATTCAGCTGCCCCTTCCTTGTAGTTTGTGAGTTAGTCAAGTTGTTTGGAGTCTCTAACGTAACTTCTGTCAGAAATTTTATCTTTCCCTTACATTTTTGTTATAAATTTGGAACAACCTTCAGTATGCTTAAACATTTTTCTCAGATTTAACAACATACTCCGTGTGGAATAGGCCAAGCTAATTGTTCTACCCTGCAGAGCTCTGAATGCTACAACAACGCTTGTACTCTGTCGTAATAGCAAACTCCATGGGTATTTTCCTTTGCCCTCTCTACAGCATGCAGCGAGTAGAACTGAGTTATGCATTATTTCAAAAATGCTAATGCTATTTAAAAATTCAGCAGCGTAAAACCCCCAAAATCTATGCTGCAGTGATAGTGTGAACTTACACAGCCTACGCTGTGTACTCCAGCAGCTTCCACATCCCTTAGAGACGAGAAGCTCCTTTTTAAGCAGAAGCAAATGCTAAGCAGCACACATCCCAGCTGGTGCTCTTTAACCCAAGTGTTTAGCTGGGGATGCGTTCCATTGTTGTACGTGGGCTATTTGCATCAGTTCATAGAGCTGCTATTCAGCCTGCCGAGGAGGATGGAGACAGGTGGAAAAAGGAGGAGGAGTGGTGGAAGTTGAATGAGATAGATACCCAGAAGCCGAAGTTTTGTTTTATTTATTTTGCATTTTGTTTGATAAAATGGACGGTTGTATCCTTTGTGTCTGTGTGAATACGTGCCCATCTGCTCTAGAATGCTTGTAGTCACTCCTGGTGCCTGTTCAGCTGTTGGCATGTTGAGCACAACTGAAATTCCCCCTCAGCTGCCCCATCCTCCTCAAAGACAAATAAAGGTCAAGCTACATTTCCAACACAGCTAGGCATACAACTGAGAATCAGATCTTGAACTTGATGATGCTTTCATGCTCCTTGCTATAAAAGCAGATTTAATTTTTAGTGCTGTTTTGGTTTATGTTTTATTGATCTTGGGGAATTGTGATGCATCTTCAAATTCTGCCCACAGCTGTCTTGATTCAGCTTAGCTTTAAAAAGTAGCTGTACAAGGAGCCTCTTGGAGGGGGTCTTCTTTAAAGTGATTGCTGCAGTGGAGCATGACTCGAAAAGACAAGTTCCTGGCAATATGAGAAGGAAAAAAGGCTATGAATGAATTGAAAGCTTTTATTGAAGTTATATAAGCATGTTTATGGAAATACTTGAACTCTTGTGGTTGTGGTTATTAAACATTTATAAAGGAAACTCAGCCATTTAGCGCTCTGGTTAAAACTCAGGTATTTCTGAAGTATCTCTAAGGTACTCCTGGAAAGTACTAAAAGGTAAGGACATACTGGTCAGCAGGCAATGTGGGAGCCTTGTGGTGAGTGTGAATCTGAAGACCTCTGAGGACACGGCAAGTTCAGCAGCTAGTGAGTCCTTTTGTTAAAATTAACCCTGATACCAAATGCGTCAAAACTAGAGTTTTGTAATTGATGGCCACGCAAACAAGTAACTGCTGGATTCATCTTAATCAGTTAAATATATTCTGCATGCTTATCTTCGGAGTTCTGTTGCCTGATTTCCTTCGGAACCAGGCTGATGTCAGCTGGCACCTCTGATCACTTCTGCTGAAAATAGAAATATATATATTTTTTCCAGATTGGGAGTCTGCAATTAGAATCGGTGTGCTGGATTGCGGGGAAGAAGAGAACTATGAGACGTGTAAAGAATATGGTATTCACTACTATCCAACTTTTAGGGTAAGTGGCATGATATATTGCTGTATGTAAATGATGCATGGTTCATTTATAGTAACTAAAACCATAACAAACTTATTTGTCCATAGTAATGCATGGAACCAGTTGTTCTTTATCTTGGCTTTTTCTGTGATTTTGCAGAGAAAATCGCAGGGCTGATAAAAGATGGAATCAAGTTCTTCTTACTCAGTGCGACAGATGATGCAGTTATTTGGAGTAGGAATTCAGTCCTCAGTTTAGAATCTGAAAATTTTTAACTTCTGTCTTTGCCAGTCCATATAATCACACTGAACTGTAAGCATTAGAAGAATGTGATTGAAGGAGAGGGCTGAATGAACACTGTTACGACAGAAGAAGGATCAGTAGGGGGTTTATTGCAGAAGTTGTGGTGCTCTACTCAGATAGAAAGAGCAATGTGGTTTGTTTGTTTTTGGTCTTTAAAGTTTCGGTTATAAATTGTAATATACTCTTTGTTAGACACTGTAAGTTTGTTTTTTTTGTTTTTTTTTTTTTGTAGTAGCAGAAGGCAGTCAAGCTCCACTGTCTACCCAGTCTAACCACTGGATTTGAGAAAATTTGAATAATGTTCTGAGTATATACATAGTTTGTGGTACTGATTTGGTAATCAGTCAATTTTAGTTTGGGTTAATGTTTGCAGTAACAGATTGATAACAATTATGAATTATATGTTATGGTATTTTTCCTCTGAAAGTTTGCTTGATTGTTAGATCAGAGCTTTGACAGATGAGCTACTCTCATGTGGTTGAGAAGCAGGTCTTTGGAACTCACAGGCTAGGAGTAAAGACTGGAATAGATATGTGTTTTGTAATTAGAGCTGCAAAAACTCTTGAAAAACTCATTGTTTCTAAACTGAGCTTTTTTTCTTAAACAGTGAAGTTATTTTCAAAGCAATAGTACCAATAATACTTTTTTTTTTTTTCCTCCCCACATAGTACTTCAAAGCATTTACAAAGCAGTTTACAACTGGAGAAAATTCCAGAGGTAAGACTATCCTACTGTAAGCAATACCCAAAGCAGTTGTCCTATCAGCCAGGAATTTGTCAAAAAATTAGCAAAATCCCTTGTCCTGTCAATTAGTTTAGACACCTAGACACTGAAAAGCTTCTTAAGATGTGATGTTACAATTACTGTATTAAAATATCAGGCAGAATTTTAGACAGGTGAAAACACGGACCTTTGTTTAAAAGCTTACATTTCTTAGGTTTTGAAATGTGGTTCACAAGTGGTTAGATTATTAAAAAAAAAATAATTGTTTGGGGAAAAAAAAACAAAACAAACAAACAAACAAAAAAATCTCATGGGCATGAGTTCCAATTTGATCAATCATGGCTCTGGTGCTTTTTGACCTGTCAGCCAGTTTCCAGGCATCCTGAATCTCAATGGGAGAACCCCTATTCAGATGTTGACTAGCTGAAACCAGGCTTATCCTGTGTGTCTGACAAGATCACAGCTTGAGGTGATTTGTCTGAGGACAAAAGTAATGTTGTCTTTTCCAAGGGATTAACATTCAAAAGGCCAGAGGTCAGAAGAGGGACCACCTGCACCATTAACCCTTCATGTAGAATTAGACTGCAGTTGTACCTGTTACATTTGGCGTTTGTGAGAGCTTCTGCATTTTGATTTCTTTCTTTTAAAGCATACAAAATGTTCTCACACTTCAGTTATTTCCTTATATTGTTCTGTGGCTTTGTAACCTCACCTGGCCCATTTGGTAAGAATGGTACACCTCTGTTTTAAATCCGTGGTGAATATCCTTATTGCAAAAAAGCCACCGAAGCCTCCCACTGCATCTACTGTGAAAACAAGCATGGATTTAGAATGAAGCATTGTTGTAAGAGAAAATCAGCAAGGCAGGCAGATGGCTAGGTTTGGAAAAGTCTTAATATTTTATAAATTTGGGGACGGGTTGACAGTTTTTAAATACGATCTCATCTCAACATTAAAGTGAAATCCTACAACTAAATCCTCTGTTCTTCAGCCAAATAGTAATGCCCGGTTTTTGAGTCCAAATGTAAATCAAAAAAATGCCACACAAAAGCACGAGAATGGTAACAAGTTATCAA
This sequence comes from Aythya fuligula, assembly GCF_009819795.1. Classification (NCBI taxonomy): domain Eukaryota; kingdom Metazoa; phylum Chordata; class Aves; order Anseriformes; family Anatidae; genus Aythya; species Aythya fuligula. Next base: position 2,893,770 of record NC_045577.1, on the reverse strand, counting down.
CAGGCAGATTTTCCATAGTTTCCTGATGTTACATCTTTTTGTAACCTGTACTGAGCAGGAGCAGACCGTGAGCTGCAAACAGTTCGCCAGATGATGATTGACTTCTTACAGAACCATTCTCAAGAGTCAAGACCGCCTGCTTGCCCATCGTTGGATCCAGTTTTGTAAGTTCTGTTTAAAATACAGCTGGTGTATTCTTGCTATGTTAATTTAATAAAATGTAGATGATCTTATTAAAGATGGAGTAAGCTTTTTGTTATTACTAGTTCTGCTACAAGACAGGTAAAAAGAAATTTAATTGATAACACTGAGTTTATGGCATTCTACCTGTGTTAAATGGCTTTTCTTTTCCTAAAAGGTCCAGTGATATCACTGCTCTTTTTGACAAGAACAGCAATCATTATACTGCCGTTGTGGTTGAAAGTAATAACTCCTACGTCGGGCGAGAGGTAACGTATGATTTATGACATAACGAGTATGAATGAATTTTATCGTAACACAGCTGAGTTTTATGTTAGTTAGCCAAGCAAGAAAATTTGTGATTGTAGGACAATATTAAAGGATGATGAGGGTCAGGTCACGTGTATTTGGGATATCACAAAGTCAAGTGATTACATAGGGCTGTTGTATTTAATTACACAAAGGAACTTGCTTACAAATGAGCACAATGTCATATTAACTTCTGTTTACACTCGGGAGGAAGATTAATATTTCAATTTCATTGTTAGCATAATTCTTTTGTTTGAAGAGCTGGAAGATCACAACAAAAATATTGTCAGATGTTGTGTTTTGTTACTGCTAGAGAACTGTTCATAATACTCATTCTTCTGGACAGCTCTTAAGATTTCAACTGTTCTTAATCTAAAACCTCTGTTTCTCTTTTTTTCACATGTTGTTTTCTAAGTTAAGATGATAACAAAATTTTCACAGCTCTTAGCCACTGATGAAATGAAAGTCTTTTGGTTTTTGCTTTCCTCACCACCACCACCCCCCCAATAATATATTTGATTTGGCATCATTTTGCCATTTAATGAGCCTGCTGTTAGCTTAGACAACTGTTACTTTTCTCCTGCTGCCAAGATCTAGGATAAGTAAAGAAAATAAATTGCACAATTATCTAGGCATAATCTGTGTAGAAACATCCAATGTGTGTGAAATGTTTCTAATTAGATTTGATGCTGAGATGGCTGAGTTGTGTAAGTGGAGGGTGTGCTGCCAAAAATGAGAATCACTTTGAGAAGCAGGCTGCTTCTAGACATTTGTTTTCTGGAAGCTGCTGTGTTGATACAAGTGGGCATTACCAAAAAGAAGGTGATGACTGTAAAGCTCTCTAGTACTTTGTCAAACTGATTTTAAACCTTCTGTTATAGGAAAAGCTGAGTATCATTTGAATAACAGAAAATGGAATCTGTTTTCAGAAGGACAAACATTCGCTAATGTAATACAGAATTTTAACTTTAAATAGTGAAACAGGAAATAACATTGTAATAAGGGAAAAAGGAGTGTTTAGGCTGTTTTTCTTAAATGGAAAATTTTCACTACTTAAAACTGAGTCATCATGTTCATAGGAGCAACACTGACTGTAGTTGGCAAAGAACTTTTATAGTTGAATCCTGGCAAATCTTTGAGGCATCCTTACGTTATCGCCCTCTTCTGCCTCGTCTGCCATTTGCTAGAGTTTACACCTTGTAGAGAAATGTGTGCCCACTCCCAGCTGCTCCAGTGCAAAACCCCAGCATCAGGTTTAAAGAGGTGATGAAGAATGTTTTGAGCTAAGATGCTGGACTCTGAACTGGAACTTCTGAGGTATGGGCACTTACTCATATATGCAGTCTGTGCTGTGGATTGGTAAACAAATAGCTGAAGGGACAGCTAGATGCTGTGACACCACAGAGTACAGGGCTTGCCAGGCAAAATCTTGTGTTACTTTAAGCCCTTGATTATTTTCTAAGTCATGGACTTTGACATCAGAATGCCATAAAGTGATGGGACTGAATAAATGTTTCTTCACTTCATGAAAACTTGCCTTTAAACTCTTATATACGTAACATGAAACATACCTGTGGAGTATTCTCTGTGCTGTTTTGAAGTGTATGAGGACACTTCATCATTCATTCTCATGTTTTCTTCGGGTGTTAGACTTCAAAGGGAAAAGATCAGGATAGACCAAGAAAAAAAAGGAAGATAAGAGTAAATTTCCAGAGTAAGTTTTCTTAGCTGAAATTGTTAGTGTCCATGGAACGATCATAGATGCACTTTCTTGGTGAACAGCTTGATGATGCACTTGACCTATTTACCTGTCTTGTCTTCCATATTTCTTTAAGGATGTATAATTACTGTTACCTTCTGTTGCACAGGTTATCTTAGACTTGATCCAGTATGAAAACATTGTGGTAAAGAGAGCGCTGAATTCTGATAAGCCTTTTCTAGAGAAACTTGGTATAACCTCAGTCCCTTCGTGCTATCTGGTGCATCCAAACGGGTCCCGTGGATTAATTAACATGTAAGTAGTTTCTGTCTCAGAGGAACATAAGGGAATTCACTGAAGCTATAAAAGGAGTTGCTATAACTTCCTTTCATACAGATTAAGTCATTTCATAACCATTTTTGTTGCATGTATATAATGACACTGTCATGGCTTGTATTCAGTACATTATGTGGACTAAAATTTTGTGTTCCATTCCTTTGTGTTTTGAAAATCACCTGGCCTGAGCACTCTAGCAATTACTAAAGTGTATGTAGTGATCTTGTTACACAGTTTGCTCTTAAAATACACAGATATGGGTTCTGTCAGTGGAAGTGAGATTTCCTATTATGGTAGGAAAGAGTAATCAAAATGGTGTGGCAGTTAATTATAACCCTTGAGATGCTTGGCTACAGTAACAAGATTATTTTCTGACAAAACTTACTTTTAAGTAGACAATTCTGAAGTAGTGCTTCGTACTGGAAAGCTCTAGGCAAATGTTTGTATTTTTGAGTTTGATATGCTGATAGCAATTTGCTGGTAGTTCTTCATAAAGCATTTAGTATTATGTATATTTTTTTTTTTAATAAGAGACCTAGTATTACTTTTGCTTACCGCTGTTGCCTATTTATAACTTTAACCTATTACTGTAATACGCCTGAAAGGAAAATGCTTGAATAAAAACGGAAAAAGATAATGACACATCAGAGCTCTAAAAACCTTGCTTCTAAGTCAAAAAGCAAGCTGTACATATAAGCTGTATGTGTAATCTTGTCTGTATAAGGCAAGCTGATATTTCGATGAAGCTGATGTTCTTAATTTGTATGGAATTTCAAACTACTAATCCCAGTGTTTTTTTATTACTGTTCCTAAATTGAACAGTTTTGTTTTCACTTTTTAGCAAAACATCATGCATACCAGAACTGTAAAATGGAAAACAAAGTGAATATGTTATAAACTTACTAATTTGCCTTGGATATTCTTTTAATGTGAGATGAAAAGTAATCTTTACTTTGTTCATTTATATGCAGTGTGAAGCCTCTTCGGTCTTCCTTTTCTTCGTATTTAAAGTCGCTGCCAGGTGTAAGAAAGAAACTACTTCTGCCACTTGAGCTACCTGTTAAAGAAAACAAAGAGGAAAGCACAGAAATCAAGCAGTGGAAAGAATTTGATAAGTAAGTGATACTGATATTCAGATCTTGAAATTCAGATCAATGCTTGATTATTAAAATTTGCTTGCAGTTTTTCCTTGCCACATAGGAAACTGCGCTGTCATTTATTATAAAATTCTAGTGTGGTTTAAAATTTTTTTCCACCACAGGTGATGCACCTTGAACTGAATAGGTTGGTCACTACTTAATCATCTTCATTCTTCTGCTGAATAAAATAAAAGGCATTCATGCTTAATACTGAAAGCAATGCTTTCAGCTGTTGATTCAACTTAGTCCATTTCTCAGTATATTCAGATAACACTGGTGAGTTAGTTCCAGCACCGAGGTTACAGCTTCTTCTAAATGCAAGTAACTGTTGTGATCGTGAACAGTGATTCATTGGTCAAATTACTGGGCTTTCAGTATTTTTTGTTTTGTTTTGTTTTTTCCCCCCAGTCTTGTTTACACTTCTGGTCTGTGTATAATCATCTTTGTGTTGAGCAAGAGTCTCCCTTCCTTTGTAGCATGTCATTTTACTGCTCCTGCCAGATCCTGAAGAGAAACTATAATTTCCTTACACTAGCTATTTCCTTGCTGACAATTGCAGGGTTATAATTTCATTACAAAGTAAAACTGGCTGGGAGATGAAAGTTTAGTCAATTATAAAAGAAATTCTTGTGTGACTATGCTTCATTCGCCTCATTTCAGAACAAAGTGACATAAAACTACTCCTTTAAAAGACTACAGTGAAACTCATTGAACTTGGCATTCACCATAGCGAGCACCTGAAGTAACTGTTGTATCTTTCCATGTATGCCATAGGATATACTGCAATCACTGTGGAGTGGCAAATGTTGAGGTTTTAATGACACCTTACTATATATCAATTTTACCTTCATGACTGGTGAGAAAATGAGCGAAAGAAACCTGCCACTTCATAACATTATATATGTGTGTTTCAGATCTAAGCTGTACATGGCTGACCTTGAATCAGGATTGCATTACCTGCTTAGGGTAGAACTTGCTACGCACAAGATGCTTGAGGGAGCTGAGCTAAAGACCTTCAAGGATTTTGTTACCATCGCTGCCAAGGTATGCACTTCTGGTCCTTGATTATTTTAACAAAAAAATGACTAACGTAAAATTTATTACGTGATGTAAGCCTCTCAAAATGTCTTTCAGAATATATTTAAGTATCTACTTCCTCAGTAGCTTAAAAATAGTTTTGTGGATTTCTTTAAGTGTTGCTTTTGAGTTACTGTATACGGTTCTGATATATTTAAAGGGCTGCAATACTTCTTAGTTTCATCTTCGAGGGCTCAAATTTAGATAAAGTTTTAAGCAGTCTGCAGCATATTGAACGAATACTATAAATAGTCTTTATCAGATTTTCAGGATAAATAGCTATTTTAACTCGATGAGATTGAAAATGTTTTTCACTTCTTAATTTTGGGTTTTATTAGTGCGTGCTTGACAAACAGTGTGGTATTCACAGATATTTCTAATGTCAGTCTAAATTTTGAATATAATTGAGGTACAGTACTTCAAAAATGAAGACGCTCACATTATACTTGAATGAAGGGATAATGTAAGTAATGTATGTGATGTAAGTTAAATTATTTTTTTTCCAACATCAGCCTACTGAAGTCATCAGTGTCACTGAGCAACTAATGCTTTGCTTTATTTTAAATAAAATGAACCAATAGCTGTTTAAGGGAATAATAAGGGCTGTATGAACTGTCCCCAACTATCTGGATTTATCAGTCAGACAGTTTCTTGCCCCCCTGCAGCCATCAGAGGTCAGAAATCTCTAGCTGGCCTCATTTCTTTAAGAAAGTGTAGTGGTAATCTTTCTATCATATTATCCCTAAAGCATCCTCTCTTCTTCCTGATGGCTCCTGGCCAGCTTATGTCATTTGCTTCCCTGGCTATTAGTGTATAAATAGGGAATGCTGTCTTTTAGTTGCATGCTCATCTCCAGACTGCCATTATACAAGTGAGGGTTTCTGTCCTTTATTTGCATTCTCTTGTGTAAGGCTTTTCTCTTAGTTCTCAGTTGTGATGCCTATTGATTTGTATTAGGACCCTTTAGATTTGAAATGGTCAGAATCAGAAGTCTGAACAAAAATTTTGTAAGAATCCATATTTGTCGTTAATATTCTAAGAGTGAGAAAGGATTTTAGCCTTTCTAATTCACTCAGGTTTTATGCTCCTTCTTGAATTATACACTGCTGAATTACCTTAATACAAAAGTTTATGTAATCTGGCAAAAGTCGTTCTGTAGCATTTCTGCTTGAAATTGAGTAACTTCATAGTGGTTAACGTTTTGCGAAAGCAGCATGCTTAATTTTTTAAGCAAGTTAATGTGAGATGGCTTTTTACTGGTAAACAGAACAAGCATTTGCACATAACAAAGAAAATCTTGTCTGTTAAACTTACTGAATACAAGAAAAAGACATATCGATAAATAGAAAGCTGTCTTGCGGCTAATGAGATTTGTGCTTTAAAATATTGGTATTTTCTTTTTATTTTTTTCCTCAGCTTTTTCCTGGCCGTCAGCCTGTGGTGAAGTTGTTAGAGACCTTGCAAGAGTGGCTGGTGAGCCTTCCATTAGACAAAATCCCTTATGATGCTATTCTAGATCTGGTCAACAACAAAATGCGGGTAAGCTGTTACTAGTTTCCAGCACACAAATGCAGCATTAGTAAAGGATAAGATTCTATATAAATCTAAGACATCACTTACTGATGGTCCCTCAGTCATAATGGAGTTATAAGAAGGTTAAAATGAAAATAAAGTGAAGTCATTACCAGAAAAAAAAATCTACATGAAGAAATTGAAATGAGAGAAATGAAGCCCACAATCCTGTCTGTTTTATGAGGAAGCAATCACTAACATATACATGTTCACCAATGTCAGTTTCAAATGCAAGATTTCCAGCAAAAATTTCTATGTTAGCCTTGCTTGCTTTGCCTCCTATCAGCAGGTTTCTCTTGAGTGAATGTCAGAGTTAGAAGATGAGAAACTTACCCATTGAAATGGGCACTATTCCTGAGGAGTTTTCAAAACAAAACAAAAACAAAAACAAACAAACAAAAAAACTCTTTAATTTCCTGTTGCAGTATAGTCCTTGCCAGGGATCCCATCTCAGTTTGGTAATGCAAAGCGATGTGATAGGGCCATCTTTGCACATAAGTTAATTTCTGTCTGTCTTCTTATTAAGAGGGGTTGCCATCTGAAATTTAGAAACTTAATGTGTGTTCTAGGAAGCAGAGAGATAAGTCACTGAAACTAAAAATATTGCACTAGATTTCATTTATAGTAAATAGTGGGTTTGTTTTAAGAAGAAATAAAAATGAATTCTACATCTTATCCTGTGAATATGTTACTACTGTAAGTCACTTAGATCTTGCCGAGTAATGCAGAGTTTTTGTCGTGCCCAGGGATACTGTAACTCTATTTACAGTAGTATGTGTGTGCTTTATTTTCATACTGGGCTTAAAATAAAATCTTTACAAGTTAAGCTACTTAATATACTCTGCCAGACTAATCGGACGTTTCTGATGTGCATCTTGGTAGGTTTAACACCAGTGATTGTACACTGAGTATCATGTAATGTGCTTGCAAGAGGGATGAGTTTAGTAATGGTGCATCAGAGTATCTCAGACTTAAGGATTGTTCCAAGGTTACAATTTGTTTGCCTTAAGCATGAAGTCATTAACAACAAGTGCAGAGAATAATTTACTGTCCTTTATACTTGGATCACCTCAATTTCAGGAGGAATTGTCATTGTTGTTAATGCTAGTTGAAAAACTTAGGGGCTGATCTGGAAATGTACTGAATGTATAAGAGGCATATTTCCTCCCTATTTCAACTGAGAATTCAAAGCCTTTATCCTTTGGGGTTGGGCCTTTCTTTTCTGGACTGAGCATTGTAATAAGAGAGGGGATGCATTGTGCTTTGAAAAGTGATGTCCCATGAAAATACTAAGCTTATTTAAACACAGCTTTTATTTAGGTGGAAATGTTGTGTTTCTACCTGCAACAGGATTGCTTGTATGTGTTTGACTACGTGAGTTTGCCTGTCTCAAGTTCTCTGAAATTTCCAGTGCGTATAATGTATGTTTGGGTATTCAGTAGTGAACTAGCTTATGGGTAACCATGTGGAAAAAAAAATGCAAAAATACAAGCATATTTTAGGAACTTTGAAGCTTTTAAACATACTTGCTGTGTTCAGTAGTGAAGTGTCATTTCCAAAATTGTTTAAGTTAATTTAGGTACCAAAGCTGCGCATATCTTAAATACACATTATTTTCAGATTTCTGGGATATTTCTCACTAAGAGAATTGAGTGGGTCGGATGTCAGGGCAGCAGACCAGAGCTGAGAGGTTATACCTGCTCCCTTTGGAAGCTGTTTCATACCCTAACTGTTCAAGCTGCGCTGCGACCAAAAGCATTGATAAATACAGGTAAGCAGTAGTTATGTGGGACACTTGAAGGACAAGGCAAATAAGTGTGTAGCAGTTTTGCTATGCAATAGAAAAAGTACAGAAAAAGATTGCTTTAATCCATTCAATTCTCAACTAATACATTCATGGACAGTGGCTTTTGAGGCTTAGTTTTCAGTTTTGTACCAGCAGGGGTCAGAGCATAGCTTTATTGTGGTGGCTTTGAAAGAAAGTGTGTCAATTTGTCCTTGCTTAGAAATGTGGTAAATAAAATATGTTGCCCTAAAGATGCGAGTAAGAAAACAGGAGAGGGGAGTAGGTTTTTTTTTTTTTTAAAAATAAAAAATAAAAAAAAATCTGAACTATCTGAAATGGGAAGAAGATTATCTGAGGTGGCACTATTAATTTGAAAAGAATAAGATGTAACCGTAGAATTTAGTAGCTATAAAAACTGTATAACCATTAGCTAATCCTTCTGTAATTGTATTTCATAAATACAGAATGTCATGACACGTTTGTTTTCAGATGAATTTAGATAGTGTCCCTTAATCTGTGCAGTGTGATGTATTCACTTCTTTGCAAACACTTAGTAAAATCGCTTCTTTTAGACTTGCGTTGTCTTCTGAAACTGTTAACGTTCTGGTATTGATTCCTAGTCGTCTTAGCACAAATGAAAATAGAATTATAAATGCTAAAGCATCACTCCCCATATTATTTTATACTTGTCAAGACAGTGCATTGTTTGATTTTTAGTTCAATTTTGTTTTTATTCTTAAATTTAAAGTCTGCTTGATGTCTTTTGCAAGAAATGCTTTATACAGTGTTACCTGGTTTTCTGGTTGTTTGTGCATTAAATTAAAAAAAAAAAAAAAATTATGGATACATATATTTGTCCAGCACTACTTGCAATCACAGTGATAAACTCTAAATTCTTAATGTTGAACCTCCTGCAAAATAGGAGTTTAAGAATAGCTAATCATCCTGTATACGATTTTTGTTTCTGTTTTTTTGTTATTGTTTGTTTTGTTTGTTTGTTATTGTTGGCAGAGTAGGTTGAATTCCTTTAAGTTAGTGCTGTGCTCTGTCACACCGTTTTTTTGTGCTGCATGATATATTAGCTGTTCAACAGCATCATGCATAAGTTAAATTCCCCCTTTTGTTTGAACTGCCCAAACTGTCCTAATTAAATTTATAAATGTTCTTAATATCGAAGTATGCAAAATTGCATCTTAAATTGCTTCCATGTCTCAGTTGTGAGCTTTAGTCAGTCTGAAGTTAAAAATACACTGTGGAACCTGAAAACTCTTCGGCACACTTAAGCATTGATTTAAATCGGGACAGATATGTGATGATCACTTCTTACGGCGAAAGAATTGGGTCAGTCTGAGACTGTCGGATTATGTCTTGGGAGGTTTTCCTCTCCTTATTGCTTGTTTAAATCCCATCTACTAAAAAGCATGATGTACTCCCTAATCCTTCCCACCACAGGTAGGGTTTTATGGTTCTTGTCCACTTTAAAGATTAGGGTTACCCTGAATTGCTGTAGTTTGGGAGGAAAGAGAAAAGGAGGATTACACGATGATACATGGCAGATGTTAATAGAAGATTCATCTCTGGGCTGATAAAAGAAAAACAAACAAAATGAGCCATTTTGCAATTGTTTGTTTTCTTTTTAAACCAGATGTATTTTTCTTGATAGTTTCCCCTGCTTGCAGAGTCTAGCCATGTGGACTTGCTGTGGCTTTCTTGATATAATGTTTTTATTGTTTTGTATTTGATGTGGTTTAATGTTGACCTGTGTAATTTGAACCTGCAGTGGGATCAGCATAAAGGAATCCAAAGGAACTTTAAGTATAATTGTTCCTATCAGAGGGTGGATAAAATCGTTGCAGGAATCACATCCTAGGTGTACTTAATTGTATGAAACGTGTTTTCAGTTAATAGGATCCATTGGTGTGAATAAGACCGGCTTGTGGATTTTTTTTTTAAATATATCTGAATTCCTTTTAATCTGTTGCTAAATTAGAAAGCCTCCCCTAGAAAATGAACTTTGAGGGAACTTTCAAGAATGTAACGCTGCACAGGAGAATAATTAAATTTGTGTACAAATGTCTGTTTTAAGAGGTGGTTTGCTGGTAGTTATTTTTTATGTTTTTTTCCTAAATTCATATTCAGTATATGTGATAAAACTCTTTTGCCTGAAATTCATTTCAACTTTATAAAATTATTTTTCAGCCTTTCTTTTAATACTGTATTTTAATCTGCTTTAATCTCATAGCTTTTATTTATACATGCCTATTCAATCACAGATATTGAATGTCTGAGTAGAGATTGTTTGCTTTTTATGATTTCTTTATGGTTTTAAAGACTTTTTACCCCCGTGTTTAAGACTGAAATGTCACTGTTCTAAATAAAGGTGTGTTACGACGATCTGCATATATTTCTTACATAGTTAACAGGTAAATATTCTGATAGTTTTGAATAGGTTTTGCTAAGGATTTTTTTTTTCGAAGAAATAATGCTTGTATGGAGGGCATATGTGCTACTAGAGTTTGTTATTCGCTACCAGAATAGGACAGTGAGCTCTGTAACCCCTTACTGTGCAATCTGTAAAACTTGTATTGCAAATTACTTTTAGGGAGACGTGTTCAGCTACAGCAGTCAGGATTTTGTTCAATCCAGGGCACTGCATCATAAAATGTGTTTCCTTTGACAATTGTTTTTGAGATAATGCATGAATTTGTAAATACATTCTGACACAATTTATTAGATCAATGAAGCATAAATCAGAAAATCTGAGACAGAAATTAAAGGTCAGGATTTTAGCAAATAACACTATTTTTGAGTCACTTATAGATGTAGGGGCTACCTGCCGGCACAATAAAGGTCCAGGACAAAGTCCTCAATCTGTAAAGACTTCAGCCTGCTTCTGAATAAAATCACCGTTTTTTTTTTCTCATATTATTAGTGTAAGAATATGGATGTTACGGAAAGAAGAATGTGTTTGTATTTATTTTTAGGAGGAATTCCTGAGTTGCACTTGAAAGTTCAGTTGTTGCTAAATAGCTATTAGGTGTGTGCGCTCAGTGCCAGCCAGAAAAGCTGTGCCATTAATAACCGTAATGAGATTCTGGTACTCTGTAATACCTTGGGGTTATGACAGAACAGATGGATATCACAGGTATCTCCTGAAATATTTTTCAGAGGGTTTTTGACTCTTGGCTTCTTGGTAGCAAACTGACCATAACTTCAGCACCTAATGGTGAATGCATAACGTATTAATTTAATTATTGGGCAAGATACTGAAGTAAGTCTCTACTTCAAGAAGAATTACGTGTAATATAGATAGCATGGACTGTGCATATTTTAACAATTTCAAAATGTACTTACGAGCTTCTGAGAATTTTTTTTTAGTCTGATGCTCATTTGTCCAAGTAAGTTCCCCTTCAGCTTGTAAATACTTTTCTGTAGGAGACATGTCACTAATAGGAATATTTGGCCTTTTAGCTGTTGTATTTAACATGTTGTTCAGGGCAACTTTAAGCACAATTGAATGGACTAAATACCTAGCAACATACTGGTATAAGTAGTTACTCCACATTTTAGTAGCACTGTCACTCTTAGCATTTTTGAGCCTCTGTATGTTGGAAATAATTCACTTGTAGGTGTCTGATATCCCAGTCTTTCAAAACATTGTTCTGAAAGATACTGTTTGAGATCCCTTTAGCCTCTGTATTAGAAACCAAGTTATTTGGTAGTGAATAAATAGATGTCTCAGCTTGACTACTCAGGAAAGATATTAAAAAATGTATTTTGTTGGGGAGGGGTATTTCTTCAAAGAAATGTGTGAAGCTTTTCATCGCTTTTACATCGAAGGTGTAAATACGCATGGAATGAAAAGGTAGCAACGTTTCCTTTCCTTTTCCTACTTTTAGGTATGTTATGCATAGCATATGGAACCTATGTTTGTCCAGATGGTGCTAAATGCATGTCATCTGTCTTTCTAGGTCTTGAAGACAATCCCCAAATAGTGCTTCAGATCATGCGGAGATACATTCATCACTTCTTTGGATGCAAGGCTTGTGCTCAGCATTTTGAGGAAATGGCTAAAGAATCCATGGATTCTGTTAAAACGTTAGACAAGGCTGTTCTCTGGCTCTGGGAGAAACACAACGTAGTGAATAACAGACTTGCAGGTATGGAAGACCTTGCTTAGGTAAACCCACCCAAGGTAGCTGTGTCTGAAAGACAAGGCTATGTCATTTTATACAGTGCAGTTTATATTTGAACAAATAGTTATCAAATTATACTCTGTAACATAAGTTTAAAACAATGGTAACTGTTATTTCTGCTTAACATTCCTTTATTAATTTCTGACTTGAGAAGGCAAACTCCGTGTTTACACTGGTGTACAAAGTTACCAACCTTAAAGATGTTTGTGTACAGAGCAAAACAGAGTGTCCTGGGCAGCTGTAACTCCAAAGACCGACATGGTACCTTTAGAGTGACTGAGAAATGCATACACTCGAGATACACTTCAGTAGTGCAGTTCATCTCTTATGCTTTACAATGAAAAATCTTCATCATTCACAAAGAAACTGTTTCTTCTGAAATTTCACCTGTTGCTTGGTGTGATTTCTTTCTGAAGTACAAATCAAAAGTCTCTTCAGAAAGGAGCAAAAAAGTTAAGTTACTTCTCAGTGGATAGAAATAATTAAATTTATTTCCATTACAGTTTAAACTGGTATTAAAACTTTCCTAAATTTCTTCATTTTCTTCTGGAGAGAAGCTGTACAGAAAATGGTGATAATTGAAGAGGAGGATTTCTCAGGATAAAAGAGCCTAAGCTATTAGTGGATCAACAACTGAATAAAATAAAATTACTATGAAGAATACCTGTTTCCCCCCCTCAATTGCTATGTTTTCAGCTAGACTAAAAATACAGTTAAAATACTGTGTTGTATTTAATCCTTTCAGTTATGGGGATATCAAATAACTAAAGCACTAAAGAAAATTGGTTTCTCTTTGCACTTAATCCCTGTCTGCTGTTATGGATCTGTGTAATGTAGCATTAGTTACAATTTAAATATGCTATATTGTGTTTATGTTGTGGTTAAGCTGAATTCCCACGATTTATGAAGTATTAAATACTGTTGTGTGTATAAACAGTTTGTCTCCTTTCTCCAAAGAGAAAGAAGAACACGATGAGGTATTAAATAAAATCATCCCCCTTAATGTTTGTTACTATTGCCAGGCTGAACACAGAAAAAAGTAGTCTTGCCGACTTGAAGTTGCTAAGTGGTGGAACAATGAACTTAATTTAAACATTAAGTTATTGGAAAACTCGCATGGATATCGATTTAAATAATGCAGCAGCTGGCTAAAATACCCTTTTAGTAAGAAGTATAAAAATACTGGAATAAATAATAATGTCAAATTATGCATTTTAAGTTTGCTAAAATTTCTCTTTGGGACAGTGACTTATTTTAATCCCTAAAAGCTGCATCTGTATTTCTAGTAATATATGTAGCTTCTGATGAGAAATAATGGTTGGTCCGTGAAAATGCCTTGGCACAACCTTTAAGTGTGGGCCTTGAGACTGTTGTGTATGGTTCTGCCCTAATTAATTATTTCCTGTTGCTTTAAAGTGTACAAAATTTATGGCATTCTTTTTGGCAGGGGAACATGAAATACAGTAAGTTTTCTGTTTGTAATCATACCACAAGTTGTTTTGTTTTTTGCTTTCTCTACTGAGACAAATTGATTTAGCGAGTGATTTTTATTGCAAACTTGCTCTTTGCTTGTAAATACCAAAGAGACAATTTTAATTATTCTTCGGATCCTTAAACAATATTTTGGTCAAAATCCTGGAGAAGTTTCCAGCCTTTAAAAAGATAAAAATAATAAGAATCTATATTTATTTTGCAGATATTTTAAGCATTAGTATACTGATAACAAATAAATGAGCTTTTTTGTGCTGTAGAGATTTTTGTTTTAAAAGTGTTTTAAAGATTTTGGTTTTGTTAGAGCAAAGTATAAAACAAAAACACTAGCTACAGCGTTCAGCTCTGCCACCAAGACAGAACGGTGGCCGGAGCTATGAGCAACTGAAATGTTAAAATGAGATCTAGTTCAAGGTAGTGTTATGTTTAAATGCTAAAAAGCAAACAGAAAAATACACCTTAAATATGATAATGGTTTTTAAAGTACTGGAAATAGTTTGCTATAGTAATGAAACAAGCTATGAAAAAGCAAGCTTATGATGGAGTAGTTCACAGTATAGAAACACGAAAATAACTGCAAGTCACTGGCCTTGAAATGGCTTTCTGCAAACCAAGCTTCAAGATTAAAGAGTATCGAGAGCAAAAGAGCAGTTTGTTTTGAACCATAACTCAAATTAACCCCTGAAAGGCCCAGATGGTGGTGTTTTCATGCCTTCTAAAAACATAGCACTTGTGGGATCCGGTTGCATTAGAATTTGAATGCTGCAGCTTTTACTGAGAGAAAAGGAAAATAATTGATTGTGTTTGTAAGGGAAAGAGGAAGCATCCATAAGGAAACTCATGAATTTCCTAATTTGTTCGCGGTTGTCTTTAGTTTAATACAAACGTTATTGTGATGGCTTTTTATGCTAACCTCACTGTTTATAAGTGAAATATATTTTCTATGTTTTCCAATGGTTCGCTTCTCCTAGTTCATTCACTTCTGATTTTTTTTTCCCTCCTGTCAATTAGGAGATTTGACTGAAGACCCCAAATTTCCCAAAGTTCAGTGGCCAACTCCAGACCTTTGTCCTGCATGTCATGAAGAAATTAAAGGATTACACAGCTGGAATGAGGACCATGTTCTACAGTTCATGAAGTATCACTATAACAGTGAAAATATTCTGTATAAATACACTGAAAGCAAGACTGATGCCAGTGAAACTGAACTGGGAGATATGAGGGAGGTAAAAGACAAAAATCTACTGAAGAAACCAAGTGGAAACAGAGAAAATAACATCCTGGACCAAGAAAACATACGGGATTCAGAATCTAAGGTGTTAGATAAACTAATAGGGAATCATGGACCTGTAAAAGACAGAGGTAAAAATGCAGTTGAATTGGTTAACCGTGAAGAGAGCAGGCAGTCTGTATCTTTCTTAGGGATTGGATTTTCCAACATAGACATGAGTCTGTGTGTCGTACTGTATGTAGCATCGTCCTTATTTTTAATGATAATGTACTTTTTTTTCCGAATGAGATCTAAACGGTGGAAAGTGAAGCATTATCGTTCATCTGTATAGACGTTTAAATTGGAAACATTTTCATTGTACGTGGCTGTTCAGTACCAGATACAGCTTTAATATTTATGATCAGGGATTTTGTATACAGTATTCTTTGTTTTAAAACCCTTTCTTCCCAAGTCATTTCACAAGTGTTCTAGCTTAATATATGGAGCTTGCTGTAAGAACCCTCTTTGACTCTGAGGCACACGGTGCTGTCATAAAGTACCCAGTGAGGAAAGCATTGCATTTTTCAGTTCAGATTTTCCATGACTTACCGCCTACATCCTTTACTCATTTGCAGAGTAAACATTACATTATGCAATCAACTGTGCCTGGTTTTGGAAAAGAAATTGGATATTGTTTTGTGTACGTCAAGCTATTTTTTTTTAATTTATCCAGAGCTGATTTTACCTACCAGAGTACTGAACAGTTACTGTTACCTTGACTTCTTCGTCTGGAGAAGCAAGAATTGGTTTTGTATTTTTTTTTTTTTACAGTGTTTTGTTTTTTCCTCCAGGAAACAAGAGTTCTATTTTGATTAAATCAATTCTAAACCTTGTGACTTTCTCCCATATTATTTACACTGCATATTTAAAGTGGAAGGCATTACATCTTCAGGTAGATCTTCCATTCTCTCGTGTTCCAGCCAAGGATAGTTGCTTCTAGGATGAGAGGTTTGGGCAGAAGGCATCTCTGTAAGCAGCCTGATTCTGATTGCTGATGCTGTCATCCATTCTAAGGGAGCTCAGGTGTAAGTAACAACAAACTCAGACCCAGTGCTGTCCTTGCTCCTCTACTGATGTGTTAACAGAGCATTGTGCAACTCACCTCACCCATCTGTGAACCAGAGAAGTAGCTGAGTAAATACTGTGTTATCCAGTGCCAATTCTGATGGACTCAAGTAAAGGGAAATGCTGTTTTTAATGAAGGAAAGTGAAGCTCCGTTTGCATCAATAAGCCAGAGCAAATTTGTAGATCTGGAAATACTGCATTTCTTAGGATGCCTGAATAGTTCCGTTACCTTACAGTAATTTTTCTTCCTGTGAGTCAGCACAAATCCTTCGTTTGGCAGTGCCAGCTCTGAGATCAGAGGGAATGCCACCTGCCAGCTGTAAAGCTGGCTGTACAGTGCTTAGAGCAGCCGATCTCTGTTCTGCTGCTGGAGTGCTCTGCTGTTTGGGTCAAGAAGGGTTTTAACTGTGGTCCAGTCCAGGAGCTGCTCTGTTCTGGGATGTGGCAGCCATTGGGAATAGGGCAGTTGCTTTTACAGATCTGTCTGGGATCCTAGCTGAGAGCAATTACAAGACAGCATGAAAACAGTTATAAAATTACCATTCAGAGTAGGAGTTCCTTTCTGCTCCTAGCTGTGGAGGATAATTCATGTCCTGGATAGTGAAGTTTATAATCCTATCCAATGTAATTGAGCATGTTCTAGTTATCCATTACCTAATCTTTAGTTAATCCTAATAGGTTTTGGCCTCAATGTTTTCTTGTGGCAGTGAGTTCTACAGATTAATTATGTTATATAAAAAGGCTTTTCCTTTCAATTCTACATTTCCAACTTTTAATTTAATTGAATGTTCGCTAACCCTTCTGTTACGTGAGAAGGGGTAGATAGGCCCTGGCCAATTCTTTCTTGTATGTACTCTGGTAGTGTGTTGTTGTCTTACTTCCATCACGAGCCCCAGCATAGAAAGTTTAAGTTTAAAGCTCAGCAACAGAAATAGTCTAAAAGTTGCTGGAAAAAAAAATCAAGTTATTTTTTCATAACCAAATCTTGCTTATTCACAAAACCGAGCATTTCTGACCAGTTTCTGCAGCTTCCACTTGGAATAACAAAATGGAGCCAAAGCTGATTGCCCCTTTTTCTTTTAAGTCTCAAAATAATGTACAAATGCACATAACGTAGTGCAACCCTGCGTAGTTGTAAACATGACAGAAGAAAAAAACCTCCCTTTGCGTGACACTGTTAGTCCGATGTACACAGAGGTCCATTACCTGCAGTTCTTTTAAGCCACCTGTAAGTTCATTTATGGACCTGATGGCTTTTGCTTCCATGTGAGAAACTTGACCCCATGGGGACAGTAGCTCCCTGCTGGAAGCTGCCTTCTGCAGTTCCTCTCGTGCAGACTTCTCTAATTCTGACCCAGCAGCATCAAGCCTGGGCTTTTTAAGGATCCTCACTGTTCTGATGCAACGAGGCATTGTGGTTTCCTACTTTATAGATTTGTAAGGGTCACTATAAATATAGCACTTGGACTTGACTACTAAAACAACTTTTAAGCTACTGGAAAGAGCTGCCCAAGGGTAGCAGGTTGTCCAGCCTGCTCGATCTGTGCTTCGTGCTGGGATCTAGTGAGAGGTCCCTGCTACAGGACCTGAGTTGAGGGGAAAGCCCAAACTTGCCAAACTTAAGCTGGTAAAATAGTCAACTTCTAACTGACCTAATCTGGGGAAATCGTGGTATCAGCCAGCAATCAAAGAAGTTCACTTTAAAAAAAAAAAAAAAAAAAAAAAAAAAAGCAAACAGCAAAAGGCAGTACAGCAAGTGTTGGGTCTAGAAAAGGTTCCTAGTTTCTATGGGGCTGTTAATTTCCTCTTGTCAGTATCATTGCACGTTTTGAAGCAGAAAAGCTGAAAATTACTCATGCTGTTCAAAATTTGCTGAATACATTAGCCTGAGTTTGTTTAGTTTTGACTCATTAGTTGTGTTTTCATCTACACAGGAAAGACAAAAGCTTTTGGAGGTTGGTAGGGCTGGTTTTACCATTAAAACAGAGCAAACGTGTTGTTAGAATAAGATTTGGGGTTGTTTTTTGGTTTTGCTACATACCAATAACTATTATGTTACTGTGGCCCTGCTGGAAACATGACAAAGCAAACAGCTACGCAAATTTCCAGTGATGTTTTTTCTTTCTTAAGAGTGTAAAAGCATGAAATTAAGATGTCGATTGTGTCGCTGCTGTAACTCAGTGCTGCCATGTAACTGGCTCAGGCTTTCACTTTAATTGCTCCTAGTGACCTCAGCTGGAAAGGTTTTCTCGACTTTGGACTCAGTTGTGTAAATCTTGGTTTACTCGTTCTTACTTTGTATCTTCATAATGGAATTTTTTGTCCTTTTACGTACTTTGGTTGTAAAGATGCGTTGTGTCTGCTGGGGAATGTGTGATGCTGCATTGCCCCTCTGCGCTACCAGTGTCACAAGGAAGTGTTTCGTTTTTAAAGATGCTTCACACCACCTTCTCCTTAGTCCTGGGACTTCTGTTTCTGCATTGTGCTGTACACCAAGTTTCTGCAATGCTATTAATGCTTCCAGTAAGGATTTCTGGCCCTTCGTAATTCACAGAGTCTTCTAAAGAGGAAATATTAAAGCTGCATGGAAAATAAAAGGAATACTGTGCAACGTGGCTGGTGAGAGAAAGAAAAGGTGCAAGTGCTAAAGAAACCTGACTAAATTATTCCCGAGAACTCTAACTTTTGTTTTCCAGCGCTGTACCCATCCTGCTGTTCTCACTCAGAACCGGGTGGGAACTGCCGGCCCAACAAAAGGCCCCAAGTGCGTTCTCTAGGCGTGTGCATTGCATATGAGATGTTGAAAATAGTGACTATAACAGTTCAGTAATTTAAATGTTTTATTTATTTGAATTCAGTAACTTGCTGCTTTCATGTCTATTCTTTTGGGGGAGGTTTTTTTTTTTTTTTTTTTTTTTTAACTCTCTCTAGGAAGGAAAAGTGACCATTTTGTACTAAACTGTAAACTAATGTGCTTGTTAAAAATAAATTGCAAACATTTGGGCAAAGTGCTGTGTTTTGGGGTTTTATCTATATTTTCAAGTTCCTTTTAGCTGAACTATATTGCAAGGATAGCTCATATACACACCCATTTCCCACCATAACCATTATTTTATTTAGGTCCTTAATTTTGCAAAGTGCCAGGAACATGCACATTTGATTCCATTTTTTTTCCACGGTTCTCATAACTTCATAAAACATTGGTAAACTTTTGCGGCAGTGACAGAAACACTCGTGGCTTGTGACCAATTATTTTTACATTATTTTTACATCCAAAGGGGCTTTTGTGTCACCTCGTCCCCTAAAGCCACGGGGCTGCTGCCCCTCATCCCGCAAAGCCCCAGCTGCCAGGACTGTGCCCAGCACCGCGTGCACGGGGAGCAGCCACCACGCACAGCACACATCCCCTTTCTTAAACTGCTTCCTTAGAGGATCAGACTAAAAATCCACTTATAAAACCGAGCTTAAAAGAGACTGCGTGGGTCATCGCCTGCCCCCCTCATCCGCCCCCAGGAGCTGTTTGTGGCCGTGGGGGGTGTCGGGGAGCCCCCGTGCAGCTGGTGCCAGTGGTACCTGGTTGGACTCACTGCCATACCCAGCACTACTGGGGCACGGTACCAGCGATGCTCCGACAGCTCCATTCCTTCCCTGGCTGCACTCCAGCCTGGTGTACTAGGGTACTTTATTTGGGGACCCCAAATCCTGCTCCCCAAAACGTCTCCATGCTTTATCTTCCAACCCTATGGGACTGAGCTGTCCCCCAGGCTGGGATCTGTCCCCTGGCCGCACAGGTATCACTCTCCACAGCTCTGCACCACGCAGGAGCTGCAGGAGGGGAGTGGGTGGAAGGGATCCTGGCCCTCTGGGATGCCCGGGGACGGTGCGGGGCCGACGCGGGCCCTGCTCCCCGGCTGTCCCCACCGCTGGGCGAAAGTCCCCGTGCTGCCCTCCGGCAGGAACATATGTGTGCTCAGAGGCTCCCGCCCCTAAGCTGCTTTTATTAATTTGTAATCCCCTGCGAGCAGGAGGTAAAGGGATTCGGGGGATTAGCGGGCTCATAGTAACAACCACAATTATCAGCTCCGGCTGCCTGGGACAAGCAGCGCGCACGCACGCACCCACCGGGCTGCACACGGACACAGACACACGCACCCCCTGCATGCACACAAACACACACACACACACGTGTGTGCACACAAAAACATCCCCGGAATACAGCACAGAACCATCAGGGTTGGAGAAGACCTCCAAGATCATCCAAGCACGAGTGCAATGGCAGCAGACTCGGGCTCGCAGGGGCGCGCACAGCCGTGTGCAGACACAAACCCGCACACCCCCACGGGTACAGGGGCTGACACACGGCCCTGCACAGCCGAGCACAGCCTGGCACAGACACACGCAGGCTGTGTGTGGACACACGCACACCCACAAGTGCACGCAATTGCGTGTGTGCCCAGCCCTGCGCCGATGTGCACGCACCGTGGCTCTGCACATCTGGAGCCTGCACACGCGTGCACACAGAAATGCACAAATTTCACACACACAAATACCCAGGCACACACAAATGCGCACACACACAACTCCACGTCCTCCCCATCCTCAATTAACACAATTAACCTCTGCCAGCCGCAGGGCGCTGATCGCCACGGGTCAGACACGCGTCCTCTCCCCGCTCATTAACTAATTAGAGGAGGGGGCCGAACCCCCCAGCACCCCACGGCTGCCGTCGGGGGATGCCGGCGCCGCGGGGACAAACGAAATCCAGGCAGGGGAGCGGCGGGGGGGCTGCCAGCCCTGTGGGGGGGGGGGCTCCACCCGACGGGGGCTCCCTCGGGCCCCGACTGCAGCCCGGATCCCCCGCGGGGGCTTGGCGGGGGCCTTTTGGCACCTGGGGACGGCTGCTACCGGTGGCGACAGCCTTGAACACGCGTGGGACGTCCCCATTCCCCCCCCCCGGTCCCTCCTTCCCTCCCTCCCCGAGCTCTTTTGTGATGCTAAAGAGCCCCTCGGTGCACCGCGACCCAGCTGTGCCCGGCCCGACGGCTCGGTGCCGCCCCCGGCCCGCCCCCCCCGGCTCTCCCCGCTCCGCCCCGGGCGGCGGCCAAGCCCCCGGCGCTCCCCGCTCGGCTCCGCGCGGCTCCGCCACAAGCGCGCAGCCCCCGCGCACCTCGGACGGCGCCGCGATGCTGCTGGAGAGGGTCCGAGCCGGCTCGGAGAAGGCAGCGGAGCTCTGCCCCTTCCCGAGGAGCCCAGGTGAGGGGGGGGCCGCGCGGAGCCCCGCGGACACACCGGGAGCCACCGGGAGCCCACGGGATCCCCCGGTTCCGCGCACCCCCGGGGGCACCCACGGGACGCGCTGCGGGGAGCTGGGGGAGCCCCGACGGCACCGAGGGGGCCCAGCTCCGCCGCCCGCCGCCTCCGTTTCCCCGTGGTGTCCCCCGTGGGTCCCAGCCGCCCCCTCCCCAGGATCCCGTTTTGGTTCCTGGGTTCCTTCGGTTCATTCCCCGTTGCCGTCGGGTCCGTCCCGGCGGGGCTCAGCGGCCCCGCGCACCGCAGGAGATGCGGCACGAAACGGGGGGGGCTCCCTCCCGACCCTTCCTCCCCGGCGGCCGCCACCCCCTGCGCCAAATCCCCCGGCTCCGTCCCCCTCCGGAAAGGCTCCCGGTAATTCCTCCCGGACTCGCGTTTTTCCCCCCGCTTTAACGAACGGCGGAGACGTCGGGGCGGGAGGGAACGGGACCGCGCTCCCTCGGTGCGAGGGCTTCGAACGAAAGCGGGGAGGGGGCGAAACGGGGACCGGGACCGGGACCGGGACGAGGACTGGAACGGGGCCGGAGCCGTCGGGGCAGCGGCAGCGGGGCCGGGCAGCCCGGTAGCCCCCCGCCGTCGGGCCGCAGCCCCCGCTTAGCGCCCGCTCCGCCGCCCCGCGGCCTCCCCGCGGTCTCTGCGCGTTTGGCCCCGCGGGCAGGAGGCGAAAACCGGCGCGGGGCCAACCCCCGGGGGTAGGAACCGCACCGCAGCGCCGGCTCCCCGCGGGACGCCATGCCCGTAAATAGGGCCGGGGGCCGGGGAGGCAACGCCAGGGGCTCGGCGAGGCTCTGGGGGGGCTCGGGGGGCTGGGGGGGGGTCTCACCAAGCTGGGGTGCCGGGGCCGGGTGCGTGTCCGTTCGTGCCCCCGGTGCGCGGAGCCGCGCGGTGCTGTTTTCCCTCGGCAAAACCCTCGCTCGGCGGCACACAACGAAATCCGGGCACCGGCCGCCGCTGAACCCCCCCGGTGCCCCCCTCGGCGGTGCCCTCGAGCCCGGCTCGGCCCCCTGCCCGTCCCCAGCCCCGTCGGGGGGCGGCCCCGCCCGGCTTTCGTTTCCGAGCACCCCGGAGCTGTCGCCGTGCCCAGCCGGGAAGGGGCGGCGGGGCGGGGGGGGGTCGGGGTCGGGGACGGTGACAGGGACAGGGACGTGCCGCCGGCCCGGGGGGGTTAAATACGGCTCGCAGCGATGCCCGGCGGCACGGCGGGCACGGCCGGCGGCTGAAAATACCGCGCTGCGACCGCCTCCAGCCCCGGCACCGCGGGGGTGGCAGCGGCCGGGGGGGCTCCAGCGTCGCTGCGGTCCCGGGGGGCCGGGGAGGGTCTGGGGGGTGTAGGGGGGGGGGCAGCGCCCGGCTCCGAGCCCCGGCCGCGACGGGACGGGCGGCGACTGCGGAGATGCGGAAGATGCGCGGGGGGCTGCGCCCCGCCTGAGTGCGCCGAGCCGCCGGGGGCACCATGCAGCAGCGTAAGGGACGGGGACGGGGACGGGGACGGTGGCGGTGGCCGTGCCGGTGGCATCCCGGTCTCTCCGGGCAGCTCGGAGCCGGCTGCCGCCGCTGCCCGGATCGGAGCCGTTGCGGGAAATTTTTAGCTCGGGCGATTTTTGCTTTTTTTTTTTTTTTAAATATATATTTTTAAATTTTTATTCGGGCATATTTTGTGCGGGCATTTTTTGCTCGGTCGCGGCCGGGTGTTGCGGGGAGGATTCAGCCGTAAGGACATCTCCCCCACCCCGCTCCTGCCCGGCCGTACCGCTCCGTGCCGTTATCTCCGCGTACGGACCCCCCCCGTGGCCGCCTTTATCTGCATCTGCTCCGGGTGTTCCCCACGGCTGCACCTTTAGCGATGCAGCTCTATTTCTGTACCTCCGTATCTACATTTTACCCACCTGTGCCTAAATATCGATAGCCGTATATTTACGGCGATACCTCTGCACATTTTCATTTTCTATCTGCGTATCAGTTCATTTTCATCTCTCTCTACTTCTATCCTTATCCCTATCTCAGATATTTCTGTATCATCTTTACCGATATCTGCGGGGCGAGGAGACAATCCCGCTGCATTTTATTTTCAGTATAATTTTCGTTATTTTTATAGAAATTTTCTAGCCCACCCCGGCTAGGCTACCCCGCCGTTATTTGCAGGTGAAATTTTGAAGCGTAGGAAAAGAAAAGGAAAAAAAAAAAAAAAAAAGGAAAAGAAAAAAAAAAAAAAGGAAGAAAAAGAAAAAAACGGAATAACTGTGAGGAGACTCTCGGGCTTTTCGGCTCGGCCCGGGTTAATTCCTCCCACCACCCCCCCCCCGTCACCTCCCTTCTTATTTTCCCCGTCGCCCCCGGGCTCTTCGCAGAGGGAGCTCAGCTCAGGGCCGCTCGCACGGCGCCGCTCCAACGAAATTGAACGAAAAAGACATTTTTTCGTCCCGGAACCCGGCCGTCCCCAAAGGGGGGGACCCGGAGAGAACCGGGCCGGGGTCGGGAGGGGGGAAACGGGGCCGTGGGGGCGGCGGCTGACGGGGGGCTGCCTCCCGCAGAGATCCCGCTGTGCGCCGGCTGCAACCAGCACATCGTGGACAGGTTCATCCTCAAGGTCCTGGACCGGCACTGGCACAGCAAGTGCCTGAAATGCTCCGACTGCCAGACGCAGCTGGCCGAGAAGTGCTTCAGCCGCGGGGACGGCGTGTACTGCAAGGAGGACTTCTTCAAGTGCGTGGGGCCGGGGGGCAGAACCGAGGGGGCAGAAAACATCGAGGGGGCAGAAGCGAGGGGCAGGACCGAAGGGGAGGCACGGCGGGGGAGCCCCGAGGGGTAGGAGCCCCGAGGGGTAGCCCCGTGGTGTAGTAGCCCCGAGGGGGCGGTGGGGTAAGTGGAGGGGTAGCCCCGAGGGGTAGGAGCACCGAGGGGTAGTAACCCCGAGGGGTAGCCCCGAGGGGGCGGCACGGCGGGGGATAGCCCCGAGGGGTGGCAGCCCCGAGGTGTAGCAGCTCTGAGGGATGGTAGCTCCGAAGTGTAGTAGCCCCGAGGGGTGGTAGCCCCGGGGTGTAGTAGCTCTGAGATGTAGCAGCCCCAAGGTGTAGCATCCCCGAGGGGTGGTAGCCCCAAGGTGTAGCATCCCCGAGGGGTGGTAGCCCCAAGGTGTAGCATCCCCGAGGGGTGGTAGCCCCAAGGTGTAGCATCCCCGAGGGGTAGTATCCCCGAGGTGTAGTAGCCCCGAGGGGTAGTAGCCCCGCGGGGAGCAGCCCAGCCTTCGCCGTCCCGTCCCCCCCCCCCCTCTCCCCAGCCGCCTCCTCCGCTCTCAGCGGCCGCCGCTTGTCCCCCCCCCCGCCCAGGCGCTTCGGGACGAAGTGTGCCGCCTGCCAGCAGGGCATCCCCCCGACCCAGGTGGTGCGGAGGGCTCAGGACTTCGTGTACCACCTGCACTGCTTCGCCTGCATCGTCTGCAAGCGGCAGCTGGCCACCGGCGACGAGTTCTACCTCATGGAGGACAGCAGGCTGGTCTGCAAGGCCGACTACGAGACGGCCAAGCAGAGAGGTACCCCCCCCCCCCGTCCCTTCCCCTAAAACCCCGGGGGGCTGGGGAGGTCCGGCCAGGGCCCCCCCTGCCCGTCGGGAGCCGCGGGGAGGGAGCGGGGCCGGCGGCCGCTGCCGTCGGGGCGGGGGGCGTGGGGTGAAGCCGGGGGTCCCGGCTCCCCTCGGGGACCCGGCTGCTGATTTCACCCCCCCGTCGGCAGAGGCTGAATCGACGGCCAAGCGGCCCCGCACCACCATCACGGCCAAGCAGCTGGAGACCCTAAAAAACGCCTACAACAACTCGCCCAAGCCGGCGCGCCACGTCCGGGAGCAGCTCTCGTCGGAGACCGGGTTGGACATGCGGGTGGTGCAGGTGAGCCCCCGGGGATTTGGGGGGACACCTTGAGGTGGGAGGGGGGTCCCATCGGTGCGGAGCGAGCTGCCGGCCTGCCCTGCTCGCAGGTGTGGTTCCAGAACCGTCGGGCCAAGGAGAAGAGGCTGAAGAAGGATGCGGGGAGGCAGCGGTGGGGGCAGTACTTCAGGAACATGAAGCGCTCCCGGGGCGCCTCCAAGTCCGACAAGGACAGCATCCAGGAGGAGGGCCCCGACAGCGACGCCGAGGTCTCCTTCACAGGTTGGTCCCCGACGGGGCTTTGCTGTCTAGTTTCACCTTCCTTTTATTTATCCTGATGGCAATTTTCGGCTGGAATATGTGAAAGCAGGTTCCCCGGGTGGGAGAGGAGGGCTTTGGGGGAGAGGTGTTGAGCTCGGGGGCTGCCGTGGTGGGGGAATTGCGGGGTGCAGGACCCGTCCCCATGGGGGCTGCCTCCGGTGTGGGGAGAGCTCCTGGCTGGCGCTGGGGTGTCCGAGCTGCCCCCACACACAGACTTTCCGAGGGGGTCTTAGGAATTCAAATCCCGGAGCCCAGAAGCACCGAGCTGAAGCATCAGTAAAAGCATGTCGATTTTTTAAATCCTTAGAGGCAGTTTTATTCATGTGGCCACAAGTTTCCAGCTCCCACAGAACCGAGCAGCAGCTGCCCCCCTGCACAAAGGAGATGGCTTCATGGGGGAGGCTGGGGCTGCACGGCCCCATTTTTGGGGCAGACCACACCTGCTTTTGCTCTCACCTAGCCCGGCTGTCTCGCTGCAGGAGCAGGATTTGGCCCTGTGCTGGGAGCTGCTGCTGTGCCCAGGGGCTGCATCCTGCATGGCCCCAGCTTGTGCCCAGAGCAGCCCCAGCACCAGAGGGGCTCTGCTGAGGGTTTTTGGGCTGCGTTACTGCAGGGCTGAGCCATGAGCATCGCTCCCACGAGCCCAGGAGAGAAGCTGAGATGCAAACCTGTGCCCACCCGTCTGTAGGGCACGTGTGTTCCTGCTCACACAGCTCCGTGCTCCAGCTTCTCTTCTGCGTCCCTAAATACTGTTTGATTTTCAAGCCTGTGTATACACACTGCGCACCGGTGTCATTAAATATGAATATACTATAAATAATAACTAAAAAACGTTGAACAATTATTGATAGCTTGATGCCAGAAACAGGTTTGTATCCTAGGCAACAGAGCAGCTCTCGCCGTCCGTAAAACCCCTGATGAAAGCAAACAATTTTTGCTGGTAACTTAAAAAATATTTTTCAGAAGTATTCTGAAGTCATACAAATACATTTCATTAGCCTGTTCCTGAGCCAACAAATACTGCTGAGATTTAATAGGTTTTCATTTTATTTTTTTTTTCTGGGCAATGGAAAGTTTTTCTCGAGCTGGTGAGAGCTCAGGTAGCTCCTAAAAAAGGCAGCAAAATTCAAGATAAATCTCAAAGCCAAACAGAAACGCAGAAGTGAAAGATCTTGAACTCACACTGCCCTTCGAAGGATTATTTTTAAATCAGAGTCTTACATTTTAATATGTGCTTTTCGTGCTTTTCGTGCACATCTTTTAGATCCAAAATGTATTAGACATTTGTACTCAGACAAAATAATCCCGTGGCCTTCTACAGAGACCCGTCAGCAAGGACAGGAATAATAAGGAATTACAAGTAGCGAGCGTGGGGCTGCTCAGCTCCATCCATCTCATCCCTTTATACCTGGGGCTCGCGGAGCTGCCGTGCTGCTGCCAGTGGTGCCGGTGCTCTCCCAGTACAACCAGTGCGCTTCCCTTTCAGACGAGCCCTCCATGTCGGAGATGAGCCATTCCAACGGGATTTACAGCAACCTCAGCGAGGCGTCCCCGGCCCTGGGGAGGCAGGCTGGGACCAACGGGAGCTTTGCTCTGGATCACAGCGGCATCCCAGCTCAGGACCAGTACCACGACCTGCGCTCCAACAGCCCCTACGGGATACCCCAGTCACCAGCCTCCTTGCAAGCGCTGCCGGGCCACCAGCCTTTAATCTCCAGCTTGGTTTATCCCGACAACAGCCTGGGCATCATAGGACAAGGCGGACAGGGGGTGCCCCAGCCCATGAGGGTCCTGGCTGGGAACGGACCCAGCTCCGACCTCTCCACCGGCAGCAGCGGGGGGTACCCGGATTTTCCTGCCAGCCCGGCCTCGTGGCTGGACGAAGTCGACCACGCTCAGTTTTGATACAGGATCCAGCACCGTGCAGTGGGAAGGGGAAGGACCCGTCGCTCTCAAACGCCGTCTGCTCCCGGAGAAAAGGCAGGGACAGGCCGTGAGGCGGAGCGGGGCAGGAAGGCGCCGGCACGGCGAGCACCGACGGGCTTTCGGAGGCGGCCCGGCGGTGGGTCAGCAGCAGACGGCAGTCAAAGGGAGACCACGGCATAAGGGACGTCCAAACGAACTGGTCATTGTGTCTTTACTAAACACCAAGACTTGTGCTTTACATTTTTGATAGAAGGTATTTTGCTTTCTGTTGTCAGTGCATTCTCCAAAGCGAGGACTTGCTCCGTCACCCATCCACGCCGAAAACCTTTTTAAGAGAAAATAAAGTCCTCATCCACAGTAAAAGGTGTGACAATGTCTATATTTCTATAGGAGAAATGTTGATAGTGAATCACTTCAGAAACCCATGGTAGAAAACCTCTCTGTTCTTCCAGCAGATTTTTTAAAAGCGCGCCGATGCGGTATGTTTTGTTTTATTTCCAATTTACGTTCACTTTTCTAAAATGAAATGTTCTTTAATACGCCAATCGCTGATCAGCAACTCTTCTCCTTTGTAAAGTGAAGCTCATTTGTTAGCTCTGCTTCTCATCTTTTTAATTTGTAGATTCCTAGTTTAATTCTTCCAGATAAGCATTAAACTGCGAATAGCTGTATTTATTACCAAATAACTACACTTTTATCATGAGGGCAAGAGGTGTTTTTTCTTGGCCCGGGAACACCAGTGGCTCTGGGTTGTGAATTTCATGTTTTTCTTTAAAATCCCTTTGCAAGAGTTTTACTGCAAAGCGTCTCAGACTCGTCCTGATGTCTTGTTGCCAAATTCCTTCCCAGGAGGGCTCTGGGCAGGGGCCGGTGGCTCCGTTTCAGCCGCTCCTCATCGTGGCAAGTGCTCGCCTCCCTGGTGGCACTTCTCTGTCTGAGGCATTTGTGTCATCCCACAGATACGGCACGAGCCGACTGTGAGGAAGGGCAAGGCATTATGTATATTGTTACCTGTAAAAATGGTTGAATTTACTGTAGATGATGTGAACGTCCCGTGTCTTTTATTTATATTCTCGCTTTCTCTCTGATGATCAAATACTTCAAGACTACAAATAAATTTGTCAGCTAAGCTTTAAATAGTCTTCTGCTAAATTCATATCAAAAGTATCAATAGAGGTAAATACCACACCTGGAAATAAAAGGAAAAGCCCCCGAAACTTGAGGCTCTGATCCACCAAATGTCAAAGCGCACTCTTCCCAGCAATACAGCAGCAATCCCACTGATATAAAAATATTTTGATGAACAGAAACAAAAAATGATGGTTGTAGAGGCTGGCAGCCCATGGGAGATCCAAACAGCATTGCTTCCAGCCTCTCCCTGCCCCAGGAAGCTGGGGCACATTTGTGAGCAGCTCCGAGCGCTCACAGCCCAGGCGGCTCCGCAGGGGGCAGCCGGGCAGGGAAGCGCTGTGCTGTGCCCAGGGTTTGTGCCCCTTCCCTTAGCCTGCAGGAGCGGATGCAAAATATAGTTAGCCAGCAGTGCTGTGCGAGCGTCTCCCCTTACACACATCACATCTGAGAAGCAGCACGTCCAGCCTGTGCTCGCTGCGTGCTGTCACCTGCTGGGGCTGAGCTGTGACCCCCGCGATGCCCACGGCTGCTGCTGCTGCAGGGAGAGCTGCCAGCACACAGCTCCTGGGGGTTTGCTGCCACCGGGACTGGGGCTAAAGCACCCAAAGCACAACAGATTTAGAAGCAAAATTCACTCTTTTTGCACGAGACGCAGTCCAAGGGCTATGGGAAGGCAGGGAGAAACCCCACAGTGCAGCACTGTGTGGCTGCTGGTGTGAAACCCCTCGTGCCTCAGCTCCCAGGGGAAATCTCAGGTGGGTGATGCTGAAATCAGCCTCTGCCAGGCCTGAGGCTGGAGCTGGGCTCAGCAGCAGGGCTCGGGAGCTGCTCTCTGCCTGCACCAGCACCAGGGAGGGACAGGACAACTGTTGCTGCTAGCTCGGGGCCACATTGCAGGGACGTTTCTTACTGAACCATAAGAAGTAACCAGAAATTTATGGGATTTTAAAAATCAGATTACAAAGCTTCACCCAAGAAGAAAAGAGTTCTTGTTGTCAATAATTTTTTATTTTTTATTTTTTTTTCATTTTCTATTTCTCTGATCTAGAAACACCCCGTCCAAATCAGGCTAATTGTTTTGCGTTGAGACATTTGGCACTTAAAGTATAAATAATAATTTCCTAGAAAAGACTGACTTTGAAGAGAAGAAAACAAGAGCAGAAAGACAGAAATGTAGTCTAATTCAAGCTGATTATGCTGTTATAAAACCACTGTCTAGAGACTGTAGTTATCAAACAACTATTCTGTAGATTTTTTTTTCCTGGTTTCCCCCACAGCAAACACCCGACACTGTTCCCATCACTTGGGGAATTGCCTGGGGATGCCTGGATTTAAGAAAGGAAGAAATGCAAATTTCCCCCTGCTCCTTTGTGCTTTGCTGCACGGCAGAAGGGGCTGGAAGGTCCTGATGTTTGTGGTTGCCTGCACGCAGAGAGGAGCTCCCCGACCACCCCATCCCATCCTGTCCCATCCTGTCCCATAATGTCCTGTCCCGTCCCATCCCACAGGAGTCGGGGGTTGCTCTCCTTCCAGGGCTGAGGCCCAGGGGTGCCATTAATATAAATGCTTTCCTCCTGTTAAAAAGAAAACCAATTTGGAAGAAGCAAATAAAACTAACAGCATGCAACTGACTGACAGCTTGTAAAGCCCAGGCGGAATTAGGAAGAGGGGCTTTGCACTGCTCGGTTTGAAGGGGGGGCTTTATAACCTCTGGTTCGTGTGAGTGCATGACAGGAGGTAAGGATTTTTGTGCTCTCCAGGAGGAAAATCTAATGTACGAATCTTTTCTTTCTGAACAGCAATTTCACATTTCATGAGTCCTTGTGCCCTGAGCTCGTGTTCCCTGCAGATGCAAAAAGTGTTTAGGTTTCATGCCAAGCAGCAGAAATAACTAATTTTTTCTTGTCCTGATTCCCTGTGACAGGCAGACCTCTCAGGCCAGGCGAGAGCCCCGCCACCCTTTTGTTTGAGTTTTTTTCAGTTTCCACGGGCTCAGCTCTGCAACCTGCTCACGGCGGAGCGGAGCCAACTCCTCGCGGCCGTAACCTGACGCGGCGAAGCCTGCGCAGCCCAGGGAAGGCAGGAAAGCGGAGACCTGCACAATTTATGCACCGAAACAACATTCACAGGCAGCAAATGGCTTTGTTAAAACATGACAGGAAAACCAAACGAGCAAAAATATGCTGGGAAAAAAAAAAAAAAGCAAAGGTGTTTAAATTAGTTTTTTTTTTTTTTTTCTTTCTGACATCTTTATTATGTCTCTAAGCAGGATGCATTTTGTACTGAAGCACACGCAGGCGTGTTTGTTGGCACAGATGTAGTGGACAGGGAACAGAGCCCAGCAAAGGCATTGATTTAGGGCACACGAAGCACTCGCTGCTTTTGTGCTCAGCATTTCACAACGTGGTGATGAAAAATATTTTAATAACCAAGTATGCGAGGCTTCTGGATTTAAATGAAGTTCTCCATGTTAGAACACAGTTTCTGTACGTGAGCTCTCTTTCCATTTTGAATGAAGGCGCAGGTAATTTCCAATAGCGGATCAAACAGACCCTGGTGCTGCAGACCCGATCGGAGGAGACCCGGCTGCCTCCTTCCTCACGGCTGATCCCAGGTTGTGAGGCACTGGGATTCCTGCTCTGAACCCAGGGAAAGCAGGGGGGGAAACAGGGGTGGTTTGGGACACGGTGTGTGACTGTTCCCCTCCCCAGGGTGAGGCAGCGATCGCAGGCTTGGGACAGAGGCAGCTCAGTGAGTGCCACAGGAACGATGCTGCTTTAACTGGGCAGCCTTGGTCCCCAGCCCAAATACAAACAAATTCCACACCTTTTCTATTTTATTATTATTATTTTTTTTTTTAGCTTCCTGGTTATTTTTCCACTGCTGTCTGAGAAGCGTCTCTGTCTCCCTGGGGATGTCACAGCCACTTGCTGCCGCTGCCCGGCTGGACACGCGTCCCGCGTCCCCAGGCTCTGCCCTCCCCGGCTCCTCCGCCTGCAGGAGCCTGCAGAAAGTCTCTGAGTCAGCTGGAGGCGAGTAAATCATTCCTGACAGCTACATCTCTACAGGGCAGTTAGAATTAATGTAACAATTTGGCGTTTAATGAAGCAACAACACGCCGGGCCGCGGAGAATAGCCGGGACCTGCTGCAGTCACATCGTAATCCCTCGGGGACCCAAACGGCAGAGCCTCCATCAGACGCCGACCTGTTCGGCTGCAAAAACGGCTGCGGGGGCGGCGAGGCTGGGCTCCAGCTGGGCTCCATCCAGCGCCCAGACCCCGCGTTGGGCCCAGCAGCAGCGGCAGCAGCAGCCCCGGGGACACGCGTGGGGCTTCGTCACCTGTACCCCTTTGGGGAACCCCCCCGAGCACCACGGTTATCGGGGAGCCCTCATCCCGAGGGAGGTGGTGAGATGCTGAATCGATGCTGGTTGTGCAAAACGTGTCTGGGGAAGCTTGAGGGAAGAGGAGAGGAAATAAATCAGCCTTGGAGGTGCTGGCAGGACAGCGTGTTTTGCAAATGAACACCGTCTGGATGGGGTGCTGTGCACCCAGAGGTCTGATGCCTGTAGACGTTGCAGGTACTCCTGCTGTCTCCACGATGAGTCCTTTGCAAAACACCATGTGAGGGAGGGAGGGGAACAAATGCAAATGGATTTGGAGACAATCTCCTCTCCCCCATGTATATACATATGTTCTCAAAGCGTTGCAGTTTGCAGCAGCTTGGATGCTTTAAAATAAATCATGCAGTGCTTTTTTTTTTTTTTTTTTTTTTTTTCTCTCTCCTCGCTCCTAAATGAAACCGTGGCACAAAACAACGTCCCCAAACTCTCAAAGCCCTCGGTGCTGGTTCTGCTCTCCAGGGCTGGCCGGCATGTGTGTGGCCACAAACCTCCACGCGCTGCATGGCGAAGCCTCACGGTCGCCGGCTTTAAGGGCTTGACAGGTTTATAAAGTGCTGAGTGTCCCAGAGGGACGGCGGCACTGTTTGCAGAGAAGATGAAGCGTGCCATATCCAGCTGGTCTAACGAGGCAGCGGGAAATCTAAATTAATTCAGGAATCACTTCTGTTTTGCCAAGGGAGGATGTGGGTCTCAATCCACGGAAAGAGCACGTCGGGGGAATACTCATTAACGGCAGGCGTGGGGGTGCAGCGCCAGGCTCCCCCCTCTTACACCGGGGTAAATCAGGGGGCATTTAGCAGAGGTACAGAGCAGTGGGGTGAAATGCGGCTGTGTCATATTTGGGGTGGGAGCCTGGTTCCCACCTGCGAGTGCTGATCCTCCCCAGCCTCTCTAAGGACAAACCCACCTCAACCACTGCCATCTGGGCTCTGCAGGTGAGGCTGGGGGCATTTCATGGCTCCTGCTGCCTGTTCCCCTTTCCCTGGGCTGTGTCCTGCTGCTCCACCACATCCCTCCTGCAGCATGGGCTCAGCCTCGGTGCCTGTGTTGGATTTGGGCCTCAGCCTGCTCTCGGTGCTACAGGTCAGTGGGGGACTGTGGGGCTTGTCCCAAAGGCATGGGTTGGGGCTGGTTTCACCTCTGAGTTGGGGTGCTTGGGCTTCCCTGGTGTCATCCTGGCCTTTGTGTAGGCCATGGGCTGAGCAAGGTGTGACTTCTATCCATGGGGCGGTTGGGTCCCATCTTGTGTCTCTCCTAACTGTAACGGAAGAGAAACAATGACAAAAAGCTCAGCTCAGGTGATTGCAGTGGAGTGTACAAGCCTGTCCTTGAACACTGCCTGGGTTGACGGGCTGCAGTTGTTAAGTGGTTCCATTTTCTGAGGACACAAAACGTGGCTGGTTTTCCTTCTGTGTGCCCCAACCTGGGCCAGGATTTAGTGGTTAGTGGCTAACCATCATTAGTTTTGCTGTCTCAAAAGTGGCCCCCCATTACAAGACAGAGGGCTGTGGGCAGCCCCCAGCCACATGAGGCCT
The DNA here is from genome assembly GCF_009819795.1 of Aythya fuligula. Lineage (NCBI taxonomy): Eukaryota > Metazoa > Chordata > Aves > Anseriformes > Anatidae > Aythya > Aythya fuligula. The sequence continues at coordinate 2,860,163 of NC_045577.1, read as the reverse complement.
CGGCCTGTGGGGATGAAGCTCCAGTTGTTGAGTTTATCCTTTTGAATTGGCCCTACACTAAATGGGGTTTTTATGAGTGTGATTCAGCTGGGGCAGAGCCAGGCCCTGCTTCTGCTCCTTGCCACCAGCACCACTTGGCACGGCCTTCTCGTTTTCACTCTCTGAGTGTGGCCTCCTCGCTGTGCCCTGTTCTTGACAGGAGGCTTTCATGAGCTTCAAAATTAATTTTCCTGGAGTATCCTAATCATGCTGCTTGTTGAAATGTTCCCCGTTATGCTCTTACTGGGACTTGGCTCTGGGGGATAAGATTGTTCTGATGAAGCTGCCCGATATGGCAAAATTAAAACTTATTCTGGTTTTAATTTGTACTAATCATACACTCAGAAATAAAGAATTGGTCCCCCAAGTGTTTTTCTGGACTAGAGGACCAGACTCATTTATTTGCACGGATTAATATGCTGCCTGCTAATTGTGGGATGCCGGCATTAGCTGTGCTGCAGCAACAGGACTGTGGTGGCTCGGTCTGGAGGCACAACAGTAGCCCAGACTCATCAGAACAGATTTGTGCAGGTTTTGTTATCACTGGATTTGCCAACAGGACAATCATCATTTTCAGGGGAAAGAATAATAATAATAAAAAACCCCTTGTGTTAGTTGAAGCATCTCATTAACTGAGGAGCACTAATTGGTTATGCTTTGATCAGATGGGGTATTTCTTTCACCCTTTGGTATAAAAGGGAGGGTTATGTCCTCTGTGCGAACTGCACTGCTCAGACCAAGCAGAGCACTGCAGGCTTCTGCATTTCCCCATGACCCATGGCACTCACAGAAGCTGCCACTGAAATATCAAAGCTCGGAGCTTTGCAGCTGGTGCTTGGTATTGGGGCTGCCTCAGGTGTGCAGCCCAAGAGGGGTCCCTGTGGTCCAAAGGGGACTGGGGGCAGTAGATCCAGGTGCGAGGTGATTCTGTACCTGTGTGTGTCTGAGCCCCTGCTTCTCCTGCAGGCACAGCACAGCTGGAAGGCGATCGCTCCTGTGGCTCCGTGGGCTGGCGTGCTCCTTCCATAAATATTGTATCAGGGCACACAGGGATCGAGTTGCAGCACAGGGAGCCCCGGTAGGGCTGTGTGCTCCCTGCTAGGGCTGGGGCAGAGGGCAGGGAGACGTGGCTGGGGGCTGATGAAGGCCCGAAGCCAGCACCTGCCTCCCCAGGGAGATGCTTTCCTTCCCAGCAAAAGGACCTGAGTGATCTTCCTCCATCAGGGCATGGGGAGAGGGAAAACCACCCGGACCCCAATGCTTTCAAAGGAGTCTTTGGCCCTCCCTGAGCACAGGAAGGTGCCCACTGTGGGGAAAGGCCTTTGTGAAGCTGCAGGTCTCAGGGTATCACCTCTATGGGCAAAGCCATGACCCAGCCTGCTGCTCCAGGCCATGTGTGTGTGCAGGAGGCTTTTCTGAAAGGTTTCTCTGCACCCTGTGTGCATACAAGTTCTGTACCCTGTGAGTCTGCTGTACTCTGTGTGCCAGGCGTGACGTGCCATGGTGCTGCCCTCACCAGTGGGCTGGAAAGCAAAGCCAGGCATTCGTTATCTCAGGTATTCTTCAGCTGTCACAGACAGACCTGGAGCCTGAGGGCAGCTACAGGCCCCGAGCTCAGATCCAGCCCTGAAAAGCAGAGCTAAAAACACATACGCTTGAGGTAGAAAGATGATGGTGCTAAAAAATAGCTGCAGGTTGCCTTAGCTGTGTTTTGGGGAGCTGTGTCACCTCCCACAGATCAGTCGTGCTAATGAGAAGCCTTGCTCTGAAGTCACCTCGCCTCCATTAATTAAAGCTGCTTTGCGTGAGGCAGGGAAGAGGAATTGAGGAAGGGCTCTTGATGCAGTTACGCTTCCCATAGATGCTGCTGGTATCCATTATGGCCCGTGAAAGCCTTGTCAACATTTTTCCAAGGAAGAGTGAAAATGTAAATAACTTTAAAATGATTCAATGTCACTGTGGTATGGAAAAAGGTCATGCTGCTGGAGACCATTTATCTTTTTGCCTATTTAAAGAGCTTTTTTCCTATTACATTTTTTTAAATTAATGTTTTTAAACATTACCCAAAGTAATGTTAACAATAATGGGGCTTATGGGATTGATCATTAGGCAGGCTGGGATTTAAATTGGAAAAGATTTGTTTTAGGTAGTTGCTGGGGTTGTTTAACAGACTTTTTAATTTACTGCTTATAAAAAAATGTTTGTGTGATATAATGAAAAGACAAAAACAGAACCTGAGTTCCTAAGAAAATATGAGGGTAAGGTATTCCTTGGGAGGGAGTATGGGATGATGGAAGCAGAGCTCACGTGCATGTGAATGTTACAATACGTACATCTGAGGGGAAGCCCATGGGGACAGAGTTTATTTGCAGATTAAGGGCCGGAGGGAAGATGGGGTGGAGATGTTTCCCGTTCACCCTGTGCAGTGCTGCTCCTTGCTGCAATAAAGGCATTCGGACCACTGTGCTCAGGTGTCTGTTCAGTGTCCTGGCCAGCCAGGGCACAAATGAGTGGGGGATGCATTTACCTGCCAAGCATCAGTGTGAGTGCAGAGTGCTGCACGGACACAGAAGATGATGTCCCTGCAGGACTCCTCTCCCCTGAGCCACTTCTGACTGCAAAACCAGGCAACACTGGTAAAAGGCAGCTCTCCTGCACAGGAGGAATTTCAGCAGGACCGAACCTTGGTTTGGGGAAGGGAGAAAATAGCTGTGCTCTTACCAGAAACACTTGGCCTGCTGAGATGTACTTGCATTTTTCACCTCTGTTGCCCCTGCTACATCAAGTGTGAGGGAGCAGGGGATGCCACAGCTGGTGCTTTGCATGTAATTTTCACCCTCTTGTTAATGACCTTGCAGGGATTAGCATGGCCTTCTCCATATGCCAGTAGATTATGTCTGTTGGCAGCTGCTACTACTGGAGCAAAATGGGATAGTTTTCATTAGGAGTGCTTGACACGAGGTTGCCCTGGGTGTCGTCAATCCTAAACTGTCAGTGCCTCTGAATAAAGCCGTGTGCAGATGTGATTTATTGGACGTGCTGCTGCTTTGCTGAAAATGTGGCATTTCCAAGTCAGCAAGGTCTTGCAGGAGAAGTGTGAAAGGGACCTTCCTGCTCATCTTCACCCTACCCGGAGTCTCTGGGGCTCTCCACTGGTGCTGGGCAGAAAATCTGCCCTGAAATGAGTGAGCGATGCAGGGACTTGCATGAAATAACCCCTTATGCTGTGCAGTTGCTCACTAGCAAATACTTGTTTGTGTTCAGTGAGTGAGATGGTGCATTTAGTGACAGCTTTAACTTGCAAATGTGTTCTGAACCTGTGTTGCTATCCTACTTGGGGGGGAGGGAGGGAGAGGAAGCAAAGTCTCAATCCCTCTGAAAAATGACTTGACCTTGAAATGATTTTATTTTGAAGATTCATAAAATATTCAGATTGATCCCCATAAATCTCACCCTCCTAATCCAAGCGGTGCAGGGGGAAGCCGGCTGTCAGCACGGCCTCATTCCTACAGCTGAATCGGGGCATGCCCTGTGCCTGCAGGACACCCTTTTGGGGGCTGGGGTGGACACGGCTCACCTCTGGGGTATGTTTTTGGGGTCAGCTTTTTCTCTGGGAGTAGAGCTTCCCTTGGACATGTGCAGGTGCCCTGGGATTGCACTGTCCCTCCAGACCCCACATGGGAAGGATCGGTGGGCACAAGGGTGATGGAGGGAGCCCCTTGTTGCTGCTGGCAGGGCTGTGCCCCCTCAGGAATAGGGTTCTGCCCCCCGGCTGTGCCAGGCACGCTGCAGGGGACGGGGCTGAAGCGTGGGGAGGCAGGCAGGGTGCTGGGGCTGGGGGCAAAGCTGTCACCCAGCTGCTGGGGACGAGGGGGGGAGGATGCTGCCAAGGCTTCCCTGCTCCCTTTGACCTGGGAGGAACCGGGCTGTCTGTGCTCTGCAAGGTTATTAATCCTCTGTTTATCCTGTTTTAAAATAAGCAGTTTAAAGGAGGCTGCCAAAGATGATAGGCCACAAATCCGTGTCATTCTTTTGATTTGCAGCAGCAAAGCCAACCCCTGCCTCTATCACAGCGAGTGCCTGCACTCCCCGGCCGTGGGCAGCTCCCACCCAGCTCCCCAGCAGCAGAACCACTCCGGGCAGCACTCAGAAGGGCCTGAGACCATCACAGGTAGTTTCTGGACAGTGAGTCTGGAGTTACTGGTGTGTATTGAGGGCCCCTGTCTGCTGCTGGTGTGGCTTTATTGAATATCAGGCTTGGTAAGGGACCAGCTGCTGAGAGTCCTGAAGGTCTTTGCCCTGCTTGGCTTCGTGTGTCCGCTCTCAAAACCAAAGACAACACCAGGCAGAGCAACTTCTCTGCAGTCTAACTGCTTAATGACTCTTTTTGCGAGTTCAATAGCCACCAATTAATTATTTAAAGCATGCCAGAGGAGGATTAACAGCCACGTAATATACTAGGTATGATTTATCTTCAATAAATATGTCCCTTGTAATCAATGGGTAATTATTCCATGTGCAATAGTTCTGATTAGATCTAAATTAATAGTGCATGTGGGAGATTGGATTTAAAAGTGGTAAAGTCATGTTAAGTGAATTTTGCTTATCACTTGCAGTACAAAAGCTGGTGTTTGTAACAGCAGCAGGGCTGGGCAGCCCAAATGCCCAACAGACACTGGGGAAAAAACAAATCCCAACCTGATAAAAACCTCAAGTTTGAATCAAACTGATTTATTGTCCCATAGCGGTCTGAAAACATTCACACATGTTGTCTGCAGGCAAAGCTCCCACTTCCTGGGGGCTGAGGGGATGCCTCTGTGCCAGCCATAGGAGCTGGGCACTGGGGGCTGGTGCCCAGGGCACTTCTGGTCGGAGGAAGACCCCAAGGAGTGCTGAAAGGGTGTGGGCAGGGGATGATAAATGAGGAGGGGGGGGGGGGAAAGGAAGGAAGAATAGAGAATGTGAAAAGGAGTGCGTGAACTCTGGCTGCAGTAGCGTTACCCCCCAGATGGGGCTGACTTCTGCTTTCAGCAGGAGGAATAAAGCAGCACCAGCAGTTAGAGGCAGGACCCACAAAGCTGGTTCTTGGGGGGGGAGAGATGTAAAATGAGCTAATGATGGTTCTAGAAAGCCCAGGAGGTAATTAGAACAGCATCTTTGTCATATGTAAAAGCTAAACTGTGGTGTAAGTAGATGGAGTAAAAAGTAATAATTGCAGCTTGTGCACTACAGCACCAGGTGCATGAATCTTAGGGTCCAGGTGAGACAACCTGCTGTCCTCACAACCCGCTGTCCTCATTTCTGGAAATGGCCCTGTGCACTCCTGCCCAGTGCCCTGCTGACCTCCAGCTGCACCCAAAGCTCTCTGAGCAGTGCTGCAGGCACTTTACTTACCCTAGCTGCAAATTCCCAGCTCGAGGAGGGCATGTCTAAATTAGAAAGAATTGATATGAAAACAGCTTTAACATATGGATCATCAACACCTATTAAATACATGATGTGATTTTTGACTTTCCGGGCACTGGGATCGCAGTCTTGTGCAGGATGACATCAGGCCACAGCCACCTCCCTGCCATGGTACTTGGGGATGGTGTTTCTCCTGTCCCAGAAGTCAGCCCATGACATCCACCTATTAAAACCTCCAAGGCACGCAGTTTCTGCAGTTTAGTTGTATCAGGAATGAAAACTTTTTGGTAGAGCATTAGGGTGGTGAAAAATCAGAGCTCCCAGATATGGGTGATCCAGCCTGGGACGCTGCCTAAGCCCAAGGGCTCCTGGCAATGTCAGGACCTACCTCATGTGGGCCAGCTCTGGGGGCCTGCAGAGAGCCATACCCTGCTTAGCAGGTGCTGTGGAGCTTCCTAAAACACCCAAGGACCCTCAAGTCTGCCAGGATGCTCTTGATTCCCGACTGGACTTTTCTTAATGAGGTGCGAGTCTGTAACCAGAAGACACTAAAAAGCAATTGCATTAAATCAAGAGCTACATTTGACTTTATGGATTGTTTATGGGATCTTTCTTTTATTAATTCTTTATCCTTTAATATTATAAAGGATTTGTGTCCACAATAAATAATGTAAAGTTAAATTACATCCTCTTTGGCTTAAAATTTTAATATTCCTATTGCCCATCTCCATAAAGAAATTGTATTTGAGGTCATTGCATATGTACAGCTGCAGTCATAACCCTAATGGAATTACTATTCAAGCACAGGCGAGATTAGTATGAACGCCAAGAAACTACCAGTCTGTCAGGGGAAAAGGTAAAAGTTCAGAGTTCACCTTGCATCCAAATTATTTATCTCCTAATAACTTAATAGATTGAATATATTACTTGTCAGTGACCTTGATGTACAACAATAAAGACCCCTTGGTTGTGTCAGAAAATATATGGGACTATAATAAGTAGTACTTATGTACTGGAATAAAAACATATTCTTTATGGTAATGAAGTCTCTTCCCACAAGGACACCACAAGGACATGGAGCTGTGTAAACATAAACACCAGGCTGCATTTGAGCTCCCCAACATCAGCAGAGGAGGTGCTGGTTTAGGATGCTGTGGAGTGCAGTGGTTCCCTCCCCATGAGTGGCAAGCGGTGGCTTCTGCCCTTTGCCCCGTCCAGGCACAGATCACACCCTGCATCCCCTCTTGCAACCACTTTATACAGAGTGAGTCCCTTGCTTTCTCCAGAGTCCCACTGACTTCATGTCGTGCCTCTAATTATTTCCATTCTGGATCTCCCAGGTATATAAAAAGAATCCTTTAAATTAGAGTTTAGGATCAAAGGCAATGCTGCGAATAGGCATGGTGTAAACATGCCTAAAAAATAGGAAGGCAATTTCACTGAGTGCCTCGGTCTCTGTAGCAGTGCCACACAATGTCTCTATTTCTTTCTATGTCTATTTTTCAAGGCTTTGCATTATCTAAAGGGGAAAACAAAAAGCTCTCGAAGGATATTGTTCTTTAATAAGGCTTATGATTATGGATTTTTTTCTACTTCAGCCGGTACAGAATCACCATTAATATACTCAAATGGAACAAGTCTCTCCCCTTTAATAGGTCATTTTAATCATATATTTAAAGTTTCGCTTGGTCAGATGGCAGAGGAGGGTGAGAGGGAAGAGGCAGGAAAAAGTGAAATTATTTGACCCATCTGATGTTCCCTGGTCAGCCTTCCTGGTGTGCCCACGCTGGGTGCATCTGTGGCTGGCTCTGGCACCCTCTGGCCGTTGCCCTCCTTGCCTCCTGCACACTCTGCACCCAGCAGGGTTGAGATGCCCAAGCCTGGACACTGATCCTAGAAAGCAACGAGGCACCCCATGGTGTTCCTGAGGTCCTTGAAATGCCAAATCCTCCTTCCCTCCTCCATCAGCAGGGCTGGGTGCAGGGCTGAGCCTCCAGCTCTCTCCCCGCAAGCGCAGCACCCAGGGAAGCCCCCTGGAGCTGGCATCGGTGCTGCCGTGCTCCTGCTCCCCCGGCACTTATCCCAGCAGCCTCACGTTTTTGATTGTATTTATGGCCACTTAATCTGTGCTAGCAGCCAGGATCAAATATATCTCCAAGTATTGATCAGCTTTAGGCTGATAGAAGTTCAAGCTCATGAGGTCTCGGTCTTTGACCCTCAAATAGGATATGAATCTCAATCCAATAGACTGATATTCACACACAGTCGCTGCCCAGGGTTGCAGGCTGCAAGGGAAAAATCAATGAAGAGTGCTAATGATTCACAATTTATAGAGCAGCTGCCATTTTAATATTAGAATAAATGTTATATTGCAAAGGGATGGGAACATAGGTGGTGGCATAGAAAATATTTCTTTGGAGCCTTTTCTGCCAGAAAATGATGTGCACAGAATTTTATGAAGTATAATTTATTGGCCTCATTTAGGCTTATAATTTAAAACTCCTTATGAAAAACGTATTAACTAGAGTGGATTGGTAAGGAAACGGCAAGGACAGAGCAGGCTTCAAGTGTGTGCTGGTGGGGAGAAGGAAGCAATATCCTAATGTGAGATTGGATGTAAGAACTCCCCTTCTGTTTACACGTCCCTGCAGCATCTGGCAACAAAGAGGCCTCGTTCTCTGACCTGGCTCTTCTGAGCACACTTGTGAATGAAAAAATATATATATATCGAACGTGCTGATGGGGTATACAGAGCACATTAAGGTTAAATAATGGATCATGTCAGAGTGGAGAGCTAGGGCAGGGAGCTCTGCTGAACTGGTGAGTGAGGGCTGGAGAGAATTACTGGAGCTAAAGAGAAGGGGCAGACCACAAGACAGATTTCAAACCAGGGCAACATAAGAGCTCCCTGTCCATATTACACAGGTTTTATTGTAGCATCGAATAACTCATTTCTATTTGCAATGAATTGCAGTTTCCTTTGCTGAGGTTTCCTTACAATAGCTCATGGGGACAGATAACCTCCATACAGTGGAAAAGCCACAGGAATGGCAGGGGGAGCTGTCAAGGAAAAATGGGAGGTGAATTCTGCCCCTTTGCCTTTTTGCTGCCCAAGATATGCTTGGGTGTGTGACTGTGAGTCTTCCTGGAGGGAGCAAGGGGGAGGGAATCAATGTCCTCAGTTGCTGACGCAGCTTGGTCCAGGCTGGTGGCAGCGAGCTTCATCCCCTCCTCGTGCTCCAAGGCTGGGCACGCGAGCGTCTGAGGATGCAGCAAAGCCTCCAACACCCAGCGTGATGTCCTACAGGAAGGCTGCCAGGGCTCTTCATTAGCAGGCAGTGCTTCTTACCTGTAGAGAGCAGCACCCAGTGTTGGTTTGGAAGCCAAACTTACTGGAGGAGAAAAGGCTTGAGCTCGGGAAGCCTGCGCTGTTCCTTCCAGCCAGAACTGCACGCTTCTTTTGCCTCTCAGTTCTTGTACGTAGTAAGTCTTCACCTTTAAGTCCAGTTCAAGGGAGGCTATTTCAGTATGTAATAACGTCTTTCCCTGCATGGATGCAAATGGTAAAAGGATTTTTAGTACAAAGAGCCCAGGCTTTTTAGAACAGACAAGAAAAGATGGAAATCCTACATCAAAAGCACAATTTATGGCATCCGTTTTGGCCATCCTGGTATTTATTTTTTATAGAAGTGAAAAGAACTTAAATAATTCATCCACCTGAGAGCTCATAACTCTCTGGCCTGCGTAGAATATCTTTCATATATCTCATAACCTAGAGCTTATTGACAAACTGTATGAAAAATAACAGCCCTTTCACTTGCAAAAGCAAAATCCAATTTATTGATTGTGATAGTCTAAATAATGGCATTTCTATTGACCGAAAAGTATTGCCCAAACAGGTTAGAGTTTACTTAACTCAGGGTATGAAATGTCCCGTGCATACCATCATAACACCAAAATGTACTCAATCGTTTTCTTTCCTTGGTTATACTGCCACTGTGATCAAACTATTTTACAAAGGCACTTGAGATAGGTACTTAATGGAATTAAACATGAGATTTTTTTGGCGAGGTGGGAAACAGGGTCAGGGAGGTGGGGCAAGAGTATTTATTTTTCTCTGACAATATGGTAAAGGTTTATCCACAGTGTATGCGTGCAGCTGATGTAGCAACCATTAGATGCTCTGAGGTGACAGATTGGAGCTGGGGGGGTCCCTCTGTGGCTGTTGGGTGCTGCCGGCAGTCCCAGGAGATCCCACGAGCAGGGTGCGGGTTGAGTGGAGGTAGCTGGATGTGCCTGATAGTGTCCTTGAATTTCCTTTGGAAAGGGCCATGGAGAAGCTCACACATCAGCATCACAAGATGATGAATTTGTATTGTCTGCTCCTGTGGGGATTCAGGGAGAGATCCAGAGGGGAGAGCCAAGGGATGTGGAGCTTAGCAAGGATGAAGTTTTGCTCTGCAAGCAGCAGAGCAAACTCTTGGTTGGTTTTCGGCTCTCTGGTGCCTTCCTTTTCTCATTGTCAGTTTGACAGGGATCTTCTGCCTGCTGTGCGACCTTGGTGCTGTGCTGATAACAGGCCGAGGAAAGAAGAGCCTGCTCTCATGCTTCCATTAGGGTGACAGATGCAAGTGCTAAAGTTAGCACCCATATTTGACTCCAGAACTACCTGAAGCTCCTGGTGGGATTGTTCCTGGGTCCAAAGTTTGCATTAAATTTTTCTTTCTCCTCATCTTGTCAGGTTTCTGCTTTTGTTTGTTTGTTTCCCTGTCAGATTCTCTCTCCTAACTGGGTGACAAAGAGACTCTTACAGCCTCCAGCCACTGAGACCCTTCCCCATCAATTCTGCCTGGTAGAAAATGATGTTCTCCAGTCCCGGTCTTGCACGCATTCTATTATTTAATTCATAAATGTTTAAATAGGGGCCTAAGAGATCCCAACTGTGTCTTTTTACATAATGAAATTACAAGGAGTCATATGTTGCTACCATCCATAAACTTATTGTGCACTTTACATAAAATTCAGATCGGGTGGCTCTGCATGCCTGCATATTTTACATTTTCAACTTTATTAAAGAAATGAATAGAGTGCTGGAAAGGCTGCGTTGCTGTACGGTCAATTCAGATCCTGGGGGCCATAAATCTGAAAGTCCATGATTTGTTGTGCTTTGCTCACAATAAATTAAGCCTTTCTTGATGGAAGGGTTGGCTGCATTTGTTGCAGTTTAGGTCACAGTATTTGGATAAAGATGCTGCTGGACTTGCTGGGAAGGGAGTTTGCGCTGGGTTCAAAGAGGCAGGAAAATATCTGTGGTTTTTCAAGCTACTGGAGCTGGAAGTGCCCACTCTGTGACACAGGTGTTCAGCTCAGGAGCCAGGAGCAGACATGATGATTTTCAGCTGAGGGCTGCATTTTAAAGGGCTTTGATGTGTTTCTTGAAGCATGTTTGCACAGACAAAGCAAAAAGCTTAACCAATGGGGAGAAAACCTGGAGATAGGTGTGATGTGGCTGGGACAGGCAGCTGTGTGCCCGTGGCCTGACCAGGAAGATGCCACCAGGGCAGCTCTGTCCCCTGGGTAAAGCCAGCCCCACGCAGTACGTGTCACCTGGCACTGCAGTGGGCATAATTCAAACAAAAATGTGCAATTTTATCTCCATGGCCAGTAGTAATGTGTCCACAATTGCTGCTTGATGGTGTCTCTTCTGGGTAAGGAAGGGGGCTGATGTGCAGAGCCTGGTGATGCACCAAGTATTATGGCTGCAACCATGAAATCATAATGTCATTTAAAAACAAATCACTTCAAACTGCTTAAGCCTGTCATGCCTAGCACGAAGGATGATTTAGTTGATAGTTGCTTACATTTTTTCCATTAAGAAAAAATAATCATTAGTCCTAGATTTTTCTCCCTTATCTAGATTTAAACCTTCCCTTAGACAGAAAGGGAAAACATTCTTGCCATTGCACAAGACAAAAGGATGTTCTGTTGAAAGAGTAGCTCATTTAAATATAATCTGAAAGCAATGCTGAAATAACCAGCTATTTATTAAGGACTAACCCAAGAATAACTAGCTTCCCCTGCTACAAATGCAGGTTAGCTCACACCACGACGTTTCTTTCCTCTCCAGGCACCAAATTTTTGAATCAATAAAGTGAGATGAACTGGGGAGGTGAAAAAAAAAAATCAAATCAAACCAAATGAACAACAAACAAACAAATCCAAGCAGTGTTTTTTTTTGTTCCAAGTGGGATATGATCAGCACTGGGAGGTGATGTGACAAATTCATTCCCAGCTTATTTGCTGGGAACCAACCAAACATAAGAAAATCAGACATAACAGCTGATTAACTGGCACTCGACTCTTTTTCCTAGAGATGCCTCTGTTGGAAACAAAACTACGCCAATAAGCGTGCACTAGGTGCAGATATAGGTATGAGAACTCTCTGCTATTTAAGAATTCACTAAACAGCTCAGGAATATTGGTATTAATTTTACCACATGAAAATATAAAAGAGTTTAATCATTTTGGACATATTACTGTATGACAGAGGGGTGGGCAGCACATTCCAAATCTGCTCTGAATAAATATTGGGCAAAGACAATAAATTTTCTTCAAGAGAAGGATATATTTCAGGTTTAATACTGAAGTGGCCAGGCCCTGTCTGTGGCTTGCAGGATGCTCCTGGCAGCACTTCCCTACCTAAAGTGCCCCGACTGATGTCTTGTGTAATAAAAGGCCTTACTACGTGGTGCCCAGCGGTGGCTGCGAGGTGCTGACATGGCAAACTGGCCCTGCATTTCAGTTCTGGAGAGAGACTTTACACATTACACATTAATTACACTTTACACATTAATTGTCCATTAGTAATTGCCTGGCAGGTGCTGTCTGAGGGAGCTGGTGTTACTGTTTGCACCACCAAAATAAAAAAGAGAGGAAAAAAATGGGAAACCTGAGCTGGTACCCGTGAAATGCTTGGGAACTTCTTGTATCTTCAGGCCAGGGGAAAGCTGCTCTGACCTCAGCAATCAGCATATCTCCAGCGTGAACATAAAGCACCTGACAAACTCTTCCAAACACCAGCCTGAACTTGAGGCGAATTGCTTTTGCTGAACAGCGATTATAATTCCTGCTGTATATCCAGATTTTGACAAGTAAATCTCATATTTTAAACACAGGATTAAAAAATTTTATTACTACAGTGGGGATTAAGTAGTAAAGCCTCAGAATGTAAGTCTGCAAAGTAGGAAACACAGGAAAATAAAGTAAAATCTATTGTTCAAAATAACTCAGGCTTAACCCCTTGTCACCTGGTGCAGACCCAGACTGCAATCGGTGCAGTCCTGTAATAATTATCCCCAGGTCTCTCGTAACATTTCACAAGGGCAGGTAGGGGATGTGGAATTTCTTCCTGTTGTTCTTCAAATCCCTCCATTTCCAGACTTGGCTGCACCATCGTGCTCAGAAATAACAGTGGCATTGAATAGCATCCGAATGAGAAATTCAAGCCAGCCAGTCTTGTTTGCCACACAAACTCATCTGATTACTATGTGGCTCATTTCCGTTCTTTCTTGTTTGCTTTTAAAGGAAAGTCTCTTTATTAAGACCTCCATTGTAAAAGTGCAGTAAATACAATAATTTCTCAGCTGACAAGTTGAGCTACAGGGTGAAATCCCAATGACATAGGAGCCAGCAGAAGCCTGTCCCTTGTTTTTGTTGAGCCCAGGATTTTTGTGCAAGATTCCTAATTTTGAACCTGCCCCCCACAAGGGAGATCCTGGGAAGGAGATGGGACAGAGAGAGCTGGAAATTGTGGGGTGTTTTCTAGCTGTGCACTGCCACAAAACCTCCCTTTTCTAACGTGATGGATAACAATATTTCTGTACCTGCCAGGTGGAAATTTAATTCATCTGTGGCGCGTAGGTGATTTGAAGTCCTTGGCTGAAAGCTGTTATGGAAATGGAAATAATAATTCTTCCAGGATTATTTGAATGCACGAATTTAGAGGCTGCCACCTCACACCTCCAGCTTCAGAAGGTGAACTCACAAAAGGCACAGTTGTCACTCCACTGAAATTTCCCTCCAGACTTTCCTATCCAGAACAATGAGAACCGTGAACTTTACCACAGGTAAAGCTGTAGCTGAAACTGGCACCAAGAGTAAGTGTCTAATGGAAATAACATTCTGTTTTTGGATGAATAGAGATACTGCTTGATGTTTACTATGGCTTTTCTTCTCTCCCTGTGCTCACACACATTTGACAAATTGTATTTTCCCCAGAAGTACTGGCTATCAGCAGCTGCTGGACTCAGGACCACTGTAGAATTTAGAACTTGATGCTGATATATTATGTGAAACTCTATCAAACCAACAGCTCAAGCTGTTCCTAGGATTCGTTTTTTCTCTACCAATATTGCTTTTCTAAACAGCTAATGGACATCTAGTATCCAATTAGCTGTCTGCTCCTTTGGATACAGCTTAAGAATCTAATAAAATCACAAGCACAATCCTAAATCTTATACATCTGAAATCCTTATTCTCATTTCTTCCAGACAGAATTCTGGAGGATTTGTTTCTTTCCAAATGAACATTTCTTTGTCTCATATACACTTGTGACTTTTTAGGATGAACAGTGAAAAGGCTGATGAATGTAAGCCTTCAGAGATTCCCCTGCTTTTCTAAGGGAGGTAAATCTATCTAATCATGGGTTAATTACCAGCTATTTTCACACTTCTAGAACATTCTTAAAAAACAAATCAATGCCTAATAAATGATTTGTGTGTATCCAATAATTAAAACGCTAACGCACAGCACTCACCAACTTTTACCATGCTGGAACTGTCAGAAGATGCTGTTTGATTCTAGCAGTATCAGCAGCACAGTCCTCTCATATAGCCCAGTTATTCTTGCATAGGGAATTAAAATTGCAGATGAGATTATTTAAACCCTCTCTGTGCTAAGGAGTTATAACAATTGCTGGCATGCTAAATGAATACTGAGCTATTCTACTTACTGGCACTATCAGTTATGCTGCTGTTTCTCCATGCAATGAACATAGAGATTTGGCTACCCTGAATACAAAAGAAAGCTTAGGACAGGAGTAGAGGTCATTCTGGGGCCAGAGAAATTTTTAAAGTTTTTTCTTTCCAAGTAATTTTAGCCTTCTTTTGATATGGTCCTTAATTAACCAGTAAACTTGTCTTTTCATTTCCAATTAAATGTATTGATGGTGCGCTCCAACTTGGCTTGTAATCTACTGTTTTCTCCTTGGTGTAATCAATACAGGGATGCCACAAAGCTACAGGTGACATTAAAAAGAACTTTTCTTTCTCCCACGTAATTAATTGCCTCTGTGTCTCCATTCCACCATATAACCAGTGTAACAAAATAGCCCAGAGGACTGCATTACGGGGATAGTGGGGCTAATTTTTTGGTAATACTGGGCCTCCTTGGTTGAAGCAGAGCTGAAGAGAAGTCCTGCAGTTCTGAAAAACAAACTTATTGATTTGTATTTGAGATAAGCTTTTAAGAGGAACGCACACAAATCTGGGAAACCATCTTGCCCTAAAGTTTTTGCACCAGTGAAGTCTCTCTTCACAGCTTCAAAACAGACAAAGTGTGTGGTCAGGGGCTGGCTCTTGGGCACTTTCAAAGCCAAGAGATGCAGTAAAGGAGAAAATAGTAGGGCAAACACTAATAGTTCTATCCCAAAGACAGAATCTGAATTTGGTGAGCAGCTGAGGTTTGCAAGTTAGGCATGCAGCAGGCAGATGTAATTTAAGCTCACTGCCCTCAATCAGAGCCTTACCACCACCTCATTTCTGTGCTCTGCAAAGTCCAATCGCCCTAGAGGAAGGCCTGCCGAGCACTGTCAGAGCCCATTGGAAGGGGTACACGCGCTGCAGTCCTCGTAATTAGTTTCAGAGCTTCCATTACTCAGAGGAGCTCTGCAATCCCAGAATAGGGGCCCTGCGTGTGTGCACAGCATGGTTATGGGAATGCGGCATCCACTGCGCTGCACCAAGCTGTTGGCTCACCAAGGCTGGTGCCCTGAGTTTGTTCCAGAAGCCCGTGCTTGTTGCGGCTTCAATGGGGTGTGATGGGGCCAAGGCATCCAGGAAGAGGATGCCTGAGGTCACTCTCCAAGATGAAGGGTTTAGCTTTGTTTGCAGCTTACCCTACCAGACTTAACATATGTAGCTGCAACCTAGAGGCTGCAAACCAGAGGTGGCTCTGGGTGATGTTGCTGGAGGTGAAACACAGGTTAGCTGGAGTTGAAAAGTTATTGGAAACAATCCAAATTCAGGCATCCTTTATGTTTAGGGTATGATTGGGTCATGCTCACTGTGCAGGACGTGGCCACTCACAGTTACACAGCCCTCCAGACAATTTGGGCGCACAATGTGGAACTGAATCAAGTTGTTCAGTAGCTTGACTTCACGCTGCTGCTCTTGTCAACTCTAAAAGTAAGTACTGATAAATAATAAATAGTGGAGGATAGTGTTGCCCTGCTGTCATGAATTGCACAGAGCTTTTATCGTCTCAATGCAGACAATGTAGTGGGGCTATTACTTGGGTAAAAAGCTCTGGGATTTGGCACGACTGAAGGAAAGAACAAAAGATGACAGAAAAGGCAAGTGGAGTTTAGGGTTTTTTGTTAATTAACTTCCTCCTTGGCCCTTACTTTCACTGTTGCCAGCAATCCAACTCACGGCTTTGTCCGCAAAGCCCAGTAGTCACAGTGCCTGATCCTGGGGGCAGTTTGTGTTACATGGCAGATAAACACAAAGCTGCAGGTAAGCCGGCAGTAATGAGTTTGCAACCACTCCCTGAGCAGCTGGGCAAGGGGAACAGCATCCTGCCGAGCCTGGGAGCCTGGCGGGTGGGATTTATCCCCCTGCCACCGAGGCAGAGCACAAAATGGGGCTCATTGAAGAGCTGGGTCATGGGGAGCAAAGGGCCCAGCAGGGCAGGAGGGTGCTGGGTGGGGTTGGGGTGCATGGGCTGGGGGCTTTTTCTGCCCCTGTATCGACGAGGGGTGCTGGCAGGGTGTGACAGAGCAGGACGTGCCCTGAGGGGGAGGCATTTTTAATTTTTATTCAGAGGGGAACAACACGGAGCCCGAAACGCGTGGTGGGGATGGAGGGAACGAGCCGGGCTCCTGCGGGCTGAGGGGAAGCGGGCGGCTGGCGGAGCGCCTCGGGAGGGCGCGGGGAAGCGCCTGGCTGCTTTTAAAACCTCTAACGGCTCTAACGGCTGGAACAGCTGTAACGGATCTAACGGCTCTAACGGCCCTAACGGTTCCAACGGCCGCAGCAGGCGCCGGGCCTCGCCGTCCCGCAGCCTCTGCTGCCCCCTGTCGGCCCGCGGCGCCTCAGCGCGGGCGGCGGGGCCGCGCCGGGCCCCATCGATCGGGCCGTATATTACCGCGGCCTGCTGGCTCCCGGGGCCAAACCTCGGGGTTTTAAAACAGGTTCACCAAATTGTCAATTAAGTGCAAATCAATCCTCAGCCATTTATCACCGTGTTAATCCGTCCGCGCGGTCCGGGGCGAAAAATCGATCGGCTCCTGTCACCGGGGACCAATCGAGGAGAGCTCGAAGACCAACATCTGCTGCATCAGGGCAACAGCTGAAATTTATAATCTCGGAGAAAAATTGCTGCTTGCCAAGAGGCACATTAGGAAGTTGGGGAAGTTGAGGGCGTGCAGGGGGGAAGGGGCTGCCACAAAGCGCCTGTGCAGGCAGGGTCGCAGGGGGGTCCGGCGGCTGTGGCTGAGGAGCTGCTGGTTTGTGGTGGGGAGAAATAAAGGCTGCTGCTAACTCGGAGAGTGATGAGGGGATACAGGCAGCTCTGAGGCGTCCAGGGGATGCTTGGTGTCCAACATTTGGTTCTGACCTGGGGAAGAGGCAACGAAGTGGCCTCCAGCTCCGCCACTGCACGCTGGTGGGCATCTGCTCCCCCTGAGTGAATCTGTGGCAGTGATATCCCCTGTTTTCTAAAACATTTGTAGTGACTGAGGTTCCTTTCACATAGAATATCTTAGGTACTGTTTCTCGAACTGGAATAAACACCAGCAGGGTTGTTCAGCAATGGTTTATGGTACTCGAAAGCACAGGATGGAGAAGCAGCACCCACAGGAGTCTGCAACCACCCGCCCCGCTGCCTGCTGCACTCACAGGCAGTCAGTTTTATTGCAGCAGCACCCAGAAGCACAAAGGCAGGGCTGCAGACCTGTGACCACGTACTGCTGCAGAAGCTTTTTCTTTCTGCTGTATCCCTGTGCCACGTCTTGCCTGAAAAGCCCGTGCAACAACCTGTGGGAGGAAAATTGGGTAAATGCTGAAAGAAGGAAACTGCTTGCAAATGTGCTAGCACACAAGCAGCAGAAGGGCCAGGCTGAGTTCAGATTTGTAAGTGCTTGAGACCGGGATACTGAATACAAGAGGAAATTTAACTCCTTTTATATGCTGGCTTCTCCCCAGTTCAAAGTGCTGCACTTGAGCTTATATGTCTTTCTTAAGTAGGCTCGCTTCATTTCTCATGGATCACAGCACTACTGAAGCTTGTGTCCGCTCAGATTCTTGTATGAAGCTTCAGACCTACCCCTTGAGGAAACTGAAGCTCAAGAATTGTCCTAGGAGAAAGGAGACATGGTAATGACAGGGCCTTGCTGATATCTGGGAGACCCAACCATGCCTGCAGCAGCCAGCATGCCCTTGCAGTGTGCCAGTTTGGTGTACTGCAGAAGCCTGTGACCATCACATTTAATGGGAACATCTCAAGGGCTCTCCAGAGCCAGCTGCTGTTAACACAGAGCAGTGTTCTGAGCGTAATTATGGTTATTTTTTAAAATGCCTACAAAACAAACGCAGTTTTTATGTCAGGGGAAATAAAGCGTCTCAGTTATTGTTTCATGGAGCTACCAGAATCGCTAGAAAGGATGTCAAACTGCCTTCCCCAGAGGTTTGCTAAAGGACAACATAGTCAAAGTCTCTTTCTGGAAGAGTTTACAAAGAGAAATGACTGCATTGGAGAGCTTATTTCTTGAGCTTCCTTTTACTTCTTACTGAATGCAGAGCTTGAAATCATAAGCACAGGTTAAGAGCTGGGAAATTCTTTTTTTTTTTTTTTTTTTTAATCAGCATTTTTTCACAGCTGTAATCATGCTGTGTTTCAATATGAACTGAACTGAAAAGTGTCTTTTCATTGTGTGTCCTACTCTGGTCCTTACCAGAATCACAATTGGTTAAACGCAGTTTTCTTGCAGGAAAGAAATCTGTGTCCAGTCGTGCTTTGTTATTTTGGTGATGCCAGCAATCTGGCTATACATGAACAGAGGAGCTGAACATATTATTGAACTGTTTAGAAACTGCCATATTTCAAGTAAAGAAAAAGGTACTTGCTACCTTCTCCTGACATTCAGATGCTCTTTATCCATGATACCGTGTAGTTATTGGGATTAATGGAATGAAGGGAGAACCATATGTGGATCTCTTTCCCTCCAGCAACTTTCAGTAGAATGAAAAAACAGAAAAAAGAAATCAACTCCTTTTAGAGGGGGTTGGGGGGTGTTATATTTTTATTATAAAATCTGGTAAAATATCACTCAGAATCAGTTTGGTTGGTCTTGTTTCCCAGATTAAAGAATTAAGGATTGACTAAACTCTTCTCAAGTAGTTAAGAAATGAACCATCTGTATAAGAATCTAGGACAGATTACACTTAACCTTATTCTGAAGCAAGAGATTAAGATGAGAACAGCTACTGTAATTAAGATGCTGCAGATGCTGTTCACTAAATATGCAGCATAGGAGATCCTAAACTCCTGTACTGCAAGAAAGTGCAAAATAACACAGGATCTTTTCTAAAAGAGCCTCGATATTTTGTCTGTGAAATCCATCTCACTCCAGTAACTTTTAGCCAAACCTGTTACATTTGTCAGGCAGTGCTGTGCTAGTGATGCACTGCTGGGTTCACTTTCCATGGGCTGTGGTGATGTTCATCACTGCAGACTAAAGCAGGTTCAGGTGCCTGCCAGAGGGTTGCTCTCTTGCTAAACCACTGCAAAAGCTTCTGGAAAGGACTTCAGTCTTTTTGCGGGGTGTCAAAGGAAATGGGCAAGCTGTGCCAGCCCTGCTTGGCAGCTTCTTCTGGGATTCCCAGCTACAACAGATCATTCATCATAATATTAACCAACATTTGTTATTAATAATAAGAGCTATGATTTAGGAGTAAGAAGCCCTCAATATTAAGATCGGAAGAAACTTTTGCTTCCTTTTTTTTTTTTTTTTTTTAAATTTAATTTATTTATTTGTTTTAGTTTTCCGTTTTTAAAGGTTACTGCAGTAAAAGGATTGTCCTGAAACCTTTCTTGAAGGTAAAGTAACTCATCAAGTGACAGTATGAAATATTGAATGGTGGGTGTAGAATCTGTCTGTCTTATATTTTGCTGGCCACAAGACTCTTTGCTGATGCCTGCAGAAGTCCGGGCTCCTCCTAACTCCAGAGAGCTGAAGTGCCTCAGACTGGGAGTACGTGAATATTGCTGACTTGGGGATTTTTCACGGATGCACATGAAAGTCATTTTCTATGTGACCTTTGTATCTGGCAGCTCAGGAAAGATTTTTGGCTACTATGACTCTTGGGTATAAGGTAAAATACCAGAGCATCAATCTAACTGGCCTTGAGAAAACTGCAGATAGTAATCTGGCTCCCATTGGGAAGCCCAGACCTGGAAGTGAGCAGAGTATTTCCAAGCACTCATCTGTAAATCTTGTCATGATGCATCAGTCTCATACTTAATGACGTGTTCTTCATACAGCAAGTTTCCAAATTGTACTGATAAAATAGAATTAAATCCCTAGCAGCAGCTTGGGATCCCAAATGAGGCAGGAATTAGACATAAAACAAAACCAAGAATTTTTTAAACTTGTTTTACCAGCATTGATATAGAGCTCTTTAGTGATGACATTTTTCTTTCACTTCCCATGCGGGAGGTTTTCTGAAAACAGAGAAAAGGCACTGAGGTGTTCCCTGAAGGAACTGAAGTTATTTATCATCATGTGAGTGAAATTCAAAGACATCCACTGCACACTTGTGAAATCAGCCTGGGAGAATGACCACGGGCTCGTGTTCAGGTGAAGTAGTCTCAGATGCTCACATTTATCAAGTGAAGTTATCTGGTTAAGCATCACTGCTGCTAGCAGGAGAGCCTTTCCTCATTAATAGACTTGGCCTTCTTGAATATTGTCAGGGAGAGAATATTTTCCTAATCCTCTCCCTGTTTGACACCAATCATGCTCGTTAGGCTAAACTAGTGTCCTGCAAGAGAGACGGTCCGGCACCTCATCTGCTTTAAGAAAATCCTGCTGTGATGTGCCTGTGTCTGTGCAGTGCTTTTCATGCATTGCCACCACTTCTGGAAAAGCTGGTTGCTGGTGGGTGTTTCCTGGGTGGGGTGGAGCAGCTGCTGTGCCCCCACACAGCACCAGGGAGTGATTCTCCTTTATGCCAGACACAGCTCTGGCAGTCCTGCGTGTCCTTTGTGGGTGTTTGCCCAGCCAGGCTTTGGCCTGTGCTGTACCAGGCAGACCCACGTTCTTCTGCTTTGTTATTCCAAAAGCCTCACCTGAAACGGGGGGGAACATCTTCGGAATATTATCCGTGCTTAATAGAAAGCAACACATTTGAAGCTGCTCCAGAAATGAGTTGTGCATTATTTAAAAAGGGAAGAGTATTACTACCTTCCTTGAATCTCACTCTTCTTGCCTATCAGATTTTTTTTTTTTTCCCTGGGATGGCAGGGAGTTGCTTAAAATGAAAAATTGATCATAGTGAACAGCTGAAAACTGGTTTGCATAAGTCACAGTTATTATTCAGATATTACAATGCAAGGCAGTGAGGCCCATGAATACTCGCACAGAAGCATTTAAATATAAAAGCTTAGTACTTCCAACCCCAAACAATCCCTGCAGCCTGCCAACAAACGAGAATCTTACTGGAATACACATAAATCATCTTGTTTCTGACAAATCCTGAAGAAGCAGGGGGAGGGGGGAACAGAATCCCTTGCTAATTCTCCCAAG
This sequence comes from Aythya fuligula, assembly GCF_009819795.1. Classification (NCBI taxonomy): domain Eukaryota; kingdom Metazoa; phylum Chordata; class Aves; order Anseriformes; family Anatidae; genus Aythya; species Aythya fuligula. The sequence continues at coordinate 2,838,634 of NC_045577.1, read as the reverse complement.
CTGCTGTTTATTGAAATTAGGCAGCAAGGATAAACTATAGCTGGATCAATAATTATCTGTCTAATATAATCAAGTGCCTCCTATGAGAGCCTGCCGTTAAGCACGAGTTCCTGCCAAAGCCTTGGACGATGTTTCATGCAGAGAACTATCTGGCGACTCGGATGACGGGAATGCAAACCGAGATGTGTCCCGCTGGATGGCTGCACTTCTGGAGGGGCAGCTCCCTCCAGCCACTGACAGCTCCCTTCGTGCTGCTGTTTCTGTAGCTGTTTCTCCTTGTTTGCAGGATGGCAGCACGGTGCCAGGTGCAGGACAAACAGCAGAGGAGGCAGGACGAGCCTGGTGAAGCCAAAGGCTGTGGATCACCTTGATTCTGCAGCAGGCCTGCAGCTGGATCAGGCATGAGCGGGATTCCTTCACATAACACAACAAGCTGGTTTTTAGGTTGTTTTTATTTGTTTTGTGCTGTAACCTTTCTGTTCTGTCCATTCCTGCTCAAAGTCCGCGATTCTCCTGCCACCAACTGGGATGCTTGCTCAGAAGTGCAGATTTGGGGGCCTGCCTGTGTACCCGAGAGTGGCTGAGCTCTTTGACAGAGCAACATTATCCATGGAGAGAAGGATAGAAACAGTAAGTGCAGCTGCAAATCAAGAAGCACAGCAAAATTAAGCAGCACTTCCATCAAAACAAGTGAACTGTGAAACAGAAATATACAAGAAATATTTCCAGAAGTGAGGAAATGAAAGGCAGAATCCATTTTACCACATTCTGCCCACCAGGCCCCATCACTTAAATCTGTATTTACCATGCAGGTAACGGAGCTGCTAGGACTCCAGGAAGCCTGCAATTAGGCAGCTGTGCAGACAGAGCTAATTGAAACTTTCAGCAATGAGGATGAATGCAGAAAAGTATTCTGATAGTTTTCACCTTCTCCAAAATGCTTTTAACATTCATCAAAAAGTTCCTTGCATTCTTCTGATTTTCAGGCTTCCTGCTTGAAGCTTCACATCTGAGAGTTATTTTGACGGACAACCCAGTTAAACCGCGAATTAGTCATTTACAGGCAACTTTCTTCTGTTTCCACAGTTCAGCTGCAGAATATTAAAGGCTTGTAGGTGTTACGGGTAGTCATATATTGCAGCAATAATGTGTCCTACTGCTATGAACATCATTGCAGAATTCATCAATTCCATGAAAAATAGTTCCACGTGCACGAGTGTGTAAGTTCACTGCAGTGCTCGTGCCTGGACTGTGCCAATGCTGCCGACAGCAAGAGACATAGATCACTCCGTGATGCTGCTGAATGCCTCCCTACATACATATGAAAATGCCTCTTTGAAATTAAATTCACAATTTTGGGCCCTCCCCAACACCCCATAGGTACATCTGTTTTTGGAGCCACTTAATGTATATTCTGATAGGCACAGCTTTATATTTAATATCTTCATTTCAAGATAAAATCCTTCCCTCTTGCCTGTTCTCAGATTGAGTGAGTGTGGTTGCTGGTACAGCTGTGAAATGACTGCAAGTTTGGGGGTAGTGTAAGGATTCTTATTCCTGTTGGAAAGTGATGCTTCTCACAAATGAAAAATAAGTAAGCAACGAACACAAAACCAAAATAAGCACGAGGAACTGTACACCCATTCACTGCTCTGGTTGGTGTCCTCTGCAGGTGTAGCCACTTGTTAGATGCAGTCAGATGGAGGACCACGTAATTAACAGCTTTTCTGACCCTCTAATCTCACAGCCTAGGAACGATCTCTCCTGCTGAAGGTGGCTTCTAACACAGAAGTCCCTTCTCTAAAGAGCTTGCAATCAGCAGTTAGGCTTTACTAAATGCAATAAGCTAACGTATCTCTATAAAACATCCCACTTGGTATTTGTGTTTCAGGTAGCAACACAAATTAGAGCAGGCACAACAACATTCAGATGCAAAGCCATTTCCTCACTAGCTAGCAAAATTGTAATAAATTCAGTACAAAGGAGGTTATTAGAGCTGCTTGCTAAACTGCTCCGCAGAGGAAGGTCTGGGCAGAGACCTGCAGCTCTCATTACAGCCCACACCTGCCTGAATGCCTCCAGGTGAGCCCTGCTCACTGCTCCCACCAGCCTTCGAGACCAGCAGGAGATGGTGTTTCAGCTGCTAGCAGGTAGTGGGGGCTTGTGTGGCCTTTTCTCTCCTTTCTGAGCAGATATTGAATAAGTTCTAAGTTATTGAATATTATTCTCTGTACTGGTGAGGCTGGTTCTGCTGGAAGATACAACCTTAGAAGGATTTCAGGAATTATCTTTATTTTAAAGGAGTGTAAATTAGTACACTGGGTAACTGTAAGTTGTGTTAGTTTAAAGGAATATCCTAAACAAACTCTGAGCTATAGGGATCTGAGTAAATTAAGCTTCCGTTTGCTTTAAAGGAAGAATTGCTGCTAAATAAAACCTTGTATTCAGGAAAAAGAAAAAAAAAAAAAAAAAAGAAAAAAAAAAGCTCCTTAAAGTCTGTCAAGAAAAGGAATCTTTAATACCTAAGCAAATAAAATCAACTACGGGTGCATGAAATCTGGCTCCTCTGAAATTGCCTACCAAATGAGTGTGGGAAACATTTAAAATTCTAATGTTTCGGAGCTACTTTCTGATCTAATTCTCATTTAGGGGAATAAGTTGAGCTGGTCTGAGTTTAGCCAACTGGAATCGAGATGGCTGTTTGTTGCCCCCTCTCCTGCGAGGGTGGCAGGTGAAATGCGATGGGCTGCTGCTGTGACGCTGAGCTGCGAGGGGCAGGACAGCAGTAGTGGCCCGAAGGAATTCATCTGGGGGGTGTGGGTGTCATTGGCACTTTTGCAAGCTTTCCTTTATCATTAAGTTTTAGTCAAGCATCTTTTTATTGCTAGAGCTTCTATTGATTCTAGACAGGTATCTGCTGATTAAAAAAGAAATGACAATGATGTTTATTCTAGGGGAGAAAAGTAAGTCTGGATGTCTCTGATGAAGCAGTTTGGCTGTATAGATACCATGGAAGTAGCTTCAGAACTATTTGTAATACTTTGATCCGGTGATTTGTGGTCGTGCTGTTCTGAGGACTCACGCTCAAGGTGCTTTATGCAGCCAGAGGTCAGCTCTGCCTGGCTTCTAAGAACATAAGCCAGCGGCAGTAATGTGTAAGCTGGGAAAGATTTGACCTCTGGACTGTTTATTGATAGGCAGAGGGCATCTTGGCTGTACCTCAGAGCAGGAACATGCAAATAAGATGGGTTAAATTTAAGCCTGACTGTCTCGCAGTGCTGGACCTCTGCAAAACCTCTGCAAACAGGAGTCCGTTAGCAATAAAATAAGTGAGCTCAGTAGGAATATGTGCAAAGTCAAACGCACACGGGTGTTTGCAGGGTTGGAGCCCTCCCCAAACATTCTGCTCGGTGAAGGCATGAATAAAAGATCTCCATTTGGCTCGGTGGTCTCTCCAGGCTGGGTTCATTTCTACTTACTGATTATTACTCACCAAATGTAAAGTCTATGGAAATCTAACTAATTTGCTGTTGTGTTCAGGTAGCTGCGCCCTGCTGAGCTATCGATTGTCTGCACTCGAGGTATGCATGTTATTGTAGGAGGCTCCTGAGCTCTTAGCCTGCTATTGACTCCATATTTCTCTGGAGCAAAGGAATTTCCAGGCAGGGGGAGGCTGTAGCTAACTCTCTGTAAATTTTCGTCTTTGGACTTTACACAGAAACATTTAGAAAATGAGAGTGAGCGTGGAAAACCGACATGCAGCAGGCGATTGCAGGGCTCTGCGGGATCTTGTCTGGAGATTCCCATACGCTCGTATGCAATTATGTGCTTGGCTTTTCTATTTTTGCTCGGCGGAGCACTTCCTCTTGCAGGGGATGTAACATCTCCAGCGGAATAAGTGACAAAGGGTGGGGTGAGGGCTTTATAACCATAAGTAGGGATCAGCTCGTGTTTGTCAGCATGGCTAATCCCTCGCCTGTTTCATCACCGATTCTCCCAGCTGAGCAACAAAGCCTGCAAGGAACCAACTTTAAAAAAAAAAAAAAAAAAAAAAAAAAAAAAAAAAAAAGGCCTGAAACTAAAGGAAATCAAAAGCAAATTATTTTCCAGATTATAGCCCTCCAGAGCTGCTGAGATATTGCCCATTTTTCACAGCAGACAAAAACATTTTCCTGGGGATCAATTTAGCTTCCAGAAGTCGGCTCCTTTCAACCCATAATCCATCATATTTCCCCATTTGCAATCTCTCTGTGTCTGAGTGTTTTAAGTTTCCTATGAATTATTTTATAAAGAGTATAAAGAGGCCTTTCTTCCTGCTGAAATGAGGGAGTTGCCTTTCTGCCCTATCAGGTCAGATACCATTAGACTGTTGTACAAGGGGGCCCTGCCATCCATACCTCCATATTGGCAACCACCTTAGTAGGCTCATCTGTCAAAGAGATCTAGTAATCAATCACTGCGGTGATCAATATGCAGCTTATGCATTCATCATTCCTTTGAGGAGACTATTAGGATGAAGTTGTCAGTGAAAGAGGAACAAAGGGAGAAATATACTGAGATGGCTGAGGGGTGTGAATGTGTGCCGGGGCAAGAAGAGGAGCTTAAAGAGAGGAAATACAGCCCCAGAGAAACAGGGAAGGGATTTGGCACCTGGGAGGAAGGAGAAGTTCGTGACAGATTTATTCGGGTGCCCAGGAACACAGTGCAGAGGGTGACTCATCTTTCAGGAGGCAGAGCAGTGTAAGAAAAAATCCCGATCCCTTGATTGGTGTGTCAGCATGATTTGTGGGCTGCTCTGCCAAGGTAAAACGGGTACCGCGAGCAGCTGGGCACGAGCGAGCCGAGGAGGAACACGGTGCAGGAAAGCTTACGAATGAGTCCATGAGAAGCACGCCGAGGCAGGCAGAGGGCTATTTATTTATTGCCCTCAACTCGTTCCTTTATTCCGTTTAATCTGAGCCCGGGAATTATTGCAAACATTGGTGATCACTTCTGCCTTGACAAACACACCGGGGGCCCTCCAGGTCTCAGCAGCACAGGGACCCAGAGGCATTTCTGATAAGCCCGGGGCAGCTGGCTGCCAGCACACAGCCACGTTTCCCTTCTGCCCTGCTGGGTGATGCTCTGTACCCTACAAGCAGCGTGTCCCAGGGGCACGGGGTGTCCTGCACCTTGCAGTGGGACAACCACGTGGGCTGGGGGTATGGGGTCGATGCCTCCTGGCTGTGCTCCGTGAGGAATGGAGTCCAGAAAGGGATGCAGGGAGAAGGGTGTCCTTCACCTGCTGGGGGAAAGGATGGATGCTGGGGCTGTTGGCAGGCAGCTGCAGCTACTGCGATCCCTCTGGTGTTGCCAGGCCCTCATGGATGGAGGTTATGGCAACGGGACAGATGGGCTCGGTTCCTGTGGTGACAGGAGCAGGGTGGCACCCAGCTCTGATCCCAGGTCCGGTGGACTCAGGGAAAAGGGTTAATTCAGCTGGGACCCGGGAAAATCGCAGGCTCGCTTATGATTATTCCCTTATTCCAATGGCAGAGCCATTATTTAGTCAGTGTAATAATTTACATTAATTGGATGTAATGCACAACAAATTTATGAGACGGGGAGCTGGGCTCAGCTTTTGCATGAAACTCATCATCGTGACGCGCTGCCTGAGGGCGGTGGGCTCAGACCTGCCCCTCAGAGAGACGCGGTGCCAGCCCGTGGTGCTGGCATGATTTCACCCACTTATTTTTGTACCTTGCAACGTTCCTCTCCCTCAAGCAGCATCCTGGGCACTGCAGAGAGATCCCAGGGGGAAAACAGGGCAGGGATCCAGCCTTGCCACGCGTTTGGATGTGGCTGAAAGCCCTCGGGCTGTGGTGGCCTTACCACTGTTACCGGTTATGGGTTCATCTCTCCAGCTCGTGAGAGCCCCCAGTAAGAACTATAATAAAACAGGAAGGTGAGAGCAGGTTCCCTTCGTCTTCCAGTCACCTCCCCAACGCCCCGGGGCTAAGGCAGGGGTCTGCGAAGCCCAGCACAGCCAGGTCCCTGCAAACTGGTGGGACTGGGAGGCTCTGACCCCAGGACTTGGGAACAAAGAGAAAAGGGAAAAGCCGGCAGCGTGCTCTGCGGTGCTAATTAGCCTGACCCCAGTGACTGTGTCTTAAAGCACCACCGATGACCTCTGACCGCCAGGTTCCTCCGCTGTGATCCAATAAAAGCTGTAGGAATGAAGTTTGCTTTGCATGTGGCCCCAGGGTATTTGTCTCTTAACTAATTTGTAAGAAACCAGGGAAAACACAGAATCCTTCCATTAACCTTCGTATCCTTACTTTACAAGACCCACTTTCCTCCTTGGGTGTAATGACCATTCATAAAAGCATCTCTCACCTCTAACCTCGCGGCTCGGCTGCAGGCCAGGGGCTGCTCTGCCTCAGGCCGGCGCAGGCCGTGACAGATGCTCCAGCGTGCCCACCCAGGAAAGCTCCTCCCGTGGCCATAAAGCAGATTTTTAGGGGTACAGCTGCTGGCAGAGATGTATCCCCCCGCCCTGAAGCCCAATAAGCCCCGAGGGCCGAGTGTGGCTTTGCTGGGGGCTGGTTCCATTCTGGGAGCTTGCCTCCTGCCGTGAGCCCACCCTGTCCTCGCTGTTTTCTCTCTCCCTGTGTTGGCTGCTGACCCAAACTCACTTTGTGTGCTCTGGGGCTCGCAGGAGCAGACTGATTATTCCACTTTAAACTTTTAGTAACTGCAAAGCTCACTTTCATCTGTCCCTGACCTCGGTGCACTGATTTCACCCACTCATTTTTGTACCTTGCAGTGTTCCTCTCCCTGAAGCAGATCCTGAATGAGAAACGGTTCAGCAGCAAAAATCCAGATCTTAAAAGCTGCTGCAGGCAAAATCCCTGTGCATGTCGCAGCCTGAGTGCGTGACTCAGATTCGGATGTCAGCACAAAAACCACAAGCCAAGCCTCCACGTGAAGTGGCACAAAGCATCCACCCTTCAGGGACCCTTCTCTTGTGCTGAGATCAGTGTTGTCCTGGCATTTCTGTGGGCAGGACCTCGGGAAGGCCATGGAGCAGCTGTCTTGGCTTCCTCTAAGGTCTAGAGCAGAACTGTGCAAAGGCACCGACGTCCCCAGCAGGGACAGGCACTGTCCTGATGCAGGACACTGGAGAAAACAAGGACAGGATCTGACATCTCTCCTGCCCCACACTGGTCCAAGCCGTGACCACGAGGCTGGAGTCCTCCTGACAGCCTCTTCCAGGGTGCAATGCATCTTAGTCTTTGGTACTAATAATTTATTATGGAATTAAGTGTATTGCATAGGAAGCGTGCCAGTAATGCTTTGCCAGTATGTGTACAACACTTTGTTAATTAAAAGTATTAGGCAATATAGACTCCATTGTTGGGAATTAATCAGTTTAATTATGAAGAGTATTGAGTATCACAGTTAAAATAATAGCTTTTGCCATACACCAAGGTGAGAGCCTGGCATGGAATATGTTTTTGGTTTTGTTTTTTTCCCCTAAATAGTAAATCATTGCTCACGTCCTTCCCTAGAGCACTGTGTGGGCACCAAGCTGCTGAGAAGGTGGAGCCCAGGGGTGGCGAAAGGGAAAAGGGTGCCCCAGATTTCCCATCTCCAGCCCACTCAAACCCTCTTTGCTGTGGCTTTTCAGAGGATGAACCCTGTGCTGCCTCTTTTCTGAGCCCCACCTGGAGGCTCACAGGTTTCTGAGTGCTGCCTGCTCCAGTAAGGCCAGTCCTGGAGGGAGCAGGGTCACAACAAAACCTTCACCTGTGCTGGGACATGGAGGGCTGCTGTCCCGTGGCCCTCTTCTCCCTCTTTTGTCCATCCTTCTCCTAGCCCAGTAATCACAGCCATATACCTTTATATTGGGAATAGTGGGATCTCTTTCACTCCGAGACGAAAAGATCAATTTGGTCTCTTCATTTAAAAAATGATTTATTCTCCTTTTATTTCCCTCTCATAAATCAACCCTGGCCAAGGCTCCAGGAGGGCAGGCTCTGAAAAGAATAAAATGCTGAAGCTTGGGGATGTAAATAAAAACTGCATCCCAAACAGTTTCCTGGCAGCCTCTGGAGCCACGGATTCATCTCAAAGAAAAATAACAGGATGGCATGGGCTCAGGGCAGCAACAAGCTCCCGAGCCGTGTTGCTTATGTGTCCAGGCTGCTTCAGAGCTGCTGGTATTAGGGTGGAGGTCTGGAAGCCCAGCTCGGGGCTGCTGGGGCTGTGGAAGTCCATTTCCCTTGTTTGTTTGGGGGATTACTCTTCTCTCTTGGGTAGGAGCGGAGCGCAGGGGGGGCTGGAGGAGGTTTAATCCCCGAGACAAGAGGAAACCTTCCAAAAGGTTAATTGCTGGGCTTTGCATTTTGTCTGGTGTGGCTGCTCACGTTACAGCAGCGATGCCATCTGCTCGCACAGCCCGGTGCCCTGCATAATTCACCAGCTCCGGCGTGTTGGTGTTGGCAGGAGCGCTGCTGGGCTATTCATGAGGAAGTCACCTTTAGGCAGGGCTCAGGTAACCGGTCACCCGACACCCCCAGCCTGACTTCTGCCCTCTTGTCCTTTTGCCCTGCCTGTTCCTGCCCCCGGGTTGCAGGAGTCAATGGCTGCTGCGTGCTGGGTGGTCCGTCCCCAGTGTCCCCCTGCAGTGGCATGGGCTTCGTCCCCAGCCCTGCTCCAGCATCACCTCCTCGCTGCAGCACCTCTCCGAGGGCAGGGCGGACGCAGTTCCCTGCACCTGCAAAGCTGCAGGCCCCAATCCCATCCAAACACACCGCCTTTTTCTTCCCATCTTAAAAGCTCAACCCATTTAGAAATCCTCTCTTGTTTCCTCAGTGCCCACGGACTTCAGGTCCTACTGAAGAAGCATTTCGGGGCTCCAGTACTCCCAGTGCACTGCCGTGCCCATCTCACCGAGGTAACCAACGCATCTCGGCAGCACAACGAGAACGGGATTTTTTCCTACCGCTCCGTGCCCAGACCTTATGTGGGGTGAGTCATTTCCACGAGGGTCCTTAACTTGATATTGAGCCCGTCTCCTCTGCCAGCGCAGCCTTCTCCTCATCTCCTCCGTGTAACCTGAGTTCTCACCCCCAGTTTAATAGCTACCTCGCCATAAATATTTAACCGAGGATCCTAGCAGATGAGCTCCAGCTAACATGTGGCAAACAGATTTCCAGTACAATAGCCCTGCTAAAGTGATGATGCATAAAAGAAACCCTGGGAGGAAAGGAAGGGGTCACGGCTGGGGAGGGACGGGCACTTGGCATGCCGCAGCTCCAGCCGCCTGCCCCGCTCAGCCCCCAGCGGAGAGAGGGGGCACGGGACCCTGGTGGAGAATGTGAGGAGACCTCAGTGAGAGGCAGGCAGAAGACAGCTCGGGCAGATAAACCCAGGCCCTGCTGGTTGGCCTGAAGGCTTACCCAGCTGAGTTTGGAGTGGTTTAATTGATATCCCTGCAAGCCGATGCAGCCTGCCCTGCTCGCCAGCCCCACGGCAGCAGGTGCCTGGTGAGGAGCTGGCCAGAAGGGCAACCCCGCTGCTGCTCTCAGCAGCCCATCGGCTAGAGACCTCCTGGCCTGAAAGCCGCAGCTGGACACGTAATGCACGAATTTGCATGGTCTTTTGTTCAGCTCCCTCTTAGCAATGACTTACATGACATCCTCCAGCAGTGAGGGCCACAGTCCATCGGTGATCTGGGGGGAAAATACAGCCTACGGCCTGATAGTTTTACTGCTTACCAGTTAATTCTTGTACAGAGGGGAAGAGAAAATAATTATTTTTGCTCCTTTTCTTGGATACAGTCTTGATTATTTGTGGACGTTTACTGTATGCAATTTCCCAATACACTTTGCACAGGTAAATCTGTGGTTTGGGGGTTCATTAATCACAAAATTGAGGATTAACTTCAGATCTAATGAGAGATTAATTTGGCAATTTCCATTCACCAATGAGGTGAAAACCAACAGTGCTGTCAATAGCAAAAGGTCTTTGTGCTTTATTGAGCAGCCTGAATATTAACAATAATCTCTGCTGCTGTCTTCAGCCAAAAAAAAGATGCTCTGACCCCCACCCCCCAAGGACTCATTAATGATAAAGGGCCCAGATTACCAAATTAAATGGAATTACTTTGACCCAAGCAAGGGCAACAGGTTAATTTTTGCATAAACCATGGCCGTGTGCAGGCCTGAATTGCTCTCCAGGCCTGGGCCTGGGTGCAGGGCTCAGAGGACACCGGGAGGTGAAGGTCTCTGGGAGGCTGCGTGCTGCTGAAATATTGGTTGTCTCACCGACTTTCCCTTGTGAGAAGGATGAGCAGGATTTACAAGGCAGGGCGGATTTGAACTGAAGCAGCCATTTGCACAGAATAATTTCCCTTTCAAGTCCTAAATTCAGACTTTATGGCTTCCCCTGCGCCTTTCCCTCAGCCACATGCTCTCCCCCCTCTCCCACTTGCTGCTCGCAGGGCTTGGAGCTGGGGGCTGCCCTGCTGGGTCCCAGGATTGGTGGCCACACCAGCACTTACAGCCTGGCAAATATAAATCAGGACACTCGTTCCAGATTTAATCCTGCTGTGAGCCTGTATTTCAGGAGGAAATACACCACCAAAGCAGGCAGTGAGAGCGGGGCTGTGCTGGGCCAGGCTGGGGGGCTTGGGGCTTTTGGGGCTGTGAGCAGAGACCCAGCCTCTCAGGGGAAAAAACCCAAAAGCCCACGGGATGAGGGATGGGCTGGCTCGTAGCAAGCCCTGGAACAAAGTCGGGGCTAATGCTTCAGCTTCTGGGTCTGGCCAGGCTCCTTCTCCTCTTACACACCTACAGCAGGATTTAAACCAAGCCTGTTATGAGGGTGGTCAGGAGATCCTCCAGAAGAACACACGAGGCTTTGAATAAGGATCCTCAGCAGCTCCAGAAGAAGGGTGGCAGGCCCCTCGGCGGCCAGCAAGGACAAAGCCCCTCTTCCTGTGAGGTTGCGGGGTGCGGGGGCTCCACGGGGCTTCTCACATTGTGCTAAGCTCTGCAATTTATCGGTGTTAGTCAGGTTAATGTGCTGTTGCTTTGCATATTAATAATATCTTATTACATTTGTTCTTAAGAGTGGTATCATGTTGAGGCAACGACGATTAATGGCACCTCGGTAATATTTACATATTTACATTATTAAAAAGCAATACGTCTTTTAGACAGCCCCGTGCATGGGCTGGAATTGCAGATGCTGCTCCTCAGCCTGCCTCAGCCTCCCCCTGACCCTGTGCCGCTCCCAGCAGCCCGACCCAGTGCTCAGTGGGATCAGGCAGCACCCAGGGGGATGTGGGCACCCACCCAGCACAGTCTGGGGCTCCTGACACCCCCTTTGGTGCAGCCCCTGCCCATATCCCTCCTGCCTGGCTCTACGCCACGGTCCCAGGGCAGGCCTTGGCTCCCTGAAACATCTGAGCAAAGGGTGCCCAGAGCAGCCACCCGCTCCGAGGTGGGGCAATAGGGGAGATTTGGGGGATGGATGTTGTGGAGGATCCCTTGGGTCCCTCCCTGGAGGCCAGACCCAGGAGTGAAAGTTTCTCCCACATCGCGCCCCCAGGGAAAGGCTCCGCAACTCATCCGGAGGCTCCCAGTCACCTCCACCGTCCTAAACTTAATTAAAGTTGCCAGCGTCTAATTAAACCACTTAATTAAATGCCACATTGTCAGGAGGTAAAGATGGAGCAGACTTAATTATTTAACGCAATGACACAGAAGAAAAAACCCACCTGAAATGTGTGACACCTCGAGGTGGGCTGAGCGGCTCTGGGTGCAGGGTGCCCTGGGTGTCCCATGGGTCCTGCCCCTGGGTGGGGGATCCCATATATTCCCCCGGGTCATCACAACCTCTCTGCCTGCACCCTGGGTACAGGGTGACTGCAGACACGCTGCTGGTGTGTCCCCCCAGCACTGCCATGTGCCACCCTGTGGTGCCATTAGGCCATGACCAGGCCCACCTGCAGCTATTTCAAGTTTCTCCCTAACAGGGACATCTCAAATTTCTAATTTACTGCAGTGCCCTGCTGGGGACACCCCAGCGGGGTCAGTGCCTGCCCCTCATCATCCCACTGTCCTCCTGGATCACCCTTTTGGTTCCCAAACCCCGCAGCACAGGGGCTGCATCCTGGCCCCATAGGATCGATGCTGCCCCAGGCTCAGCCCCTGTGCTCGGTGGCACCAGGGTGACACTGTCCTTGCCCCAGAGCAGCACCCGCAGCCCCAGCAGCTGCTTTGTCCTATTTCTGTCCTCCTTCCAGAACTTTCCTGGCTAAATGCCGGCGGGGTGATGTAACCCAGCGACTGGCATTCTGCAGGTGAGATTGATGGCAATGCCTCATCGATAAATCCATACAGACCCCAAAGCCGTGATGAACGTGCAGGAGGTAAAGGCAATGGTTAATATCTTCAAAATAGGCCCCAGAGCCTTCGAGTGCAGGCAAAAAGGGAAGGACGGTGACCCTTGTTAATCTTTTTATTGGCTCCAGCAGCTATTGGCACCTTTCGCTGGCCAGAAATTTGCAAGTCTTTGGGGAGCAATGATTTCAAAGGCGGGGGCTCGGAGAGAGAGGAAAGAAATCCCTCCGCTCCTAAAATGGGACCATTCTTCCAGATGAAAATTGACATTTTGGTTTGAACTTCACGACCCCCAGCAATCACACTAATGGCCCTGGCTGGCCGGGGGCTGGCTGCGGCCAGGACGGACGGGCCGCGATGGATGGCTGGAAACGGGCCGGGAGATGGGGTGGTAGAGGTGCTGACAGCCTGCTCCAGCTGCCCGAGGTGCTGTGGGTCATTGCTGACCTGCTCTGTGGACTCTCATCTGAATCAGGTTTGACCTCGGTTCCTGGAAACCTTTGGGGAGGCAGCGGCTGGGAGAGCCTGGGGAGTGCTCTCGGCCGTCCCGCGCCAAGCCCCTGCCTCCCCTCCTCGCTCAGTTCTTTAAATAAACACACATCTCGTGAACTCTTCCCTTGGAGGAAGGACAAATTGGTTTCTCCTTGGAGTAATCCCTAAAGACAAGAGGAAAGAAACCCAATACACCCTAAAGGCTCCCTGAGCAGCCCCAGGCAGGTAGCGTTGACTTCCAGGTGGAACAAGAGGAATTAATGCTGCCTGGTAGTGCATCCCTTCCCTGAAAGGCTTGGCAGATATTTTGGCTAGGTTATTTTCAGCCCCTCAGCGGATCAAGGGGGCCCAGACCTCAGCCAGGACAGCTCCACTCCTCCAGTACAGCCGAGATTCCTGGCAAGGCCAAATCCTGGCATCAGGTAAAAAAAATCTGGGATGAAAATCACTCACGTCAGATGGCACGCTGTTGTTACCCACCTGGATCGTATAGCTGGGGTCAGGAAGCGGCTGTAAGGAAGGATGCAGGAGGGTCCTTCTATTTTCTAAATACCTCATTTAGTAGGTTAATATTCTATGTTATTTTAGGCCGCTTTCTTCATGCATCTGCCACCCAAGCCTGTGCAGATGTTTTAGGATTCTTTAATCCTGACAAAGGACTTAGCGTTAAGGAAAAATGGGTTACATAAAGATCCTTATCTCCTTAAGAAAAAAAAAAAAAAAGCATGTTTGGGGCATATTGTGTACAAAACAAGACTAAAATAGAGGCAGAACATCCCAGAGCCACTTACCAGATGTGCAGGTTGGATGATCTGGGTCTCGCCTGCCCGGAGCGGGCACAGGGGGCAGGTCCTTGTGCAGGCACAGGGCTGTGGTGTGGTGTGGGTTGCTCAGAGAGAGCTGTTCTCCTTGCTGCTGAGGGCTGGGAAGGTGACCCCAACCCGTCCTCCTGCCCCGGCCCCGAGCTGCCCGAGGTTCCTGCCCGGCGTACAGTATTTCATCCCGTAAAATTGACAAAGTTCTCGCATTTTCGTGACTCTCGTGATTGATCCAGCCCATGTAAATTACAAAAAGGAGTTGCAATCCTCTGGGGTCTGAGGCAGAATATCAAAAGAGCACGGTCTCATGCTGCTTTAATTAAAACTTAGTTTAATTAAAAACCTTGAGAGCTTTATTAGACTCAGTAATTGATTTAATTTGCTTGTGGAATTCTATTACAAAACACTTCCAAGCACGCTGGCTTTGGGATCCCGGCCCCAGGGCCGTCCTCCTCCGTGATCAGTGCCTTTGCCCTCTCCAAGGGATGGGGGACACACGTGTGAGCTCCTTGGCCAGCAGAACCAAGCTTTTGGCTCTCAGGGGCAATTCCCACTCAGGGAGGGGCAGTGGATGCTCCAGAGAGAAGCCCTTCTGGCCAGGACACAAACTGTAAAATAATAATAATATATAAAATATATATATATAAAAAAAAAAAGCAGCACACAATGATTGTCTGATCTATATTTATTTCATAACATCCAGAATTAATAGGATACAGGAGTTAAAGCAACCATGGCAACTGAATGCAGAAAGGGCTGTCCTTGTAAATAAATGAATTCATAAATAACTCACAAGTGCTGATATAAAAAGTCATGGGAACCTAATGCAATGCTAATGCAATTCAAGCCTTCCCTTTTTTGCATGCAGTATTATAATATGGGGTGCGCCATGCTTTGCTCTGTGCTACAAGTGTCATTCTTAAGATAATAGAACTTGCTAATTGTACCCGGAGCCAGGCTGTGATTGATGAGGGCTTTGGTTTTTTTCTCTTCTCCGTGTTCTCACCAGCAAAGTGCTGTTAAGTTACGGGCTGGTCTGCTGGCGACAAATGAGGGAAATTAGGGAGAGAGGAGTGGGATTTGCCCCTCTGTGCATCCCAAGCTGGGCACTGTGGGGTCCCCTCTTGGTCCTGCCAGGCCGGTGGTGCAGGTGGTGGCATCAGGCAGTGGGGCTGCTGCCTACGTGGCTTTGGGGGTGTTTATTGGGGTCACTTGACTTGCCAGAGCTGACTCTCGTACTTTGAAAAACACGGGCACACAGCTGAGAACTAGGCAAATGTGCCCACTGAGTGGACTTTTGTGTTCCATTTTCAGAAGAAATGTTCTCAGCTCTTATTCCTCTGCTCCTTACAGTGATAAAATTATATTTCTATTGCAGGCGGTGCAGTTTGTCACGGAGACCCACATTTCCCCAGTTTGGAGTTAATAAGGAGAGAGGCAGTGCTCTGATCTTACAGCAAAATCAGCTTTGACCATTGCAGTAGTTTTCCCTGTTTGGAAATAATCTGTTATTAAATATGGATATAATTGAAGATGGCTGTCTTATAAATCCTTTGGACCTTTTTCCTTGATCGTTTTCATTGATAAGGATGCCACTGCTGTAATGATGCTGGAAAGTCATTTTCTCCTTTGCAGAACGTAGTCTGAACATAAGCAAGGTCAAGAAGACTCCTGACGTGTGCTGAGCACCAGAACTTTCTCTCAACCCCCAGCATGGCATTGCTCTGCGTTGGGGCTGAACTTTTCCTTGGATGCCGTGGGCAGGTGGTGATGCCTCCCCTGTGAACATGGGCAAAATTCAGCGGGACAGAGGGAGCAGTTTGCCCAACACGAATGCAAGATTTTGTTTTACCCCCAGGAGCAAAAGAGGTGGAGATGGCTCAGGGGCCATGGAGGATGCACAGGATCCTTCCCTCCTGCACCCCGCTCCCATCTCACACCTTTGATACTCCAGGATGGATGGGACGGGACGGGACAGGGCACTGCCACCACCATGGGGCTGAGGACAGAGGTGAGCACCTGCTGTTGATGATGATGTTTGTTTGCTTCTTTGTTTGCTTGTTTCCCTTCCTCTGCTTCTGCCCTGTGGCTCCTCCACAGAGGCAGTGTGTCAGCCCCTGTGTCCCTTCAAAACAGTAATCAAAAGAGGGGAAAAATGGGAAAAGAAACAAACTCTTGCAGTAATTTACCTTCAAACAGCACGGACACATTTTGTGCACCCTGATGGAAAGCACTGGAGGATTCCTGACGCAGTGAACCCCCTAGCGCTGGAAAAGCTGCCATCGCAGCTAATCCCAGCGAGTGGTGGGTTTGGGCACTGACTGATGCCCTGTAATGCTGCTTAAGAAATACAGGCAAACTCCGCTTTCCATTGATCTCAGAAAAATGAACGCTGTCTCTAAATTTGACGTTTAGCCAATGCACGGAGTAGATGGCTCCATTGATTCGCATCGGAGGGATGGAGGCGGGGGGAGCTCGGGGAAACACACCTTTGGCAAGCAGAGGTTTGTCTCTCCTCTCTCCTGTCACTCTCCATCTTTCCCAAGCGCCTGCCCTTTTCCAGAGGGGAATGGAGAGCACGGGGCCGTCACGCTGGGCACTGCTCTGGCAACCAGAGCTGCCCAGCACAGGCACCAAAGCCTGGCTGGGGCTGTCCCGGTGGTGCATTAGTTGCTGACCAACAGCCAAAGGGGTTTTGGCATTTTTAAGCTTGAATGCAGGTGGCAGGAGAAGGAAAACTGAGGCTTAAGCATCTGGGGAGGGACTTAAAAAGAACTGGCTGGGTTAATGGTGAGAGTCTGCCTGGGCATCTTGGGGCCATAGGTGTTTTTCCCTCACCATCTGTATTTCTCCAGGAAATCGTTGGGGAATGATGGAGTGGGAGCTGCTCAGCGTCCTCTGACTGCAGAGCTTGGCCTGAGGCCTCTCCCCAGGGCCACGGGGGGGTCATCTGCATGCAGCTGCTGGAGGTGCTGCCTATGGCCCTGCAAACTCCCTACCCCAGAGCCCTTCTGATCTAAGTGCTGGTGTGGTGCTGCGCGCCCCCCTGGGGTGTCCAAATCCCTCTGAAAATAGCACACCAGAGACCAGACCTGTCCCAGCTCTGCTGCTGACCCAGGGGGGAGGCTGCTGATGTTAAAATGACCTCAGAGCAGATCGATCCCGGCTCAGACCTGATGGATCCATGCAATGTGCTTAAGAGGACCCGTCTTCTACAACCATGATACAAACTGGGACACATTACTAATGAATCAAACACCGAGGAGCTGAGATTCCCAGAGACAATGCTTTCTTTGCCCCGAAATGCCACCCTCCTGCTTCTTGAGGAGATGCAGTGCTCTGAAAGTGCTTTGCATGCCCCCCAAGCGTGCCCACCAGCCCCCTGCTTCCCGCGGGAGGTATGGGCTGGGTCTGGGACAATGCCACACGCTTCCCCTAGGCCTAGCCTAGCGATGAACAGAAGGCAGCACTGACACTTCTCTGCGAGAGTTTTCTGCATAATCGGCAGTTCTGACACCAGCCAGATCAGGGCTAGCCAGCATGATGCAGCAACAAGCGTTGGCAGGAGGCCTGTCCCTGGCAAAGTGGCCAATTCTATTTTCATTTGTTTTAGAGACAGTTTCTCTCCTGCCATATGTGTGCAGCTGGCTCCCGCCCCAGCCCCTGGAGGTCAGCAGGAATCTTTCCATGACTCCAGCGTCTCCAGAATAACCCCTGCCTGTTCCCCAGCCGTGAGGAGAGGGAGCCGGGCTGGGGAAGCTGCGTGTTTCACTACGTTATCTGGGCTTTTAAGAGTCCCCACTGCAGAACAATGCACATTTTTTTTTTATGTGTATCAAATTTGGGGGATTTCACTGGGATCCCACCCACACCAGCATGAGCCTTTCTCTTTCCATGCTGTTTCACGTGGCAGGGGAGCCCCCATGAGCTGTTTTGGGGGGCAGAGGGAAGGAGGTTGTCCCGAACCCCACCGAGCATGCTTGCCTGCTTTTAGTGTCGTGAAGGCTCATGGCAGCAGTGGGCAGATTGCTTATTTTGCCAGAAAACATGCTGACGTGTCACGTATATTGAGCACATCAAACGTTACTGTCTCACCAGGCCTCACGTGAACCATGTATCATCTATTTCTTTAGAAACCACAGACTGATCTGGTTTTATATTTCACAAGTCACCTCTAAAATATGTATCTATAAAAGCGTTACAGGAGCTAGGACTCCTGCAGGAACATGACAGCACACTGCAACCTCGCCATCTGCGCTGGGCTTGTCATTGGTACCTGGCACTGCTGTGCCCAGCCCTGCAGTGAGGAAGGAGAGGCGTGCTGCAGGCGGGTGTGTTTGTTGGGGTGTGCTGATGCATGGACTCCACTCCTTCCCTCTGATCCCTCCATTTATGCTGCTGCTGGACCCCAAATAATCCTACAAGCCTCACAGCCCCGCTGCCCTGCCAGGGAGCCCAGGGCTCTGAGTGCCATGGGGGCTGCACACTGTAGAAGTGGGAATTAGTTTGGCTTTCTGCCACATTTATTTTTATTTGATTAGTCTAATACACTGTGTTATTATTACTTACCACATGCAAATCTCTTCCAACTGATTAAAACTGACATTTAAACTAAGAGATCAGATCTGGAAAGAAGTAATAAGGAATATTTCACAAGCTTTTGCAGTGTAGATTTGCAGGACGGATCGATTACATTTAAAATTTAAGGTCCAGACTTGACCCTAAATCTCCTTTAAGGAAAAGGAAAGAATTAATTCCTCTGTTTGTTATATTTCAGCTTTACAGACCGGTTTAGCAAAACCCAAGTGAATTTGCACAAGATGCCGTTGGTTTTGGATGGTGTTTTTGGATGTGACAGGTTGCCAGCAGTGAATACTAGCTTGAAAATACCATGTTAACATGTTTATTATCTTTAAGACCTCTGAAATTATGGCTATCTATATGGTTTTATACTTACTGTACCAGGAGGTGTTTCTGTGTCACTGAAAGAAGCTTGTTAGCTACCTTTCTGGATATACTTTTCAGCACACAGGTTTACAGATTTCTGCTGGTGGCCAAACAGTACTGGGTGTTATACATTTATAAATGTACACACAAAATCTGTTTCAAATAAAAGCTTTCAGAAATGTAAAGCTAGCCACTGGAGGGGATATTTTGCAGAAAGGGAAAAAAAAAAAAAAAAAAAGAGAGAGAAGAAGAGGAAGAGTATTGCAATAATGAGTTAATTCCCACAGTAGCAATATGGGCATAGTTATTTTTTGTAAAACAGATGTAGAAAGGTTTCAGACCAAATATGGGTCTGATTTTCAGAGGTCCAGGTATTTTACAGGGTTGAATACCTTACAGCCTCCTTCAAATGAACCTCTAAATGAGAACCTCTCCATAAAACCTTGCTTACGCTTGCAAAAATCAAATGTTTAGCTCTCCACAAGTAATAGTATTGAAAGCTTTTTCTAGACAGGGGTCAGAAAGTGCAGATCCATTCTAAGTGCAAAAGGATGGAGCTAAAGGACATCTCGATATTAGAGGATTGTTACTCCAGCTCCAGCCTAAACGACTTGACTGAGGCCAAAGTGTGAAGCGGTGCCAGCAAGCAGGACTGTAAGTCAGAGTCCCTCGCCTTGTGTTCAGAGCGAAAGATCACATTCACAAAATGAGCAAGAAATGTGGAGCAAATGTCTACATTGAACTGTTTCACCTCTTAACTCATCTCAGATTGAAACGGGATTGACTCACTGGACTAACATTAAAGACATGCATCCACACAAGATCTATTCGTGAAAGGTGTTTTAAGGTTTTTACTGAAAAGAAATCTCCCCCAAAAATGGGACTGAAAATATGTTTCCGTTATAAAATGAGATAACTCTGCTGCTACTTTTTTTCCCTCAGCCTAGCAAGCATTTCTTGCATTCTTGTCTTAGCACACTACCTTAGTGGCTCTTCATGTGCAGCACCATAGTAATTTATCATTACCCAGTCTCCAAATTATTCTAGTGTTGATTAAATTAGTAAATGCAATCACAATCTGAAGCAAGTTAATTGAGAGAATTTATTTGGCCCTGACAGTTTTATGCATGTTTGATTAAGTATTATAAGGTTTGTTTTTGATTTTGCATAATTTAACTTTAAATCCTGCACTGGGGGGGGGCCATCAACTATTAATGACTGAAATAAACTCTTTTAAGATGCATATATTTATGATTTATTTCTAAACGCAATATCTTCCAGATTTTTTTTGTTCTGTTGCCAAAGTGACAAATATGTTTAAAGTAATATTTTGAGCAATTCGGTTCATGCTATAAATCTCATGAAATGTATACAATTCATTAAAAGTTTTGAAAGAAGTACAAGTTAGCATTTATATTGCAACAAGTGACATATAAATGTGTATGTTTGTCTTCGAAGCGTGCCATAAAATATATCAGCGCTGGCTGGCCGCTGTGACTAGTACTAATGGCCCGCTCTCTGGGCTGATGATAAGTTTCATCACAAATCTTCAATGCTGTCAACACAAAACTGTTCAATCAACAGGAATATGAGTTGTGTCTTTAGTAAAATTAGCACAGGAAAGAAATACAACCGAGAGCCCCGCTGGAGTGCTGTGGGCGGGTTCTCTTCGGGCTGCAGCACAAGCAGTTGCTTAGGACCTCACCTTTTTGAATGTCAAAGCTTCAATTCATGCCTGACCCGGGGACTGTATATTTTTTAAGATGATACACATTTATTTAAGCAGCGAAGTGGTCAACGTATTTCAGGCTGAATGGTGCTGCCTTGCTTTTTGTCATCCTGACCTAAAAAATGGAAAGGGTTGGTCTCAGCACTGATGTTGTGGTGTCACCCCCTTGTGCTTGTGTACGGGTTTTGGGTTGGGCAGTGGAGTTCTTTGGGTGTTTCTGGAGGCAATGGCAGACGTCGCCTGCCTGGAGCAATTCCTGTGGGAAGCCAGGAGTCCCCTCTTCAACGCTTGCATTCATTCTCCAAGCCAAAGCTGGAAAGATCAAAGTACTTTCATAATGCTGTTGCTTGGGCTGAAATTCCCATCCCTGACTCCCTGCTCTATGCAATGGCGGAGCGAAATAAATGAAACGTGGCTCTTGTGCTAATCTTAGTCACCGAACAGATGTTCTCATTTCATGCCATCAGGGAAAAATGCATCAGCTCTGCGCCTCCCCTTCTCCCTCCCACCAGAAGGTAGGTGGGAGAACAGAAACGGGCAATTTACGAGGAGCACACCACCGCTCCTCGCCTTGGCTGGGATTTTCCCTCGCTGTATATCCAGCACCTCGGGCCCCTCGTTGTGTTTGCGGAACAAAAAAGCTCCGCGGGGCAGAGGCTGCTGTGGGTGAGCAGGGAGTGCCCAGAGCGGGGCGCGCGCGTCGGAGCCAGTTGGTGCGCTCGGAGGTATTTGGCCTGGTGCCTTCAGCTGCCTGTGCAGCGCAGCACGGCTCGCTGCTGGCAGATGGCTCGAGTTATTATTATTTAATGTTTTTCTACTGCGACAGTGCCTGGATGGCAAGTGGGGCAGGGGGCCAATAATAATAATAATAATAATAAAATAATAAAATGTTTTGTATTCTTTCCATTACAGAAAGTAATTCTTAATTGAATCTAAAGGGAAACAGCAGGGAGGGCTTTTTTGTTTTGGGTTGGTTTTTTTTGTTTGTTTGTTTGTTTGTTTTTGTTTTTCCTCCTTTTTATTTCGCCTCTGATCCGTCCTCCTCCTGTGTGTGTTTTAGGAGCTTTTGGTGTCTTTTCGGTGTCTTTTCGGTGTCTTTTCGGCTCCCCAGCAGCCTGGGTCGCTCACACCGCGCCTAACACACAGCCAGGCTTTTCCACACCTCCCCGAACCACCCCGAGGGGCTCGGTGCCCCCCTCCCTGAGGCCTAGTCCCGCTCCCCGCCGCCTGAAGCCTTCCAGGCCCCGTTGCCATGGCAACGCGCCGCCCTTCCCGCTTCCGCCTTGCGGGCGCTGCGTGATGACGCCATCCCCGCGCGCCGCCGCGGCCGCTCCCTCCCCGTTGCCGTCGCCGCCGCCGCCGCCGCCGCGGGCCGGAACCGGAGCGCGGCCGCTCCCCGCACATGCGCAGTGCGGCGCCCGCCACTAGGCCCGGGCCTACCGTCAGCCCGGGCCCGGGACGCTCGGGCTCGGCGGCCGCCGCCCGGCGGGAGGCCATGGGCACGGCGGTGAGAGCGGGACGGGGGCGAGGGGGGCGAGGGGAGGCTCCGGGAGGCGAGGGGAGGCCCCGGGGGAGGCCTCGGCCCCTTCCTGAGGCGTTACCGGGGGTGTTTGGGGTGTGCCGGTGGGCCCCGGCCTCTCGCCGTTGGTGAAGGAGGAGGGGGGGGGGAGATTCTTTGCAGCGTGCAGCAGTCAGCTGTGACATACGGAGCATCGAGTGCCTCCTGCTTTTTGAAAGCGTTGGCAGATTAAAAATTGTGATTCTGAACCCGTTAACGCACAAAATGAGCGATCTGCGGCCTGAGCTCTCCTTTTATCTCTTAGCTCAACTCGTGTGTGGGATGTTGTGGGTCTGTGAAGCGCCTTAGCTGTTTCTTTCCTTCCTCCTAGGAGGCCAGGTGTCTCAGGAAAGCTGCCCTTTTGTATTGGGGGAGTTAAGCGGCACCCAGGAACAGCAGCGGATTATCGACCTGCTGGGTGGATGGCAGCGCCGTTAGCAATGTAATACTTCGGGAAGTTTCCCGTTTGCACAGCATCCCCCTGTTTGTGGCTGGCACGGTGTTGGCATTTCAATTTATCTGAAGACATCAAGCTCCCGGGGGCTGTTTATTTATGTGGTGGGCACAGTGAATGTGAGCGAGTCGTTGCTGTTCGCACCAAATAAGTTCTGCAGCTGAGCTGTTTGGGGCAGTTCTCTCAGATTCACCTACTGAAGGTTGTGTCAAAGAGAACCTAAACTCTTCTCCAGCTCATCAGATGTGAGGCCAGCGTGCTGAGTTTGCCCCAGAAACTGTAACTTATGCCCATGGGGGTTGTGCTGTGCTGCTCAGGCGTGCTTTCACCAAGTGCTTCTCTCGTGCTCACACTGATTTCTCCGTGGCTGCTCAGGGAATCAGGATAAGGAGCTGAGCCAGAGTTTGCTGGGAATTATAAGCTGTTTTTCATGTCCCGCTGAAGGAGGCTGTAAGAAGAGGCGGCATTATCAGAAATGCAGTGCTCCAAGTCCACAGAATATGAATTTTTAACTTGTCTTGCTAATTTGTTCCTCCAAAAGCACCTCTGAAGGCAAACACTGAGCAGCTGATGCAGAGCACGTGGAAGGCACGCTCCGCTGCACGCTCCAGGCACAAAACTGTTGTCCTTAAGCAGTGTTGGGTTAGCATCTGACCACCTTATATGCCTTGCAAAATACATCCTTGTAACATACGTGTGAGCTACCGAGCATTTCCTCTTTACCGGCAGGAAATTATGACAAGGAGGCACTTAAATTACACCGGTGGTTTTTGTAGTTGAGACCAGAGCTCAATTATCACAATTCCTTAATCATAAGCTAACTCATCCTCCTTTTTATTAGCTTGATTCATGTAGAGCCAACAGATTCCTTTCCTCTGTTAGAGAAATTTTAGGTAATTAAAGCTGGGACCTCGCAGCAGTGCTCAGAGCTGTTATTGCCACACGTGTACAATTTGAGGCAGGGAGAAGTGAAAAGATTTACTCAGTGGCACGCTGCCGCAGAGAAGGTTTTTGATATCAGGCTACAGTTGCCTTTAGCCTTATCGTTGACTCTGTGATTAGTTTAGGTAGTAACAATAAAAAAAATCCTGAATTAACTTTTAAATTACTCTTATTTTAACAGTGATAGGATCTCTTGTTCAAGTGCCTGAGTGCCTGGGTGTGCGAGGAGGCAGGGGAAGTCCCTGTTGTTCTCCAGCGTTATCTGAGGAGTGCATTGTCATTTCATAATTCCCGGAATTTGGCACATCATAAGCCTGGGGTGAAGCAGAGAGCAGCTCGCAGGCTGCTGCTCATCCCTCAGATAACAACAGCGGGCGTGTGGAAGGAAGTTAAGATTGTAAATTCTAAACACTCCAGAAGGTCAAGATATTTCATTTGTCTCTGCAGGACACAGAAGGAGAAACAAACTCCTGGGTATCTTTGAGATGCTGCCACGCTGTGGGGTGCAATGACAGGGGGACCGCGAGGCTCATCTGAGCAGGGGAGGCACATCCTGTAGAGTGTGAAAAACACGATTGCCTCATGGCTCTTGCGAGACCTTTTATTACTTTCAGTTTGTTTATTTGGTGAAGCTTTGCCGGGATCTGCAGTGGGCAGAAATCTAGAATCACCGCCGTGTCTGGGCTGTAGAGCTCACTTGTAAAAGCACTTGGAGAACTTCAGAAACTAAACAAGAGAAAACTGATCCCATGCAAACACACATTAATATTACTTTTTGCATTGGTGGGATGTTGCAGGACTTCTGTTTGATTAAGAAGAGCCCTAATTAGCTGGGGTAGTTCTGGAACAAAGCTCCCTTCTTTCCTCCATTAACACCGTAAGGCTTGTAACAGGTTAAAGCTGGTGCTGCTGCTGCTTGGGTGCTTTGGGGGATCTGCCTGGGTGATGGCAAACAGAATTGTGCTGCTGCATGGCTGCCTGGTGAGCCGTAAGTTGTTAGCAAAGTTGTTGTAAGCGAAGAACTGGAGTTGTGCAAAGCATTTGTACGTAACCGAGCTGCAGAGCGTCTGTCCTGCTGCGCGTCCTCCTGCTGGGGCTACTGAAACGTGTTTTCCTTCTCTGCCTTCCTGCAGGTCCCTTCCTTCCTGGAAACTCAGCAAAGAGTTAGCGTTCCCAGGCTGTTGGAGCTCTTCCACGTTAACGGATGATATTTGCTATGTGCCCTGTAAGTCCTGCCCTGGGACTCGGTGAGCGGTGGGGTGCCCGATGCCTGTGATCCCCATTCCCCGCCGGGTCCGCTCGTTCCACGGCCCCCACACCACCTGCCTGCACTCGGCCTGTGGCCCGGTGAGGACCACTCACTTGGTGCGCACCAAGTACAACAACTTCGACATCTATCTCAAATCCCGATGGATGTACGGATTCATTCGTTTCCTGCTGTACTTCAGCTGCAGCCTCTTTACCTCCATCCTCTGGGTGGCACTCTCTATCTTGTTTTGCCTTCAGTACCTCGGCATCCGGATCTTTCTGCGTTTCCAGTACAAACTCTCCATCATCCTCCTCTTACTGGGGCGAAGGCGGGTAGACTTCAGCCTCATGAATGAACTGCTCATCTACGGAATTCATGTGACCATGCTGCTAGTGGGGGGGCTGGGATGGTGTTTCATGGTATTTGTGGATATGTAAATAAACCAAGCGCATGTGGGCCAAGAAGGTGACTGTTCTTCTACCCCCAAATGTGTCAATTATCCTCTTTTCTTTTTTTTTTTAATATAAATTAATTTATTTATCAGTGCTACTTTTTATTGATAAATTAATGTACTTGTCTCTGGAATTTGTATATATTTTTTTTGAGGGTTAAGGCGCCATTTTGATCATCAAGGTGCAACACTTGATCGGGTGTTTTTTCTTTGCGTAGTGCAAGTTAATACACGTTTCTTCTTGCCCATAGGCGCCTGCCTTTGCTGCTGTTCCTGTAAAAAAAAGCAGTGGTTTTTCTGGAGGGAAAGAAGCCAGATAACTTTGCACCCCACGCTCTGAATTGGTCTTCACCCTTTTTAAACAAAAACATTCCTCCATGTCTCAGGCATGTAACGTGTACCCTGTTTGACCCGTGCTGTCCTTTCTCTGTGTAGTTTGCTTTTTGCATATTCCCAACTAAGAATACAGGGCCAAATTAAACGCTGTTTTTTGGTTTGTTTTTTAAGATTCGTGCAAGATTTGCATTCAGCACCGTATTGTCTTGTTCACTTTGCTGTGATTCGAATGGTTTTGTCCTTTTCAGGCAGTTAGTGCTGAGTAACTGGAGTCTTCCCCTGACAGAGCAAATCCACTGGAGCGAGGGGGGCAGAGTTCAGTGTCAGTGCTCTTGAAATTCCCATCATAGCAAAGGCGTTATCATCTTGCAGTGATTATGGGAACCCTTTGCAGTGGTTCTTAGCATTTAGATCTTGGTGGTTTTTTCTACATCCCCCTGGGCTGGTTAGCTGCAGGTTCCTCACAGAGGTGCTTCTGTCTTACAGAACACAGCGAGATGAGGCTGGCTGACCCTTGAAAGCATTGTACGGTCTGCAATGGCAGTGGTGGTCCTCCAGACTTACAAAAAACACCCCTACCTTTGTGGTGGTGCGCATGGAGAGCTTTGCTAGCAGCTGAGGAAGAGAATTAAGCATTAAGCTTGGTTTTAATGGTCACGGTCTAAGATCTCAGACTGTTCCTCTGCAGTCAGTTAGGTAACTCTGTATTTATGGAGACAAGAACCTATTCCAAAGTTTATTTTGATTGTGTTTTTTTTTATGGTTTGGTTTTGTTTCTTGTAATGGAACATTACTCTTTCTTTAAGAACTGCTAAAAGCAAGCTGGTAAAAATTAGACCCTTTTTTTTGCCCCCTGAAATCATCGGAGTCAATCACAATAGAATAAGCAAGACTGGAGGTACGTGACCATCCCCTTATGATCTTTGCTTTGCGATGGGAATGTGGTTGAGAACAAAGTCAGCGTGCGCCCAGGGGAGGACACTCGATATTTCAGCCTGTGAGTGTTTTCAGTGCGTGCGGTGGAGCCTTTTGCTGACATCCTTTGATTTGTAGGCTTACAGATGCAAAATAGGGAAGCTTCTGTCTGAAGCCCTAAGCTAAAGCAAAACCAGAAATTATCTCATTATCAAGCATTACAGATAATGCAGTCTGAGCACACAGAGCTGAATAAATAATGGGCAGCGCTGGCATGAACTTGGGATTAGCCCCGGGAGAGCCAGAGGCTGTTTCTGCAGGAAGGACGTAGCCCGGCGCGTGCCGCGAGCTGTCTGGAAGTTTCCTCCTCACTGTGGAGCTCCCCAGAGCTCTGTGCTGGGACCACGCTGGGGACAGCGGGACCTCGTGTCCTGCAGGTCCCAGCTGCAGCCTGCTCTGTGGGCTGAGGTGATTCCCACAGTTCCCAGTAATTCCCAGCCTGGTGCTTTCCTCCTCCCCAGTTCCCCTGTCAGCCCGGGGCACCGCGCAGGCTGCGGGCATCCTGCGGTGGCTGTGCGAGGGAATTCCTGCAGGGAATTGCAGCCAGAGAGCAAACAGCCCCAGGACACGCTGAGAGGACAGCCAGGAGCCCAGCAGCATCTCTCCTTTGCCCTCTGCTTCAAGCAGCACGGGCACCAGTTGAAGGCAGGACCAATTTCACCTCGGAGCAGCTGTTTGTCAGCACTGCCTATAACGCAGGGTGAAAGGGTGACTTGTGGTGCCTGGGGGTGCTGCTCTGCTCCCCACCTGCACCTGCCCCAGCTGCTGGGTGCTCCTGCAGCAGCGACAGCCCAAACAAGATCAGTTTTATTGTGTGGGCTTTCTGTCATCTCTCTGCATCCCCATTTGATAGTGTTTACTGAGGAAGAGGTACAAATCCCCACCAAATCACAAAAAAAGGAGCATTTGCCAAATCTTCAACTGTTCCTCGAGAGAGAGAGAGCTCGGGGAGAGGTTGCTTAGAAGACAGTGGGAAGCGATTGCCCATTCTGTTACAAACACAGCCAAACTGCTGACAGAATGCCCTGAATTTAGAGTGCAGCTGCACACAAAGACAACCTGAAGATTAAATAATTGAGGAGACCTTGGAGGCAAGGTGAGGTTCAAAATGCTCTCGTTCTTGGTCGTTACCAGCACTTGGACACCTTGCAGCGCTCAGGCAGTTTGATACAACCAGCCTGCGGGGGGAAAGGAGCTCCCTTTGAAGGCACGCTGGCAAGGAAAAGGAGTTAATTTTCAAATGATTTGTTTTATGATGTAATAATTTGAACATTTTAGATCTACATGAGTAGAGCAGCATTTGGCACCTTCACGGCACTTCTCTTCAGAGCGTTTTCCAGCTAGAGCTAATTAAACCTCACAACATCCCCAGGAGACTGCGGAATAAGTAAGATCTTGGTAATGATTCAGAATTTAAATTCAGTGTTTTTGAGATTTTTTTTTTTAAGGCTTTTAGGATTGCTTTGCCAAAACATTTTTTCTCAAGGAGTTGAGATTCTACAAGTTCCTTACAAGCTTAAGGGGAGCCAAGCCACAACAGGGTGGGAGGAAAAGGCAGAATAAATGTTAAGTATGTGCAAAGAACAAGCTGTTTATTTTCCCCATAATATTTTCATTGAGAAACCTGGCATTTTTAATAAAGAGGGGGAAAAACATTTGCTATAACACAGCAAATAAGGAAACGGGCGGGAGCTGGACTTTCTGCTTTTCAAGGCAGACAAATGGCTCGTAGTGCTCCTTGCCAGAAATGCCTAATGCAAAGCAGGTACTGGCAGCTGTGGGGAAGTTTGTGCTCTTTGGGGTTGCTTTTTTTAATCTTTCCGAAGTCATTGATGCTGGATGGGGTAGATCGGGCTTTGAAGTGTGTTGTCTTCCCTGTCTGGCTGTTTAAATGGCTGTAACTTTAAAATCATTTGGAATTTATATTTTAACATTCCTTCACGCTGATGCCGTCCCGAACAAGAGCAGCTAGCTTGTTCCCTCTCATGTTATTCTGTTTGTTTGTTTGCTTTCTTGCTGCCATGTTTGGGCTTTAAATATTGCTATTGTGCTTACCGGGCTACAAATGGCCTTGAGGGCACTTAGGAAAAACACTAGAAATGCTGATCTGGGGGAGCCTGTCCCTCCCGGCCCCGTGCCAGCCCTGCCCTGTCCCTTGGGAGGGTTTCCCCAGCTCCTCCTGCCCACCAGAGCTGAGTGTGGTGTGGGTGTAAGGGCAGGGAGGTGCTGGTGTGTGCGGTGGCAAAGCTGCCTCGGCCTCTTGCCTAGCCTGGGAATGCACAAACGAGACCCAAGCGTTGGAGCTTCACCTTGTTAACGCTGCAGAACACGAGAACAGCTGGTGTTTTGGGTGCCTGTTAAATTCTGTACGGAACATGCCACCTACATTAAAGTTATTTTTTTTTTTTATAACATGTTGATGGGTCGATTGCTTATGGAGAAAAAGGAACAGCTCTGTGGTGCTGGTATCGTTCTGATGCGGGGAGAGCCTACATCCTCTTCCCCTCTGCGCTGGTGCAAATACAGCAGGAGCAGAGCAGGGGACAGTCAGGCCCTCTGTGGTTATGGCTCAGAAAGATAACTGAGAGTTGGGTAAAACGCTGCTTTTGCCTCCTGGAAAGGTCATTCAGTGACGTGCTGAGGGCTGGGTACAGCCCGGATTTCTAGCTCCTAGGCTTTGGCTCTAGCAGGCAGCCTGCGTTTGCCCATCAGGGGCGTTGGAGTGATTTGAAGGACTGCCACTTCTGATGGACACCGTAATTCCTGTTGCTCTTATGTGGAAGGTGCTACAGTGACGTGCAGCAGCGTGAAATCCATAAACCAGACAGGATTTGCTCCCCAGTGACTGGCAAGGCACAGAGAGAGCCATTGCAGATGGTGTTGGGGCTCAACTCCTGGAGAGGAATTTGTGTGGATAGAGCAGCCACAGCTTTGCATGGAAGAGATGCTCCGAACCGAGCAGCTGAAGAATCACAGCGGAGGACTCGAAAGAAAGGGGAAGAAGGCTTGCAACACGGGGTGACTTGGGCAAGGATGGATGCATTCTCCTTTTTAGGATTGCAGGAGGAACAGTAAGCGGCGCTCAGAAATGCGCCTGGTGGCAGATGGCAACGTTGGTTGAGTGCTGTGGAGCATCATGCTAAGGGATGTACTTTAAAACAATGCAATTTCTGCTATTAATGCTGTATTTAAATACACGAGCCTTTGCCATCTCCTCGGGGAGGCCTCGTTTGCTCAGTCCCTATGGTGAGCACCTACCCGGGCACCTTGGGGTGCCCCCAGCCCGAAGGGTCCGTGGGCAGCAGCCTCGGGGTTTCTTCACGTGCAGGCACTGTGCTGGGGCAGGACATTCTGCTCACTCCCTGAGCCTTTGCCTTCTGTCTGTACAGCTTTCGGATCGGGGTTGCATTTTCCATAAAAGCAATTCCAGGTGGGATTCTGACACAATCTGTAGGCATACTTCTTGGAAAGGCACTGGAAGCCCCTACCTTAAAGGGCCTTAGCTGGCTAAAAGCTCCTTGTAATTCTTCCCAGGGCTCTCCGAAGCCTGTGATATTTTTTTTTTTCCCCTCTGTGGGGCAGGAGGCAGCATTTATTCCCGGTCACAGAAAGCAGTGGGCACGTTTACTTTCAGGAACGGCTCTGGCTGTTCTGGAGGCTCTAGCACACACACAGATAGCGTGCTGTTCCAGGGAAGACGTCGCTGGAAAATATGAAGCCCTGTTATCTTTCCATGATTTGATTTAGCCAAACAAGGTTTCCATAGCTCCTGGACAGCTCTGCTGCCGGGGAAAAAAAAAAAAAAAAAAAATCTCATTTCTTCACCTGCCAACTCTCTGCACTAATTTTGTCTTCCCGCTTCAAAGCAGTCATCGTGCCCAGAAAATGTCACTTCAAAGCGAAGTTTTGTCCAGTGATGAGTCAGGGAGGATTGCTCAGCGTTAAGAGCTTGTGCAGCTCTCCAGACTGCGCTGGGGTGAGGCAGAGCCGCGCTGTCAGGGCCCTCTCTGAGCTCCCTGCTCGAGTGGCTTGAGATCGGAGGCTGGGCTCCGGCTGCTTTACCAGCTTCTCAGCACGGATAAAAGGAGCTTGCCCACGTCTCCAGCTTCTTTTTCGAGCACTGAATTCATCTGGGAGGGAAACCGAGCACCAAACTTGCCCTGGGGCTGCGCAAACGCTGCGCTGGCCCCAGCTGAGATCTCACAGAGCCTCTTTCCCCGCTGCCCTCCAGCCCACAGTCTGGGGCCGCAGAGCGTGGTCGGTCAGAAGCGTGTGATGTTTGCCCAGGCTGGGAAGTGTGCGAAAGGGAGCAGCTCCCGCAGCTCCCCCCCAGCGCCCGGCCGCGTGACGGAGCCTCCAAGGGCCACATCCTGACCTCGGGCACGGGGCTGGAGTAGATCAGAGCTCCTAACGCACACAAAAGCCAACTTTCCCTTGCATGGAAAATGCCGTTTATAACACCAAGAGACAAATACCAAAGGCCTTAGCTGGTTCTTTCAAAAAAAAAAAAAATAATAAATCTCCTGTTGGCCCTGGTGAGAGTTTTGCCTGAGTAAGGACGTCGGGATTATGCATGCTAATTAAATGAACCACCCATCCCTTCAGATTCTGCTCTCTGCTGGGAATTCCCCTCTGAGTAACTTGCTCCCACTGAGGAAAGGAGTTGCATGAAAAATTTCCCAGATGGTGAATCCGTTAGAGAAAATCACAATCTGTTTGTGGCTTTTTCAAACAACAGAAAAAAAAAAAAAAAGAGCACGGGAGACGCTGCGGAATAAATTTGCTGTTGCAAACCATTTGCTCAGTAATGGGGAGAATTTAGATGGGCAAAGAGTTTTTTTTTCGTAGGAGCCTTCTCTCCCTGCCTCGAAAAATGAACAGAAATCACGGTGCTGTGTGTTTTAAAAGCCTGGTGCGGCCGCTGGGAGGACTCCTGCTGGGTTGTCCGGACATCCAGGGGGGCTGAAGCTGTGTGGGGACAGCGGCCCCGTGCACACAGACCTCAGAAGGACCGACTGCTGCTGTGTGCTTCGTTGGTGGTGTCCCTGCTGTCACGAAGGTGCCATTTCACATCAGCCCGCTGCCAGCACCCCTATGCTCAGGGACTCATGTGGCCATGGGACCTGATCACACCGAGCCACCCCAGGCAGGCAGAGGTGGCTTGAAACGTGTATTTTATAAAAAAAGCTCCAAGCCAAGAGAAATTCTTCCAAGGTTTTCTTTTACTTTTTTTTTTATGTAAACTTCAAATGAAAGCTGCCAAACAGTTCCTTGGAAAAGCGTTTGCTTGCGGCCGTGTGCGGTGTAGGCACTGCTGCTTCCTCCTTTTCCCCGGGAAGCTGGGTCCCAGGCTGGCGCTGCTGATTTGCCAACAAATTTCCTATTTACCGCTCACCAGAGCATCAGTTGTGACAAATAAACAGAAGAAGGCAGCATTTCACTGAGAGCATTTGATGCGCTGATGAAGACAGCACACAAAGAGAGCTCCTCGGGCTGCAGGCACACACCGCGCTGAGCCCGGGGGCTGCCCTGCAGGGCTCGGCGGTGCCAGCCAGGGCAGGTGGCGATGTGTCTGTGACACCTGGCTGCCCAAAGTCTCTCTTTGTGATAGCAGAACTGTTGGTTTCTGCAGAGATTGTTTAAATCATGCCTGTATTCGCACGTTATGAATGCCTTCAGAAGGAGGTGAATGCGCTGCCTGGTTTTGAGAAAACAGGGTAATTTTGGTGATAGGTAACAACGTGATAGCGATGTGCAACAATGAGGGCGAGCAATTTTGACACCTCGAGACCCATAACTGCCTCCCCGAGAGGGCAGGAGGGGACTGATGCTGCTTTTTTCTCTCTTTGGGAATGTTGGGCGTGCACAGAAGGGCTCAAGGATTTGTTGGGTCTTCCTTTAAAACATCAAACATCAGCTAAGAAGTGAAGCAAGAACCAAACCCTGTAACCTGGTAATAGCTCGGGATAAATGTCTGGTTCTGCTGGAGTCGATGGCAAAGGCTCAGTGCCTTCAGCGAGGTCGGAATTTCACCTTGTGTTCTCGAACAAAACTGCCTGTTCTCGGGGAAATAAATAAAACATTTGAAAGCGATGCTCAGAAGGTCAAGTCGCAATGTGCGTACATACAGGAGGTGTACATTGATTTGTGTCAGCGCGTGGCACAAGAAATATGAGGCCAAACCCTGAAGTCCCCCACTGCAGGGCACCGCTGCGGGTTTTTCCCCAGGCTGGCATCAAAAAACCCGGCTGGCTCTGCACGGGTGGGACCCTCGGCAGGACAAGGAGCTTGTTTTTTGTGAGTGAAAGGCATGCACAGGGGCTTGAATTCAGCCCTGTGCACGCTGCACCGCCATGGTGAGGTCCAAAAGTATGTGGTGTGATGGGAAGCCGAAGCCCCGGGGTGAACCCATTGGGAGAAGGCACCGCGGTGGCACGAGAGATGGGCAGGGGGGGTCCGCTCGGCGGCCTCCCACGACCTTGAACATCTTCTGCATCCTTCTAGCACATGATTCGGGGGAGAAGGCAGGGGCGGGGGAGGCGGCACAGCACCGAAACGTTTGTTCAGCAATTGCCGCAAAAAGCAAACTCGCTCCAATCTGCAGAGATGCCAACTGAATTTTGTTTTGTTTTGGTATTTTGGAGGCGCGCCAGCAGCAGGATGTCGTGAAGTCTTCAGCAGCTACTGCCTGCTTGTTCCATACCAAGCATAACTTTGTATATATTTTTATCGGCAAACTCGGTCCCACGCACCGAGATGTGCAAACAAGAGCCCTGGCTGCAGGGCTGCTCTTGGGAGCGCTGGGGGAACAGAGCCATGGTCCCTGGCTGCTCGCTTAAGTTGGATTTTCAGGAGCTGGCCTGCAAAGGTATCTTTTTTTTTTTTTTTTTTTTTTTTTTTTTCCCTGCCAGCTGCCAGCTGCTAAGAGGAATAGCAAGTGGTTGATTTGATTGGAGAGGGGAAAAAAAAAAAACCACACACGAGTTCTGCACCCGTTGGGGTCCCGGCTCCTCCTCCTCGATCCTGGGAAGACCTCAGTGCAGTTGTGGCTGTGACTGCGGTGGATTTAGGGTATCGCTTTTTTTTCCATTTCATGTGGGGACGAGGCGCGTTTCTGCTTCGTCAGCAGAAGGGGCTGTTCTCTGCCTTGCACAATGGAAAGCCGCTGGGTATAAATAGCCTTCCACGCCTGTCACCTCGGTGACTTTAACGGCGATGCCCTGATTTAAGCCCTGCTTCCAGAGGATGCTTTAGGTGCGCAGCGTCCCCACGGGCCCGACCACATATTTAAATTAAACGTGTGTTTAAGAGGCGACACGCTAAGCCTGTATTTTAATACTTCCCTGGGCTGGGACTGGCACGAGCCGGGGGAGAAGCCGGCCCGCTGCCTCCCTTTAAGCACTACAACTGTCGCCTTCACAAAGGATCAGCGCTCGGAACAGGGAGACATCTTCAGAGTGTCTGACAAATATATGTACAAGTGGGGACCGCGAGCCTGGAATTCCTAACACGGTGAGGCGTATCGAACATGACAGGGCGGCCCGGAGGACGGAGCCGGCGCTGTGCCTCCTGCCACAGTGGAGGGAAAGGCCCCGTGTCTCCAGTGGGGTGGGACGGGGACGGGGAGGACATGGGGTTGGAGCTCTCTGCCTTCTCCTCTCCTCGCCTCCTGCCTCCCCACGGAGAGCCTCAGCAATGGGAATTTTGGACTGGGCTGGGTGAAAGAACCCTGAGGGGTGCCCAGGTCCCACCTTGCCCCGTTAGCCCTGCCTGCGCCCTGGTTTTCCCTTTGTTCCTCAGGGAAGCATCAGAGGTGGCTATGGATGCCTTTCTAAACGTTCGTCGTCGCATTATCCATCAGATACATATTTACAATCATTCATTAAATTAGGATGTGCGTTTCATTCTTCTTTCTTGGAATATTAATGCCTACTCCTGGCTGAAATGCCATATGAATATTCATTAAAAAATCAATCAATTCCTGTGCCAGGAATGATGTCATTTGAGCAATAACTGAGGCAGTAATCGAGCATGCTATGAAAAAACGATGAATGCCATCAGATCTAATGTTTATTGAACCTCGTGTGGGTAAATCACGGAGGGTTTTTTCCACGCTTCCCTGCACACAGCCAGGCCCTCTTGATTCCCTTGGTGCCAACCAGGAGCAGCAGCACCTGGAGCAGGTCCCATGGTGATGGAGAAGCCAAGGGCCAGGCAGGACGTTGTGTCACTGCCAAGCTCCCAAGGAGGAGATCAGAATTAAATCCCCCTTTAACAGTGGGAAACAAAAGTTCTCAAAACTATTATGGGAAACCTTCTGGAAAATCAAGAGGCTGAAGTCTTCTTTCCAGTAGGTCTTAGGCTGGTGGAGTTTTCTCACCCCTTGCAGCATTGTCCAGAGAGAGAACAGAACAAAGAGTAAGGCTGCGCTTCAGGAGCGATCATGGCTACTCGAAAATTTCTCAATTTGAGATTTTCCCTGCAATAGTAAAG
This sequence comes from Aythya fuligula, assembly GCF_009819795.1. NCBI lineage: Eukaryota > Metazoa > Chordata > Aves > Anseriformes > Anatidae > Aythya > Aythya fuligula. The sequence goes on along the minus strand of NC_045577.1, from coordinate 2,803,798 downwards.
TAGCTGTGCCAACGTGTGGGCCCTGACTGCAGCTCCCATGATAAGATCATACTGTTTGTGTGGAAAATATTAAGAATTTTGGCTTGGCTTCAGCAGCAGCAGGAGTCGTTTTGGAAATCTTTTGTGTGCAGTGCACCAAGATTATGGGAGAGGTCATCTTTGGGATCTGCCGTTTTAAAATCCTCCGTCAGCTCTGCAGAACAAGCCACGTGGAACATTTATCCTGGGGAGAAGTCGGTGTGACTGAAACTAAAGACAATAACACCCGGCTTCCCCGGAGGGCTTCACAGGAGCGGCCTTGCAGTGCCACAGGCAGCTGGGGAACAGCGGTCAGATGAGGCCCGCAGGTAGATTTCAGCCCCTCTTGTTTTTTCCAGGTGCCTGGGGTCTGTGCCCCATTTTATTGTAGCTTGCAGCTGGCTGTCCCAGCAGAACGACCTCTGCCCGTATCGGTATGCAAATGGAGAGGCGCTGCACCAGGCAGTGTTTTCTCCTGCCCCACTTGTCTCTCACTATAGAAGTACTGGCCAGCCCAGACCTGCTGCTTTAGCTCTCCACATGCCAGCGTTATGAGATAAAATCTTTGGTGTCAGTGTGAGCCCGTTTCCAGGGGTGAAACAGCTTATTCCCTGCCGGGGACACCAAGCACGGGCCCCTGGGAACAGGGCTTGCAGCCCGCCCTGAGCCAGGGGTGCCTTTTTCCTCCTCCAGCACCCAAATACTGACTGGGAGGCACCGCTCTGACATGAGCGACTTGCTGTACCTGCCACATCACAGGCGTTTCAAGCCCAAATGTTCTGCAGAAAGGAATGGGGAACACAGACCAATTATGCCAGTCTGTCATTTACATGCTTAACTGGCAAAAATTAACTGCCTGGCTTCACCCCAGGCGGTTTTTCCTTCCTCCTGGTGATGGAGGTGTCTCCTGCAGCACAGACACAAACCCACCTGGCCAGCATTACTTGCCCCTCCAAAACCACCTGATTTTAGGCACCTTGGTTATGCTGCTGTGCATCTAAACCACAAAGCGGTGAGGGATGGAAGGGAATCTTTAGGGAGAGGCTGAACACCCTGCAGTTGGTTGCTCATTGGTCTCTTTTGGGCTTTTTAAGTTAATTGGAATTGCGGTTCAAGAAAGACATTGAAAAAAGCGTTGGTTATGTCAGCAACGTGCTGCAGGGAGTTGGGGTGCGAGATACGTCACCGGTGCTGCTCCTTGTCCCCAAAAGCCCCGGACTGGCAGCAAACACCCCTCTGCACTACATGGGGACACGGAGCACAGCCCACACTTTGCTCCTTCCCCGAGCTTTGGACTCCTTAGAGCAAATGTGTGACCCCAAATACAACACAATGCAGTGGGAGATAAACCTGTCACGTATCACTGCGGTCACCGGGTGGTTTGGCAAGGCACTCACGTTGGAGATGTGTTGTCACATGTGTGGGGAGCAGAGAGCACGGCCAGAGCTTAGGGCTTGTGAAAGAGAGGAGAGGGCTTGTAGGGATGGCTTACAGCAAGCCACAATTGCTTTGGGACAGGTGAGACCGAACACTCCTGGGCAGGAATAGCAGGAAGCTGCGTCCCAAAGGGATGCCCAGGCTTCGAGATGGGCCAGGAGGCACGCGGGGAGATCGGCAGAGCATCTCCAGAAGAGCTGGGGCTGGGAAAGAAGCTGGCGAGCTGAGTTCTTTCATTTAACTGAAGGGAAAGTTGAGCAGCTGGGTCCCTGGGCGTGGAAGAAGCATCTGAAAGCAAAGGTATTTTAATCTCGTGAATTGTGCCAAGTCAAATTAAATAAAATTTCTGAGCAGTAAAGGCAATTAACCATCAGGATCATTTACAAGAAGAGGTATCTATCCACAAACACTTTGCATTCTCAAGATGAAAGTAGATGTTTTTTTTTCTGAAAATTTTATTTTAATGCTGCTCTTGGGAGAGGAGCCTGCAGCCTGTGTACAGGGAGGTCAGGAGCCGTGGTGCTTCCTTCCAGCATCGGAGCCCAGGAAATTCAGCAAACCGAGGCATTCAACCCCTGGTGTGTGAATTAATGCAGCCAAAGTGAAAATGCCTCCTGGGACCGGGTTTTCTCTCCTCCTGTTTCACGGTCACTGTACCATTACGTAATGGACGGCTATTTAAAAGGCCAATGATACATTATTTTTGTTATTGTCATACCCTTGTCTCTTGGGAGGCCCAGAAAGGAAAGAAGCAATGCCAGGCACTTGTGGAGCAATTCTCATGACAGGAGCTCAAGGCTTTCTGCATGTACAAATAAGTAAAGCCTTTTTACACACGACCTTGTACCGGCTTAGTCAGGACAATGCAGACCCCTTGGAGGCACTCCCAAATTCTGTTTATTTTAACTTATTCCTAACCATTTTAATGGAAAACAATAAGCCTGGCTGTAGGCCAAACACCCGCCACTCATGCCGTGCTGCCTATCGCTGAGATGCCTGCACCTCGCCTTGCTGCTCCACAGAAAGAGCTTTATTTCTAAAAACCCACAACTGGTACAGCCCAATTCTCGCCGGGCACTGCCTTGTTCCACAAGCGACTTGTGAAACTCTGTGTGAGGGGCGATGCAGGAGGAGGCCCTGCCCGGGAGCTGCAGGAGGCGCCAGGCCATGCTGCCCTTTGGAGCGGGGCCTAACTCCAAGGGGGGGAAGTGAAATGAAGACACCACGGAGTGGTCAAGGAGCAAAAGAGCAGAAGACTAAGGCTGCAGAGCGGCCGGATGAATTCCTGTGATGGTCCCCAGTTGCCATTTAACCTCTTTATCCCCATGTCTGAAGGGAGAGGTGGGCATAGTGCCTAACTGAGGGCCCATTTTGAGCTTTGTGGCTGAGTGGGGTGTCACTGGGTGTCTGCACTGTTCCCCATGGCCAGGACCCGTGTGTCCTCCCACAGCAAACCCCCTGGGAGCACACTCTTGGCTCCCTTCAGCTGGCCAGATTCTGCACAGGGACATTTAAGGCTGTCCCTGCTCTGGCAGGGCACCCAGCACTCATCACCTGGCTGGGGTGGTGGGGAGAGAAACAGGCAAATCCCTCTGCCATAAACAAATAAAATATGTAAACGAGGCTTTTGGATACATTTTGCTTTGCCGTTTACTGCTATCCATGATGGTGTGTTAATCCCCCTGAACTTTGCACGGCTGTCATACAGCTGCTGTGTCCTCTCCTCTCGTATGAATACCAATTACGCTGAAGTGTTAGCTAAATGTACCATCAAAAGAAAGGTTTCTGGTAGCAAGTAATTTTCTCTCCTTTCCAGATTGCCTTGTAGTTCACAGTGCAAGACAAACACTGGTTGCATGTATTAGACTAAGTAGATAACGCTTTTTCTACCCACAAAGCAAACTTGTGTCCCAGCTACAAGAATGCGTCCTGTTACGGCCACGGATCTGTTTCTCAGCCCTCCGAAGGTGTGAGGATTGGAAAGATCTTGTGGGTCCTGCTCATTATGGAGTTTGCTTGAAAGCCACGTCTCTACAAAACGAGTTGGTTTTCCCTGGCTTTGTTCAGAGTCGTGGTACAACACGATTTTGCCACAGGCTCCCTGGCAGCTCCAGGTGAGGTACCCAGGCAGCCCAGCTCCCTCACGCAGGTGTTTAGAAATAAAGCTGGGAAGCACCATAAAGAGTATCTCAACCATCCTCAGAGTCCTTACACCCTGGGATTTGGAAAGGGAACAGCATCTCTAAAGCTTTGCAGTGGGTGGCTAAATTTTAACGTGAGAGCTGCAGCCAGGAAGGGTTAACGCAGATGTGCCGTGCTGCAGTTTTATTTCCTCTGCTGCACTAACTACTGTTTGGATGGAAGAAAAAAAAATAAAACGTTAGCTTGTCTCCTGCAAGAATGTAAATGTTGGGTGTTTTATCAAGTGATTTCTTCAGCCCTCAAGCCGTTCTTCAATTTGAAATGCTTGATTAAAAAAAAATGCAGGGAAGAGAGAGAAAGAAAGAAAATATTTTCATCATCCCAAGAACACTTTGCAGACATTACGGAAAATGTTGCCTATTTTGTTTCCTCTAGTCTCTGAACCAATCTTTTGCATTAAATTCAGCACAGTAGTAAATAAACATGTTTTCTCTAGCCCTGGAGCCATTCGGAGACATCAAATGGTACTTAAGAAATGTTTCTTTCTCCATCACAGAACATTTTTAAAATGCCCATGGCTGAAGGGAGCAGCGGCGGTCTCCGGGCTGGCGCATTAGCAGGCTTTCTGCTCTCCTCCGAAGCTGAGGAAAGGCCCTTGGCAAGCCACATTTTCTGTCCTATGTAAGCACCCGGGGAAGGGCAGGATGCCCCCAGCCCCCCCGGCTGCTCCGTGCCCCCGGGGTGGGCTGCTCGCCCCGTTTGCCCCCCGTGAGCCAGCGAGCGGGTTCCCAGGTGGGTGCAGACAGACCTGGAGCATCGCGGTGAGATCCCTCAGTGAAGCACAGGGAAGAGGAGCAGGGAATGTCACGTTTAAGGGGACTATGATTGCTTTATCTCCGAGTGCGGTATGGGGACATATTTCTCATGCATCATTTCTAAAAAAACAATTTTATCTTGCGCAGCAAAGAAAATGTGTTTGTCCTGACCTGACACTGTTTTTTAAAGTGTCGAGTGCTAATGAAATTCCTCAGCCTTGAGCAGCTCTAAGGATCTGATGTTGATTTTTAAAATATGGGGATATTTCTTTGCAGATTTTAAGGCAGCCTCAAAATGATAAATGTGTGAGAGAAAAGAAACTTCCAGATTCAAAGAAGTTCTGACACAATCTTATATGCAAAGCAGACAGAAAGAGGCTCATACTTTAAAGAGGTTTTTGTTATTCCTTTGAAATTTATTTCGAAGGCATAGGGCTAACACTGCTCACTTTAATCATGCAAATAGGTTCACTGATTTTAATACTTAGGGCTTAGAGAAACAAGGAAACAAAACGAGACTTTTTAGGCTGTAGAGTGAAATTTGGAATGAAAATTTCTTCGTGTTCCCAAGTCCCAAGCAGTGCTCCTTCGGATAATTCCGCTTTTCTTTGTGATGCTTCAAAGGCTTTCCGTGGCAGGGAAATGGCAGGGAGACGGTGTGGAGGAATGGGGCAGAGCTGGAGGCAGCCGGCAGAGCTGAGGCCGTGCACACGGGGCCGGCCAGGCTCTAGCCCGCAACTGCAGTTAGAGGTCAGTGCAGGTGTCAGTTTACTGCCGACGTTGAGGGACTTTGTCAAAAACAAATTCCCTCGTGATTTATGGGGAGGCAGCATCCGTGCTTCGTACCAGCACCACAGCTCGCTCGCCCCTTCCCCAAGGAGAGCAGGTGCTGCATGTGCTCCCTCCAAACCCCGTCCCTTGGGATGCCGGGGTCCTGCCAGTGCCCCCCGCCTGTGGGAGCCCCCCTGTGGGTCGTGCCCCCTCCGTGGGACGTTTGCACAAGTGTTCAAAGGAGCAGGGCCCAGGCTGGGGAACGTGCCCAGGACCGACTCTGTGATAGCACAGGTAGGAGCCAACGAAAGTGGGAAGTTGTAGGTGGCAAGAACTGACTTAATGACAAAAACAAACCAGATAAGGTGCTGGGAAACCACCGCGCTGGCTTTGGCGGTGGCAGCGAACGGGATTGCTGCAGACAGCGGGTACTTCAGGGCTGCGCCATGGGGACACGTGCAGGTCACACCGTCCTGTCCTTCAGTGCGACCTCCGAGCGAGCTCTGCAGGATTTCCTCACCGAGGGGACAGCGCTGGAGCATCCCCACCATGGAGCTGGGCCATGTGGCGCTGGGGGCGGCTCACAAGCTCCTGCCTGGTCCCTGCTCCCCGATCCCAAAACCACAAATCTCAGGTGAGCGATAGCCACAGGTGAGGGGGCAGAGCAGCGAGATCCCCCTGCACTGCAGCCCACTTTGTCACACAAGGGAAGGAAATGGCCCTGCGAGCACTGCAGGCAAGTGGGCTGTGCTGTGCCGTGCTGTGCCAGGCTGTGCAGTGCAGTGCTGTGCCATGCAGTGTGGTGCAGTGCCGTACCGTACCATGCCATGCGGTGCTGTGCAATGCTGTGTAGTGCTGCACTGTGCTGTGCAGTGCCGTGCAATGCTGTTCTGTGCTGTGCCATGCTGAGCTATGCAGTCCTGTGCCGTGCCATGCCATGCCGTGCTGTGCAATGCAGTGCCATGCTGTGCTGTGCAATGCAATGCAGTGCCGTGCCGTGCTGTACTGTGCAGTGCTGTGCAATGCAGTTCGGTGCTGTACTGTGCTGTGCTGTGCCATGCTGTGCTGTGCAATGCCGTGCCATGCTGTGCAGTGCTGTACTGTGCCGTGCCATGCTGTGCAGTGCCATACAGCACCTTCCCCACTTCCAACCCCATTTATCCCACACCACCAGCCTCCCACCCAACCCCTCCACCCAGCCACACCACCTCACCGCACAGTCCCCAAAACCCCCCTCCCTCCACACTTTCCCCTTTCCCTCCCCAAAACCGGGACCTTCCCTCGGGACACCCACCCAGGACCCCCCCCGATCCACGGCGTGCGCGCCCCCCCCCCCCCCCAAACCCCCCAAACCCCCCAACCCCATTCCCGGTCCCGCGCCCCTCCGGCACCCCACAAACCGCGACGGGGGGCCGGGTACCCCCTCATTAACCCCCCCTTAACCCCTCCTTCACCCCCCCCCGGGTCCTCCCCCGTCCCCTCCCCCGGCGGGGGCCGCCTGTGCGCGGCGCCCGGCGGCGCTGGGCGAGGCCGGGGCCGGCCGGGGCGAGGAGCGGCTGGAATCACTTCCTGCCGCCGCTAGGCCCCGGGCAGCGCCGCGCCGCCCGTCCATGGGGCCGGCACCCCTCAGGTGAGCCCCCCCACCCCACCCCAGGACAGCCTTCCTCCTCCTCCTCCTCTTCCTCTTCTTCCTCTCCCTCCTCCTAGCGGGGTTGGGGGGCGCGGCGCGGCGCCGTCCTGTTGTGGGGCGCAGGTTTTTGGGACCCCCCCCCCCCCTCCTCTTCCTCCCCACGCACCCCTGTCCTCGTGGGGATGAGGGGGGTTAAGGGGGGTTTTGGGGGGGTTTATGGGGTGCCCACGCGTGTCCTGCTTCGTGTCCTTGTCCTCAGCGGGGGTGCACCCCCTAGGGACCCCCCCCCCTCCGCTGGGATATGGTGTACAGGGTGTGGGGAGGGTTATGGGGTGTTATAAGGGGTATGGGGTTATAGGGGGGGTGGGGGGTGCCCACGCGTGTCCTGCTTCGTGTCCTTGTCCTCAAGGGGGGTGCACCCCCTAGGGACCCCCCCTCCCACGGGGGATGCGGTGTATCGGAGGTTAGGGGGGGTTATGGGGGTTATAAGGGGTAGGGAGTTATAGGGGTGTGTGGGGGGGTCCCCACGCGTGTCCTGCTCCGTGTCCTTGTCCTGAGAGGGAGACGCACCCCTAAGGACACCCCCACCCCACCCGGGGATGCGGTATACCGGAGGGGTGTGGGGACTTAGGGGGGGCTTATAAGGGTTATGGGGTTATAGGGGTGTGTTGGGGGTCCCCACGCGTGTCCCGTTCTGTGTCCCCGTCCTGCGGGGGGGGTGCACCCCTTGGGGACCCCCCCCTCACTGGGGATGCGGTGTGCCGGAGGGTGGAGGGGGGGGTATAGGGGATTATAGGGGTTATGGGGTTATTGGGGTGTAGGGGGGGTCCCCACGCGTGTCCCGCTCCGTGGGCTGCAGGGAGGTGCCGGGGGGGGGGGGGCGCGTTGGTGGTTGGCAGCCGGGGGGCTGCGGGCACAGGGGGGGAGAAAGGGGGGAAATAATGGGGGGGGGCGCTGCGGAGGAGCAGGAAAACAAAAGCAAAAGGACGGCGGGGAACAAGCGAGCCCAGCCGGGCCAACGTGGAAAGCACCGGGAGAGTGGGGGGGGGACGGCAGGGATGGGGCTTGCCCAGAGCCCCCATGGGGCTGCAGCTTGCGGGGGGCTCCAGGGGGGGCTCCGCGCCCCAAAAGCTGGATGCGAGGCACCTGCCCCGGCTGTCGGGGTGCGGAGGCTCGGTTGGGCAGCGGGTTGGGGGCTGAGGCTCAGCGCTGCCTTCCTGCTCCTGCCGGGGGGCGTTGGGGAGGCTGCGGGCAGCCCCCCGATGTGCTCGGCGCCTGCCAAGCCTTCGCCTCGTGTCCCGCGTAATTGAGGCTCTGGCACGCTGCTTCGCCTCCTCCAGCTGAAATATTAAAGAGTAGTAGAAGGCGCGGGCGGTAAACAAAGCGGAGGCATCGCTGCCTCCTCCCTGCCCCGGAGGATGGGGTCGTGTCGTAGGGGGCTTCCCGCAGGAATCGCCCCGGACACGCGGCTCTGGAAGCTCCCCGTTCCATACAAGCCTTCAACTAGAAAGGATAAAGCCAAACGTTTGCTTATTAGTTGAATTGATGTTGCTTGCCTTGCCTGGGACAGTCGGTGCATGACCTCAAGGTGTGGATAATCGAGGTAATAACAGTCTGATCTGAAGTAAGCAGCAAACCTAAAATAATTAGGGATCCTGACCTCCTCCCTCTGAGAACGAATGTCCTTCTGTGCTGCACCGAAGACAGCTGTGACTGCTGTAGGTTCTTTTATTCTCCTGTAGAGGTCTTATAATGAAGGCTTCTGGGAGCAAAGTTGAGATGTTTGAGCATTAGAGGGTAGGGAGGGATTTCTCAAACTTAGAATTTCTGGGAGAAAACTTCCAACGCTTGCTAAATAATTCAAATAGTTGGAGAGAAATCAGATTGCAGTAAGTGCATAAACAGGAGGTCTCCATGTAGCTGTACGGGGCCCGCTGTGGCAAAAGCATCTCAGTCGTCTTTGGGAGAGGCTGGGCACTTGCAGGGCTTCCCCAAGGACACCTGTGATACCAAACCCAGCTGTTCACGCTCTCTTTTACACCAAACTTTCACAGCTGCCAGAATCGAGCCTGCCTGGGAGCACCTGCCTGGTGCCACTGGGTTTTGGCACCGGCACCGGGTGGGTTCTGGTGCTCTGGGAGCGGGGAGCTTCGTGTCCAGGCTCCTGCATGGGCAAAGGGCCCCGTGCACCGCCTGGGGGTGGCTGTGGGGTGATCTCCCCATCCCCGAGTTGCCCTCGCTGTTTTTCTTTCAGGTTTGGCTTGCTCAGGGCTCATCCTTCTTTTCTCAACCTCCGTGCCCATCAGTAGGAGATGGGCACGGTTAAATAAGATCCTTTGTCGGGGGAACTCCAACAGCGGCTGCTTAAACGACTCCAGAGAATAGAAATCCTCTCGCCCTGCCCAAGCCCTTCTGTAAAGCTTGGGGGGGGTCAGGTCAGGACTGGGTCCTGGCCAAGACCTGGAGCTGTGGTGCTGAGCCACACGGCTCACGGTCATCGGCTCCGCCGATGGGTGCACGGGGAAGGGCCAAAAACCCCTTTGAGAGCCTGCTCTTTGCAGTCCGGGAGGGGTTTGGGTCTGCTTCAGAGAAACCTCTGGACTTGTGTGCGCTTATCCGAGTCGGGATGCAAACCATCTCGCGCTGGAATGGAAATATTTATTTTAGACCGTCTTATTATAAAGTCAGATTTCCCTGCCAGGCCTTCTGGAGGGCTGGAGCTGGGCTGCGTACCTCTGCAGATATGTACTTTATTTGAAAGCTGGCTTTATTGACATAATAGCACTTAAATTGGTACATGGCTCTCGGATGCGATAGGCGGGCATGCTGTAAAGGATTGTGCGGACCCATTGGGTTGTGGATAAACATAGCAAAACAACCCTGCAAAACGGTGATGTGACTGTGCTGCTGGTTTGCTCTGTACAATGCCTGTGGTTAAAAATACCCAGGCCTGACAAAATGGGGTTAGAATGAGGCTTCAGCCTTAGGTTTGGATTTTTCCCAGGTTTTAGGAGCCAGGCGGGTTTTTAGTGGGACCTGCAGAGGGGTAAACAGCTGGGCTGGGCTGAAAGGAGTGGGTCCCGGGGAGCCCCGGTGATGCTGAAGAGCACGGGGCAGAACTGAAAGGAAGGGCAGCACTTTAATTGCCTTTTCCTTAATTTTTTAAAAATTTTATTTTACATTTCTTTGAGTCTAGTCGGATGAAATTAAAGAAATAAAATGCAAGCATTCTGCTGAAATGTAAAAATAAAATAAAATAAGATTTTATCAGGAAAATAAACTGAAGTGGAAGTTCCCCAGCGTACCTGACGGCCGGAGAGCTCCGCGCCGTGCTGCACTTAGCCCCTCAAACTTAGGGTTTGAGCCGGGGGCTTTTTGCCACCCGAGCTTCCCTCGGGGTCTGCAGCGCCTCGGGAGGTCGAGGCAGGGCCGGTGGCCTCCTGCTCTCACCGGGCTCAAACAAGTTTGGATGGAAACACCTACAGGGCGTGTGTGGCGCAGGGCTCCTCTGAATCGAGCCAGTGCAGAACCTGAGAAATAGGTTAAGCATGCTAAAGAGGGTGAGGCTGTTGGTTTTCTCTACCTGACTTTATTTGCGAAGTGACAGGAATTTTGACAGCCTTTGTGTCTTTTTTAGCAAATCAAGTGTCATGCCAGGTTTGCCTGTGGATGAGATCATTTGCAAAATATGCTTCCCAGCTTGCTTCAGGCATAATTCATTGTGTCAACTGCAATTGCTCATTTGCTAGGAACTGTGATTCATTAGCGATATTTTTTTTTTTTTTTTTAAGTTCAACTTGTTTTTAAGCAAATGTTTGGAGGCAGAACAGAAAATTAAAAAAAAAATATATATATATATACATGAAATCCTACAGTGTTTGTACCCACAAATGCTGCCGGTACGGGAAAACTTGTTAACGTGACACGATCCCGGGCAGGGAGAAGCAGTCCCGGGGAGAGCTCAGCTGGGCGGCGTTGCGCTCCCTTTTTGTCATGTGATGGCTCCTAAATGGGGACGGAGGTAATAAAAATCATCCTGCGGGGACAGCCTGTGCCGCGCGGAGCCGCGGGTGGATGGAGGGAGCTCGCCGGGCTCCTGTCCCCTGCTGGAGGGGTCTCGGAGGGCTGAAACCCATGGGGACAGCGGCAGGACGGGTGCTTGTAGCTGCTCGCAGGACTTGGGCCGCGTGTGCCGAGCGTGGCCACTTGTTCGGTGCGGTGACAGAGACCCTCCGAAGCTCGCCGCCCCTTAAAATGAAGATAAATGGCTCTTGGCACGGGCTCGGTGCTCCATGTGCTCCCAGCGCTGCTCGCAGACAGCCTGCTTCTGCTTCAGCCTTTTGCAGGTCCTCACATCAGTTTTTTCTTTATATAATTTGCATGTCAAGTACATTTTTATGTTTCGTTTCCTATCGAGGCAAATATTTCAGCGCATTTTTTCCCTTAGGTGGGTGGATGGGGCGGAGAAATCGCCGCCGCTGCTGCTTCAGCAGCCACCAGCTGCCCTCCAGTAACAAACCGGCGTGGGGGGGGCTGCGAAAATGGGTACAGTTTTTGGAAAAAAAGGTGGATTTTCAAACTTCTGGGCGATTCCGATCTGTCCACTCGAACACAAGTAACTTGGCGGGTCCTACCCCATCCCGATGCAGCGATTCTCGACACCTGTCGGGGTGGCCATATACAGGCACCGGGGCGAGATGCAGCGTGACCCCACCAAGATACGGCCGGCATCGGGACCCGTTAATCACGAGGGGAAAAAAGGAGAAAAATCCTCTTTCCTCGTGGTGTCCGATTCGTAACCATCGGGGCTCTTCGGGGTCTGTTGGTCCTGGGGGAAGGAGACGGATGTGTTTCATCCCGGGGTATCTGGAGCTGGAATTTCGGCAGCGGGTCGAGGAGCAGCGTGTGCGAAGCGTTGCGAGTTAAATATGACCGAGCTTGTGCTTCGTCAGGCTCGTGGGCCCGATGGCAGCGCAGTTGTGTGGAAAGGGTCCTGTGTTCTGGTGCCAGCGCTGGCTGGGCTCCACGAGCGCGTTCGTATCATGCTATCCACTGGGGAAGCATATGGCAGCCTCGGTTATATATATTGTGTGGGGGTACATATTTCACATGCCAGTTCTCGCTGTCATAGGACAAACATTTACGCTCCGATTATATGAGGCATTAGCAAAACAAGAGCAGGGCTGGAGAATACCATAATTTCCTGCGGAGATGTCGTAAAAGACGCAGTTTAGCGAAGATACAGCAGTGGCAAAACAGAGGAGCGATAATGCTCAGCCCTCAGTGCTTCCCAGCACGCGAAGCTGTGCAGGGATTATGCTGCGCAGAGGCACGAGATGCAGGTGTGTAAACACGGCTGGCATTTCGGGGCATCCCACGTGGAAGGCAGTGGCCTGACAGAGATGGGGAGAGAGGTTTTGCACACTCCGAGGCTGGAAGTGCTCGGTTTGGGAGGGCAGAGGCAGCTGGGGCCAGGCAGCGCAGGGCAGGAGGCACCCACCCGCTGCCCTGGCACCCACACGGTCCCGTGGGTGCAGGCGTTTCATGGAGGTGCTGAGCTGAGCCCTCACAGCCTGTGGGATTGGGGTGCCCACGAGCAGGGGCTCACCCTCCCCATGGGTGTTTTTTCCCTGGAAAGCTTTTGAAGGGCTGTGCCAGCTGGGGCAGCCTTTGCAGGAGTAAAGCTGGGCAGGGTGATGTGCTGTGGGTTACCTTTGGGATCATGCTCCCACCACAGACTCAAGTTTTTGTGATTTGCTTACAGCCGTACGGAGAGTTTGAATCACTCTGGCTGATCTCAGCCCTCCTGACGAGTTTTGACGGACTCCGTTGCCTGACTTTGCAGCCTTTTACTTCATTTTTTGCAGCGTGTCTGAGCTGCAGGCCAGCCTCCCGGCCAGGGGCCGTGCCACTTGGTCGCTGCTCTGCACAAAGAAAACTTGTGTTGAAACTTCGTCTGCCTGCTTTGCTGCTCCCTCCTCCTTTTGTGCGTGCCTCTTCATACACACAGATGTCGTGGACGCATGCCTGTGCTTACCAGAACACCGCTGCTCAGGTTTAGCTGTCTCCCAGTTAAGTTTGCCCAGGGGTTATGACTGCATTTTTCACGTGAGCACTGCCGTGGCCACGGTACCCGAGCCTGCAGAGCAAGGACAAAGCCATCCGTACGCAGGGCAATAAGAACAACAGCAGAAAAAAGCCTTATCCCGGTCTGTGGCTCTGGTATATCACCAGGAATAAATCAGGTGAATCAACAAGTTTAAAACACCCTTTTTTTCATAAATGTGTGCCTGCCTTGGGTCGTGCTACCTGGGGCCCGCAAGGAGCCAGGGGAAGGGGTGCCCAGGCGTGCAATTGGAGCATTAAATTTTGACTCTTGTTTAAGCACAGTCTCTGCTCTTAATGCATCATTAACACGGCTTTCTGCATTTCGTTCGTTTCCCATTACAGCCCCAAGTTCTCTCTGTTAATTTTTGTATGTTGATATTTTTGTTGTCAGCAGTTTTTTCTTTTTTGAAGCCTATAAAACCATTAGTGTGAAAGCAGATTAAAAAGATACGTTACAATTAAAATGTTAATGAAATCTGCATCATACAACTTTTGAAACCATTTAGGCATTCATCTTTTTTTTTTTTGGTCCTGTGTCCATTAACTCTGGCGATTCTTATTCTACACTGACCCCTGCTGAGAGAGCTGTGCTATAATTGGATTTTAAAAGAGTGGGGGAAGAAAAGGAGGGAGAGGGGGAAGCCTTTTAGAAAGGAGAAGCTGGGAAGTTCGCCTTGGCTCTCTGGGGGTGTCTGCAGGAATAAAAAGCCCACGAGCTGTGGGGTCCTGCTGCCAGCAGGGCTCTGCGTGGCGAGGGCATCGCGTCGGGTGCTGGTGAGTTTGTGAGGGGTATGGGAGAAGAGGAAATAATTTGCTGTTATGGCTTCGTGTTTTCTCCCTTCCTCCAAAACGGTGTTTCTAGAGGTTGGGCGATTATGATTATTAATTATTTTTAATAGGTTTTCGGCAGTTTGCACAATATTTGGAAGGGGGCCAGCGCTCCCACCCCCCCCCAGCTGCGGGGTAGGCTGAAGAGAAGGGTTGGCTAATCCTCGGGCCGTGCAGCGAGCCGAACAACGGGACTTCTTGACTCATCAGACAGCTCCTAGGAACCGTGCCATGGCTTCTCCAGGTCCACGGGCTGCGCCTGGCCGTTCGAGCCCTGCCAAGCCTCCAGCCCATCTAGAACACTCTGTGCTGCTCGGCCCGAGCCGTGCTCGCTGCCTGGGCGCTTTCTCTTGAAGGTTTCTGGACGTTTTCCTTGTGTGCTAAGAGCTGCCCATCTCCTGCACCTCCTGCAGGGTGTTGGGGAAGGTTGTGAGCGCGGATCCCTTGCTGAAGGCTTTCTCAGCAGCGGGATGGGGCATGGGCTTGGCAATGGGCTTGGCAATGGGCTGGGTGTGCCGCTGAATGAGGCAGTAAGGTGAGGGGATCAGCTGTGAAGTCAAAGGATGAGCGCGTCCTGATGAGGGAGCTGGCTGGCAGCCCAGAGGAGTGGTGTCCCAGCCCTGCTCGCCTCCCTGCTGCGAGCAGGGGTTCAGGGAAGCTACGTGGGAACTGGGAGGTTGCAGGGCAGTGGGACTGTCCGTGCAGGGCAGGTGGTGGTGTGGTGCTGAGCAGGACCCTTTTGAGCCCCCGAACCGTCCAGAGCTGGGACTTCTGCAGGGCTGGGGGGAAAGTGGGGTTGCTTGGGGTTCAGTTCACGTCCTGTGGAGCCGTGGGCACCGAGCAGGTCCCCACAAGGGACCCCACGTTGGACAGTGTTGGGTGATCCAGGGCTGCCTTGAGTTCTGAGCTCACCGTTTGCGTGCAGGTTTTGAAGTGTTTTATCTCCTTTTGAAGTGGGTAAATAATTTAATGCGTAACGTTGTTGTTCCGTGTCAAGTGGTTAGGCATTGCCTGAATTTATAACCTGAGAATTCGGGGCAGGGACTCGGAATCATCTCACGTGACGTGAACACGAGGGTCACGGAGCGTAGCTCCACCTCGGTGCAGCTCCGTGGGTCAGATGAGCTCGTGACGTGCACAGGAGTGCGGCACCCGTGGGCCAAGCCCGAGGCATTTCTTCTCATGGAGCAGGCTGCCTCTGGCACGGGGGTGGAAGCCACCACCAGGGCAATGAGGTGGCAGCGAGCTGTCCTGGTGTGTCCCTGCCCAGACAGCACCCCCAGGGCGTGGGGCTGGCCCCAGGAGGCACTGGGGGCCGTGGTGTTGTGTGCTCCCCTTCCCCAGGGGCACGGGGGCTTCCCCTGCTCTCTCCCACCTCCGAGCAGGGAACAAAGGCGTCGCTGTTGGAAATCCCTGGCTCGCTCCAGCGATGTGCCTGGCAGTCGTGGGCCAAGGAGAGGGAGCAGAACAAAGCAGCCCCAAATGTCCCCCAGCGCGCGCTGCTGGCACGGCGAGGTGAGCTGCTGTGCTGCAGACCTGAAAAGGAGCACGCCAGGATCGATAACCTGAGCAGCCCAATAAAATCTGTGGGAATTTCATTTTAAGTCACTTGAAGAAATCCAATAACTCTCTTTTTCAGACAACTGTTTACTCCTTTTCTCTCTTTTTCCGTTGTGCAACCATGAACATGTTACTTTGGCCTCAGCCTGCATCTAATGCTTTGCAGTGCAAGCAGTGAGCAGGATTGTGATACCTGCAGTCAGGGCAGAGCTGAGGCAACTCAGCTCAGATCTGTGCAGGGTTTTGGACCCACTGGTGCTGGTGATGCTCCTGTTTCCAGACTGCAATGCCAATTTTGGCACACAGGCTCTGTTTTATCCTTGCACGGTGTTGGCATTTCTGGTCCTGTAGCCCTGATAGAACAGGCGCTCCTGAAGAGAGTGGCGGCAAGTTCCCAGCCACTCGATATCTTTGTGAATATTTTCACAGTCAAATTTAGGAAGTTTCCTCGTGTACGGAGCAATGCAGAGGGAGGACTTGTGGCTGCTGCCTGCGCGGATAGATCCTTCTCTGCAGGCAGCCCAGAGCTGTTCAGCTGTTATCAAGGCTTACAGATCTCACCCAGACCACAAATACTTATTTTATTTTTTAACCAAAGCCCAGCACGTACTTCCTATAAAGATGCAGTCTCTTCAGGCTTCAGGCTGGCCGGGCTCTGCGTGGTGCTCAGCTAGGCAGGAGCTGCTGCCCGGAGGTGAGGGATCTGCTGCAGGCTGGCAGGATCGCTCGCTGGACATCAGGGTGAGCTCTGGGGTGAGCTCGTGGGCTGCATCCCGAGCAGAGCCTGCAGCCTGAAGCCATTTTAAGGTTTTAAGGTTTGAAATAGTGAAGGTCGTGACTTATTTCAACTGCCTTGAAAAACCAGTGCAAGGCCTTCCACCTGCAAACTGCTCCTTCCTCCCATGTCCGTCAAGCAGTTCGTGAGCTTTCCATCTGGTCTCGAGGCTTGCAGGGGGCAAACCCATTGCCCACCCCACGCTGTCTGCATCGATTCCTTTCTGCAGGCCGGCTGGAGCCGCGTGCAGCCAGGTGAGAAACCCAAAAACGCCCTCAGCGTTCTGCCCTGCCACGTGCTGGGGACGTGGGTTGTGGTTAGCTGGGGTTTGAACCTTTTGGCTGGGGCTGTTAGGCCCCGGTGGCACGGTACCCGTGTAACACACCGGGCCGGTACCTTCCCACCCACATCCCTTGCTAGATGCAGGGAGGTAAATCTAGAGGGAAACGCTCCATGCCCACATCCAGGAGCTGCCATGGGGCCTGAAGGAGCAGGCGGCCTCTCCCCAACCCTCACGGCCAGCTCCCGGCCTGATTAACACCAGCAATTAGCACCTCAGCAGCACCCAGCGAGCTGCTGGGGGGCTCGGGGGCTGCCAGCAGTCAGCTCAGGGTCGGGAGCATCCCAGACAAAGCGTCAGGGGTTGTGGGGTCCCCATTTCCAGCACCCACGAGGGGCTTTGCGGCCTACTGGGGGTGCCACCACCGGCCTGGTGCTGATGCGGCGTGCCTAATTGTGTTACGGCTTAATTTGCAGCTCCTTGCTTAACTGGCAGGGAACATCAGAGGCTCTTGTGAAATCTACTGCGCCGTAGCATCGGCACAGGAAAAAGCTCTGCCTTCTGTGAAGCCAGACTGTTGCAGCGTAATTTTTGTTTTGTAAGATTTTGAAAGGCGGTGTTGCAATATGTAACAGTAGAATAGTGGGAAGATGGTCAGGTGGTGCTGAGGACTTCAACAGACAGATTTCATGTCTGTGTGTTTTTGCAACACCTTTCTATAAAGGGAAACATAATTTAAAATATGATTACTTAGTGTTGTAACAGTCTTCTCAAACGTTTTTGCATTATGCAGAGATCATTATCAGAGGCTGATATTAACTTGCAAAGAATATTATGCAAATCGCTCTCCTGTTCTTCTAAAAAGAAATTTCCTTCATAATGCAAAGCGTGACAAAAAAAAATTGTGCAGAAGCTTTTGGCAAAATTACATTCAGAAGATGTAACAGTTTTTCTGCTTACTAGCACAATCCATTTGTGCCTTTCTGCTGGATTTTCTCAACTCAAGCTGATAAAATATGAATTTTAAAACCAGGGCAGGGTTGCGTGAGGGGGGGATATTGTACCTCGTGGATTCAGGGGGACAGGGGGAGAATTCGTGTGCTCAGGACATTGCTTCAAGCCCCCGTGAATGGTCACTGTTGGTGCGAGGGCTTGTCCTGCCCCGAGCTGCTCCAGCCCTGCCCGCTTTGTGTTTCTGGGCATCAGCACGTTCCTGCAGGAAATCCTAGCCCTTGCTGAAGTCGTGGTGAATTGGCCACTGACTTCATCCCTCATCCATTTCTTTTTTGTGTTAGAAACTCCTTGTATCGGTTCTGATCTGCTCCCGGTACAGAAACCAGACTCCACTGGGTTGTTCTGTAGGTATCGGATGTTCTGCTGTATGGATTGATTGACAAAAATAGACCCAAATAAATATTGTAACCAGCTCATATGGCTAAAATATTTACAGGCTGTGGATGGCAGTGGGAGCTGAAAAGGCTCATTCACTGCAGAACCCCGTTTTTCAGACACTTCAGACCATTTTGAAAAACTGTAGCCTTTGTCCTGAAATTTCTTTAGGCATTTCTCAATACAAATGTGATTGAGAAAGGTCAGTAATATTCAGAGATATATATTGAATTATCCTGTCGTAAAGTAGCAGAGTGAGTTTTCACCAGCACGGGAAATTTTCAGACTATTTTTTTTTTTTTTTTGTCTGGTTAGATAACTCAATATTTTAAAAATCAAACCAAATTAGATAAATAAGCTGGAAGTCATAGTTAGCATTCATCAAGCAACTTAGGCTGGATGCTCAGGCACCGACCGACTCCACCTCTAGCTGCAGGGTTTCCCCGTTATTAGCGGGTGAATACTAATCCTTGTTCCTGCTCTGCTGCAGTGTGCAGAGGAGCAGATCCGTCAGGGCCTGTCCATCTCGGAAGGACTTGTGTGTGTCGGTGCTCAGCTGGGTAACACTGCACAGGAGAACTTGGGGCACCCTAAAAGTGGCTGTGGGGTGCAGCTGATGCAGTGGTGAGGGGTGGCAGAGGCAAGGGGTGGCAGCAGCTGGCCCCTGGTCAGCCCCAGGCATTTCCCTGCAGCCTGCTTGCTGAGTTTCGGGAAAAGGAGTGTTTGGTTTGGGTTGTTATTTTGTTTGGTTTGGTTTGTGTAAAGGATGAATCAAAGCGGCGAGGTGTTCCGCTCTAACCGCGGTGGCAGGAAGGCATATCTGATCGTCGGGGTTTTCGTTTCCTGGATGTTTCCCCTCGCAGCACGGGCTTGTCGGAGGAGCTCTGCTGAACGCGTTCCTGCAAACCTCTTCCTGGTGTCCCCTTGAAAATGGTGCCTCTGCCACGCGCACATCCAAGCGCAGCTCCAGCTCTCCCCGTTTCTGCTCCAAGGCTCTTCTGGAGGCACGTGCTGATCCCATGGTGCAGGTTGGGGAGTGATGGGCAGCTGTCCCACCAAGATCCCCCATCCCTGCAGATCCACGTGGGGCTGGAGGAAAAGCTGCACGTGTCTGCTGCAGCTCGGGCAGGATCTGTCCCCAGGGCCGGAGCTGAGCTGGGGTGCTGATGCACCACCCGTGCCGTTGTGTTCAGTGCTGGGTTCACCCAGACAGCAGGCTAATCTGTCGCAGCAGACCATTAATTTCTGTTTCCCAGTGTTCCCCTTGTATTTTCGGCCGGACGCAGGGGCCGTCCTTCTTCCTAAATTGCCGCGCTGTTGCCGTTCGCCACCAAGCAGCTGCCGGTGCTGCGCCGCGGAGGCAGCAGGGATGCTCTGCGCTGCGTCTGTATCCAGGAATGTGTGCTGTAAATGGGGCAGAGGGAAGTTTGCTCCCCTGAACTGCTGCAGTTAGAGAATAAGACAACGCTCCTGCATATAAATGGCTGATTTTCCTTTTCTTTTGGAAAAGCCTGTAAATGGAAGCCTCGGGAATACTATCTGAGGGAGGCTGGGGGTGATGGCCACAACTCCACGTCCTCATGTGCATCGCACCCGCTCTGGGTGCCCAGGGATGGAGGCAAGGAAACCCTGCCCAGGAGTTTTAAGCTAAAGGCAGACTTTTCTGGCCTCTCGCTTACTTTTTTTATAAGGAAGCCTAAGCTCTGCATGAAGGCTGCAGTAGAACGAGGCAGAATTTCCTTGGGTTTGATGGTATTTCCTCGAAGAGCACTGGCAGCACTGATCATCAAGTTCCCTCCTGTTGTTTTTCCCCCCCTTCCCAGTAAACCTGGCATTAGATCGTGCACATCAGGGGTGTCCTCTGCCCTCTGCTGCTCTTCTGCAGGCTTTGTCCCCACCTGCCCCGCTGCTGCCCATCCCCTGCCTCTCCCTTGTGCTGGAGTGGAAGAACCTTGACTCAGAGCCTGGCATCAGCGAGCGGCTGAGCTTCAGCCCAAAGAAACCAAAGCAGATATTGCAACCTTGAAGAATCTTGTAGGACTTAAAAGTTTTAATTAAAAATCTGGCTTGGTAGAGGGTATTTTGTTTTAGTATGGATGTCTTCATTTCTTTTGCAAAAGAATTAAATGAAACCCTTGGTATTTTTTTTTTATTTCTGCATATTTATTCTTCAACTTGAAGCATTAGAAAATAATTGAGTAAAACAAAATCCACAAGGCTTCAAATTACCTCTAGCTTAATGTTTTATTTAAGAGGTTTGCTAACTGACATTCTTTATAATGAATTAGGTCACACGGCTCTAAAGAGTGTTGTGGGTTTTCTTTTTTACATTTCAATGTGAGCGCTTCCCCCATCGCGCGGCGCGGGCTGAGCTCCGTGCAGGGCTGTGCGGCCGCGGCGTCGCCGCCGCTTTGTGGCTCCCGGTCTCCCCAGCGCGGAGAATCTCGCTCTAATTATTCTCAATCACACTGGTGCAAATGAATATATCCATGTTTGGAGGATTGAAACCGTGTTGTCATGGCAATCTCTGTAAGGTCATGAGAAACTCATTGATATTGTTCACCGCCTCTCCCGGGAGACCTCGTCTACCTTTGCAAAACTATGGGGTTGGGTGTTTTGTCTAATAACTTTAAAGCATAATTTTGTCACAATTTGGCTAAAGGGACCCTCTGGTGAATAGCGTGCTTGTGTTCTGAGCGAGGCAGCAGTGGCCAGACCGGGAGGGGTGTGTGGGAGGACAGTTACCGCACCGCCCCAAAACAAGCGCCGCGCTCCGCAGCGGGGCCCGGTGCCTGGCTGCCCAAATTGCCCTGGTGTGTGCCGGGTGGCCGGGATCACTGCAGGTGTCACCTGGTCCCCTTCTGCTGGGAAAGCCTTTGCTTATATATGATTAAAATAAAAAAGAGAAAAAAAAGTGCTTTCTTGATTGCAGGAGGTGCAGCAGCAGCAGGAGCAAGCCCTCGCGGCTGCCCCTGGTGCACTGGGTGCCAGCCCCGGTCCCCCATGGCCACGGGTAACGTGGCAGGGCGCGGGTCCGTGCGAGGACGGCGCCGGGGGATGCGGTCACTGCCGAGGAATGTGGGCAGAGAGACAAGCTTGGTGCTGGGCCGTAACGCCGCGAGTCACGCGTGCAGTGCGGCCGCTCCCAGCGCGCCGTGCGGGAGGGGGTCATTTAAAAAATATGCGGTGGGTAAACACGGGCAGAAGTGGCACGGGCAGCAAAGCAGGGGTTCTGTCCTGCTGCCCGGGCAGAGCCCAGAGGAGATGATGGGGAAGTTGCAGGCTGCTTTTATTTGGTTTTTGAGAGGTAAGACGTAAAGGAGTGGGTAACAAAGTGCGTTGGAGGGGGTGCGCAACGAGGCTTTAAAGGTGCAAGGGTGAGTCTCTGCTTCTGTGAGCTGTCGCCGGGGAGAGGTGCTAACTCTTAAATTTGAACTGAACTAAACTAAAAAGTTATCCCAAAAAGCAGTTTCTTCTGTTTAATAACTTTTATGAAAACCTTTTGCTCGCTTGGACGGCAGCAGCTCAGATGACGTTACAGATGCCTTGGGTAACGGGCTGAATTAATTCACCAGAGCTGGCATTTTGCAAGTCTTGGTTGAAGTGATCCTTGTAGCTGTGGTTTTACATTTCTGTACTTCCAAGTTTTTGCTTAGAAAAAAAAAAAAAAAAGACAGAACTGATTGCTGTTGGTAGAGAGAGAACCACTGAAGCATTTTGATTCGCAACTAAATGCGTGCAGGTTAAATCCAGAATTCTTTTGCTAGCCCAGAGAAGCTGCACACATGCACACACACATCTATATTTAAACTAAAAACTAATAAAATTAAAAAAAACACCCAGCACCCATTGTCCCGTGCCTTGTCTGCCCGTCAGAGGGGTGGATGGCTGTGAGCTGACTTTCTGCAGAACTTTACAGGTCTCTCAGTTTAAAGGTCTTAAATCATAATCCCGGGTAATTCCTGTAGTTAAGGAAAGGTTTCGTGATTCCAGGTGTAATTATGAGTTGGGGTTTAAAAAAAAACACAACCACAGAGCAAGTGTAATTTAAAACTAAAGGCTTACTTACATTTTTAACAATTATTTTTAATGATCTCTTTTTTCCTGCCCGTGTAAGTACAAGGGGACAGCAGCACGGGGGAGCAGAGGGCTCCTGCCCGCAGCACGGTCCCGTCCCTGCCTTTGGTGGGCTCCTGCTGCTGGTATGAGCTTCCAGCAGCGCTTCTGCCTGTGGATCTAAGCTCTCGTCTCACCCCTGGGGATCAGCTGCTTTTTCCCCAGGAGAAAAGTGGCTTTTTACAGGGTGACAGCTGAGCACCGTCTGCCAATTCCCCCGGCGCAGCCCGGCCATGCTGCAGGGCTGGATGGAGCTGCTGCCACCTCGAGCACCTGGATCTGGCCCCAGCTCTCCCAGTGCTCAGCTTCGGGGGGGTTTGAGCCCTTCATCACGGCACCGTGCTGCATCCCGTAGTGTCTCCAGGTCTTCGGGGTTTCCCGAGAAGTCCTCTGAACTTCTTCTGATCTCTTCTCACTTTTATATTTAACACCTGAGAACATGGCAAGGAAGCTGTGCAAGGGGCTCGGCGCACCCGGTTAATGTTAACAACGGCACGCTGGAGCCTTTGATGCTCGGAAGGCAATTAATTGCAACTGCTGCAATGTTTGCCTTGTTTCCAAAACCTCAAATTATTCCTTGCATTGTCTTTTGTTGGTCGTTTGCTCGACTAGCGTGTGCCTTTCTGCTTTAGTGACAACAACATGCAAGTAAGCAGAATGCCCAAATTTCTGAACAATGTCTTGTGGTGATTTCTTAATTTCCTGAGCGAGCACAAGGTTCTTGGGGTTTCATTCCTCTGCCAGGGAGGCTATATGCTCATGCAAAGTTCTTCATTGTAATAGGGGAAAAAATCAATTTGATTACTTTCATGTCAGCATGCATGTCTAATGGCTTAGAAGTTATTGCAGCCATAAAATATACAGTATCATTTCTCTCTCACTCTGAGATTTGACAGGATTAATATAGTCAGCATGAAATCTTAGTCATAAAGTCGACCATAAGTGATGGTAAAATTAGCTGCTGAAATCGTCTGCTTATGGAAAGCATCTTCTGTTTCTCCTTCTGGGAAAAAATACCAAGGGGCTGGCGTGTGAAGCAGCCCTGTGGCGAGCGGGGCCCTGCTGCCTCCCTCGAGTGCCCGCCGGTGCCGGCTCCTTTCTCCTGGCTGTTTTGGGTTGAAAAGCTGCCTTTCTGTGCACGGGTGGTGCAGCGGGGCTGGGGGAGTGGAGGTCGGGCTGAGCCGAGCTCCTCACCGTGGCTTTTGGTGGGCACCGTTTGTACGGGTGAGGAGGGCCTGGAGCCTCCTGCTCCTCTGTGGGGCCTGGTGCCGAGCTCCTGCTGGCCACGGTGGCTGCACCCAGCCCACCTCAGAGTAGGGGTAAGGGGCCAAGGCCAGGCAGAATAACGCTTTTCAGGTCTAAACTTACACATTCTGTTAAAAAACTGCCTTTGCTGTACCCCAGCAGAACGCTGTAATTTTGCATTTGAGGCGAAGGGGCCTTCCCTCCATGGGTCCCTGCGTGCCCGGCCCCTCTGTGGGGTCAGGGAGCGTGGCCAGGGGAGCCTGCAACAAGTTAAACGTGGAGGCACCGCTCTGCTGCCGCTCCTCAGCCCTCCTGCCGCGACTATTTCTGTGTGTGCTTGTCACCTACAGATTGACAGCCCCAGAGACTCCTTCTGATGCTCACCGAAAGATGTAGGAAAGATGAAAATGAGCCAAATTCTGGGTTGGTGTCCTTTTCCTTTATTTTTAACGGAATCAGGAGCTCACTTTGTTAGCAGCACTAGGGTGCAGTTACCCTTTTCTTCCTGGGGCTCCTTTGGGCACCAGTTCAGCCCCCATAAGTCACGACCCCGCTTTTTGTGGTGGTTTGGCCACCGGTGCTTACGTGTGGGACAGGGCAGAGAAAGGTGTGGAGCTGAGGCACGGGACAAGCATTGGGTGGTGGCCGTGGTGTGTCCCACGTGAGCACACGAAGGAAAGCACGTAAGTTTTTACCATGCCAGTCAAATTTCCATCCTCCTTGCCTCCAGAGTGGGGTATCACGACAGAAATCAAGAGGCAAGGGAGCCGCGAGGATCGCTAAGGCACGCAAACTTGAAACCTCGTTAATTTTTTAATGCCAACACGTTCTGGGAGATCCATTACGCCGAAGCAGCAGCCAAAGCATGGTGCAAGGAACGTGAAGCCTTGGGGGACCCACGCTGTATGTGCTGCATGGCAGGCAGCTGGCTGGGAGGAATTTTGGGGACCCCACTGCCCCCCGGGTGCCGCATCCCCTTCCAGCTGGGGGAAGGGCACAGGGCTGTGCGGGATGTAGCTGCTATAACTCTTAAATTTTAATAATAGATTGCCATTAGTATCAGCCTTATATAATGCACGCCTCATTATTGCTTACTCCGAATAATTTCGCAGCCTCCTTATAGAACCTTGGAACTTTATTTGCTGAGTATAAAATATGCAGAGATGCATGAATAGTTTTAAGACTTGGTACCCTAAACTAATACAGTGCGCTTTTTTTTCCTGAACCGTGATTGAAGTCAAATTAACATATTTACCTTCAGTGCTCCCAGGAGTAGCATTAAAAAATTCAAGAGGTGATTCAGAATAGTCTCCGATTTACTGTGTTTAAAGCTGGATTTCATTTCTCAATAAAACCATGCAAACATTTGACTCCCTTTCATCTGCGCACTCTGCTTCCTCCCCGTGCAGGTCCTTGGACTTATCAACAGATGGTAGCGGCGTTATTACCGCCACGTTCCCAAAAGGAAGCTTTTTATTTTATTTTATTGGCTTTTTAGGATGGGGGAGAGGGAAAAGCAGGGAGAGAGAATGAGAGTGGGAATGAGTTGTAATAAATAACGCAGAACCGTAGCTGCTATTTTAATCTGGAATAGGGAAAGATATTTGAGCATAATTGTGTCTGGCTGCCTGTGAGCTCTAGTTCAGCATGTGGTGCTGGTTATGTTATCGTGCTCTGCCTCAGTTTATCTGTAGATGATAACAGTTTCCTAGGGCAAATCATGAACCTTAATTTTTCTTATATTTTGACATCTTCCCAAGAAAAAAAAAAGCCCTGTAAACGCTGAGGTTTGAAATTGAACCAAGCTGTCTGCGTTATTGCCCAGTGGCTTCTTTATTCTTCCCAATTACTGCCTGGGAGCTGTCCTGCCTGTGCTGTGATTTATTTCTAACGCAGTCGGGTTCAGCTCGGGTCCTACAGAAGCAGAGCTCAGTGGTGCAAACCCCCATCCCAAAAATCCTCGGCTTCTCCTGCCATCGCCTTCGCCACGGGCTCTCCGAGGAAGCGCCGTGTTTCCATACACCGGTGCCTGGATGCTGCAGGGAAAACTCCCCACGTGCCAGCTTTCCTGGCGAGCTGATGCCTTGGGGACAGAGCCCGGGACAAGCCATGCACTCAGCCAGGGTGACTTTGAGGTCTTCTGGTGGAGCAGCTCTGGCTGGAGATGTTGTTTACCACGGGCTAGAGATACTGCGGCGGCTCTTTTTCCATGCCTGCTCCTAGATTAGGAAGTTATTTCAGCAGATGTCGTTTCCTAAGAAATGGGTTAATGCTTGGTGGTTAGAATGGTGTGGCAAAAAAGCTTATTTGTGTGAGGTTTTTGGCTAATTGCCTTGCAAGTATTACAGAGTGTTGCAGCACATTTCCTGGATTTCGCAATTGTGATGGTTCTGGTCTAACTGGCCAGAAAGATTTTAAAAATATAGAAATAAGTGGGAAAATAGAGGGAAATCACTTGCCGTGTTGTTGCAAAAAGCAGGAGGGCTTTGCGGTGACAAGCATCCAGGTGTCCCAGCGAGGACTTGGCATTGGGACTGGGCAGAGCTCCACATTTTAGGGTCTTGCTGGTGTTGCTCGGGGGCAGAGAAGGGGAGCCGAGCCCGGGGGGCAGCCCTGCCCCATGAGGAGGCAGCTCGTGGCTACCGAAATGGCCAGAGCTGGTTCAATTTATTGCCAGTTAAAAGTCGAGTAGGATAGAGAGAAATAAAAGTAAAGCATCCTCCTGCCTTCTTCCCAGGCTCAGCCTCACCCCTTCCTTCCCAGCTCCTCCTCCTCCTCTTCCCAGGAAAGCAGAACGGATTGGGGTCATGGCCCGGTTGGGTTGTTAACCAGGGGAAGGCTCCAGGTTTGCCGAGCCTCCTCTGCTCGGAGAGCAGGGGTGGAAAACCCCATGTCTGGGCTGAATCCGGCTGCGTGGGGGGAGCGAGAAGGGCGGCACTGATGAGCCCCATCTGTGTAGGGTCTGCAGGGGCTCGGCCACGGGGTGGGCACCGGTCCCTGGGCTGCTCGAGGCTCGGGTTGGGTTCTGCCCAAGAAGCAGCATTGAGCAGGAACAAACGGACTTGGCTTCCTAAGCGTGGCATTTAAATGTTTTCCCAGGCAGGAAAAAAACATTTGCTTTTCATGCAAAACATATAAATCTTGGAAAAGTTCCCAAAGTTGCGTGTTTAACTGCTCACTTCTGTGCGTTTGTAGAAGGGGAGTGTTTATTCCCCTGCGTAATTATTTTTCTTTCTAAAAGGAGGTTGAAATGTTTGCGAGGAGGACGTTTTCAGGGACTGCTGGGGAGGAACGAGGCCGAAAGGAGAGGCAGGTTTAATGAGGGTTGCTTCACCTTGCTGCCGCACAGCTGCAGGGAGCGAAGCCCCCTCCCGCAAGGACTAACCCCAAAAGCCGCGTTTACTGGTGTGGTTTGGGGCTTTTTATGCTTGTTTTATGAATTCTGTTGAAACATACCTGCTTGCTAGTTTCCTTTTAAATCCCAGGTGTGTGTTTCTTGGCTTGGGTTTGGTTTGGTTTGGTTTGAACGCCCGCACTTTGCTCCCACTGCAGTCCCTTCCTGGGGTCAGCACGGATCTGGCTGCCTCTGTCCCGGCCCTGGCTGTGGGCACTTCTCTCACCCGTTTCTTATCACTGGACTCCCACCTGCTACAGGCGCAGAGAATGGCTTTGTTAGAGCTTGATCAGAGCAGTTTTATGAGCTGGAGGTGGCAGGGATGGTTTTAAGCTAAAAGAGGGAAGGTTTAGGTCAGATATTAGGAAGAAATTGGTCGCTCTGAGGGAGGTGAGGCCCAGGGTGCCCCAAGGAGCTGTGGGTGCCCCATCCAGGACCAGGCTGGGGGGGCTTTGGGCAGCCTGGGCTGGTGGGGTCGTGTCTGTGGCTCTGTGTGGGCTCACCCAAACCATTCTGTGATTCCTGTCACTGCCCTCAGGGCACATTTTGGGGCTGGGTCCTGCAGTGGGTCCAGGCTGGGCTGGGCGGGACTGGGATGTACTGGGGCCTCCCTGTGATACGATGCTCTGCATGCGCCACACATGGCTGGGGCTGAGCTGGGAAGCAAGGCCTCACACCTCTGGAGGCCACACAGCTCTCCGTGCAGACAAAAACCCCTCAAGGCACATCTCATGGCTCCCTACATGTATAAACACTCCCTGAAGGCTCCACTGCCATCACCAGCGGCCTTGTTGGGCCTGGCAGTGTCCGCTTCGTGCCTCATGCCACCTGCTGCGCTGCCCCTCGGCATCCGGCCGGGAATCGGAGCACCTTTTTTTTTTTATTATTATTATTATTATTTTTTTTTTACAAAACGAGATTCTCTCGCAGTTGCAAAAGAGCTTTGGGGAAATCTGGTTTTTGTGGTTAAGGATCTTAGTCTGATGCGCAAGGAAAATTATGTGTAGCTTTTATTTGGCCCAAAGGATTCTTACAACATTATCCGTATTTCCTTTAATTTGTGGGATTTCTAGTAAATGGGCTTAAAAATAGGTCCGGGCAAAATGCCAGGGTACATATGAACAGCAAAAAAGCTCTGCACACTGAGCAGCTCGCTTTCACTTCTCTCTGTATGCCAGCTGTATTAACCGGGACAAAGGAGTAAACACTCACCTTTCGGGGTTAAATTTAATTACTGCTCTGGAATTCTTTGGAGGTAGATCTTGCTGAAGAGATACTTTAGCTCTGTGGTAGAACAACTACGGTATTTTTCTTGAACTGGGAAGAAGCCTGGCGAGGCAGCAGGAAGAAGCGCCGGTGTCATGCAAGAGCCTGGGGGTGGCAAAAGGCTCTGAGCCTGCCAGCGATGGGATCTTGGGGTGCTGCAAACGCCAAGATCCCCAAGCAGTCCCAGCTGAAGTGATTTAAAAGTGCATTTTTCCCTGAGGACAGCTACCCTCGGCAGTCCTTCCTTACGCCACAGTGTGCAGCTGCAGGCCAAGGGGTAAAAGAAAGGGGAGCACAGAGGTGGTTGGTGGCAAGCCATGGGCCATCCTCCTCCATCCTGCGTGTGGGTCTGGGGGCTTCCAAAAATGCCTTTTGGCAGAAGCAATTTTTGCCCCACTTTTCCAAAACTCGGTTAGGTAGATTTTAATGAAATTTTTGGCCATGGATCTTCAGAACTTTATTCAGAGTGCCGTGGTTGCTGCACTTCCCTGTCGTTAGCAGCAACTTAGGAGCAGAGGAGGAGGAGGGGGATGGGGAGGAAGGCTCCGGGTGTCCCCAGGCAGCAGTGCTGGGTGCTGGGGCTGCTTTGCCACACGATGCAGCAGGGCTGGGGAGATGTTCATGGAGCCATGGGCGTTGGAGAGCTCTCAGAGTCACCCAGACATAGTCCTGAGCACCCCGCTATGGGCTTTGGGGCCGCTCCCCAGCTGTGAGGTTTCCATCCAGCAGGGCCGTGTGTCCCTCCGCACCCACACCGCCAGCAGCAGCCTGCAGCACTGCAGCACAAGTTAGATCTCAATCCGATTCTCCAAATTCACCTCCTTGGGTTAAGATTTCCCAGCCTCCCCGCAGAAAAGTGCTGCTTTTGTTCCCTCAGAGCCCAAGGTCAAAGGAGCAGCTGCAGCACGGCTCGGTGGTGGTTGCAGTTCTTGGGGCTTGGTGCATGGGGCACAGGAGAACAAACAGGGAAGCAAACACGGCACAAACCCGGGGCGAGCACCAGGGAGCAGCGGGATGGGCAGTGGGGTCGCTGCAGCCACATCCAGGCACACGGCCACGGGCCCAGCTCCGACACCGCAGCCCTTGCTCGTAACAGGGTCATCCCGGCTCTGTGCTTTGGATTTTCTTCCTAAAAAATAATTGGTTTGGGTTTTTTTATTATTTATTTTAATATTTTAATGGAGAGACAGCAAATTTAATATTTTCTGTCTTGGATGTGTTGTGATTTACATTTGATTTTAGGCATAATTAGAAATGCAAGTAGAGCGCTTTGTGTTTTACCTCTGCTTCAACTATTTATGGCATGATATGCAAATGAAGCAAGCTATGAATATTAAAGATTAGAGTGTGTTACAAAGTATCACTGTCTTTAATGAGTTCAGTAATGGGCACAGGCTTCGTGCACACTTTAATATGGACGTATTTTATGTTGCGTACCGGCTCCGCTGCTCTGCAGCTATTTATGCCGTGTTTGGTTACCTCCCGTGGGAGCGTGGCCATTATTTAAAACCTATCGAGCCCGCTATCAGCTGCAGTAGGTAGGTGCTCTTTCCAAACGTGCCCATGACAAACGCTGCTGCGGCTGGGAAAGGGTGTTGATGGATTATTTCACCTAGCCCGTTTCGGTTCTCGTATAGGTCAATCCGTTTCATCTGCTGCAGTGTTGTAGATGGATCCGAGAATATGAAAGCGCTCGTCGACCTTTCAAGGTGCTCTGCAGCACCGGGAGGGAATCTTAAACATGCTTCAGCCAAAATGGAGCTGCTTCCTCTCAAACTGCGTGTGCCCGAAGAAATTAATTTTGCTGTTCCTCCACAATTAGGCTTATTTGCATAGAATTATTTTTGGTTTATTGACACATCCGAAGTCATGTGAAGGAACGTCTTATCTGCTGGTTAACTGCGGGGCTGGGCACCGGGGCTCCTCGGCTTAACCCTTCCTTGCTGTAGGAATCCGGGCAGTTCGTGTGGGCGCACCCATAAAGTATGGGGAAAAGGGGAGAATTAGGGTCTGCAGTGTGCGGGGCCGGTTCATCCCCCGGTAATCTGGAGAACCATCGTGGAGGTGTTGGTGGCTGGAGGACCGTGGGGAGGATCCCCCGTGATGCCCAAGGATGATGGGGGGCGATGGGGAGCGTTGTGGGATGCTGATCCCAAAGCAGGGCTGGGGTGGGGGGAGCCGGGTGCACCCCGGGGAGCCGCGCGCTTCTCGCGTTGGAGGTATTTAAATTACAAATTTTGACGAGGAAGATTGTCAGCAGTATTCAAAACAGCGCTGGAATTCTTTTGAAACGCTGTCGAGCCGCGCCGCGGCGGTTGGGAAGTTTGGCACATGAGAACTTGGCCCGGGAGTTGCTGCTTGGGTTTTTTTTTCCTTTAAAACTCGATTCATCTGTATGCAAGTGTCCCACACGCTTGGGGAACAACCCAGGGCTCAGCTGGCCTCAGGCAGAGCTATGTGCCAGCAAAGCTGCGGAAAGATCGGTCTGGGATATTGGGGGGGTTCCTTCTTGGTTAATGAGCATTAATAACGACTTGTACTTGTTCATAAAGACCCAAGAATTGTTTAGTGCTTGTGTTTTCATATAAAAAGCAACCAACAAACCAAACTGGGATGTGGAACCTGCTTGTGATGCCCAAGGCGGCCCTGGCTGGGTAGCACTGGGGGCTCCCCAGGTCCGCTGCCCCAAGGGACGAGGTGGGCTGCAATCAGCGCCCCTACAAGCTCCATCAGGGGCTTCGTGGGCTCGCAGTAACCTTGTGGCACTCATGGAGGCACAGCGAAACACGGGCATCACGGGCTGCAGTGACTGCCTTGTGTCCTGTTCTGCCTGTCACAGCACCTCCAGGTTTTTTGGTGGCTTTACCCAAAGCCCAGTGGTGCCACTTCTGCACAACATCCCGTGTGACCTCGTGTTTGCTGCTGCGAGCCTGCGAGAACAGAGTTAAATGTCTGCAGTATGTAACTTTCCTTATCTGCAAGCTTATATTTCCATTAAGGATCAAGCTCAGATGCAATTGTAGCTTCGCTTTATAGAGTACTAAAAGTTTAATGTATAAATGTCTGCCTTCGCCAGAACTTTTTGGCAGTGTCACTCCCCAGTGCTAAAATTCCTCCCAAAACACGGAGATCCTGCGAGCTCCGGGGACTCAGCCGCCCTCAAAGGGTTAATTTATATTATGCCTACTTTTTATTTTGTGAAAGCAGGGAGAATAAACTGTAGCCAGAAGTAAGAAGTCATTAATTTTGAGACAGAGATGTAAGCAAAGTTTCCTTCCCCTATGCAGTTTGGTAACGGTAGGCTATGCAGTAATTGAAAAGTAAAGGCAATTGAATTACAGGCTCCTGTCCAAACGGAGCGCGAGGTTTTTTTTTTTTTTTTTTTACAACCTCCATTGCATCAGAACTAGGCAGTATTCCTGATGTTCTCATGTGTGTTAATGCTGACTCACAGACTAACTTGCACAAGAAAAAAAAACACACAGGCAGCTCCACCATACTAGGTAATGAGCTCTAGCGAGAAGCAGCGTCTGATGTTTTGTAAGCTTTTCTTAATTGACCTTTTAAGATATTTACTTTATTTTAAGGCTTTCTGCTCTGTGGTGGCATGGTGGTAGGACTGAGTCATGCATGTTATATATTGCTAGCTCTGCTGTTGTGTGCGAGGAGTGAGGAGAATACGATTCAGCATGACACTTGTCTTTTTGATGCGTTACGGAGGTGAATTAGTGTTTGTGACGGGATGCAGGAAATGCACGGCTTTGCAGCAGGCGTGGTAGCGGGGTGCTGTGTGCTTTCTGGTGCTTCAGGGGCTTGTAACTTTGGCTGGATCTTGAGGAGCTGTGTTAGGCTGTAGAAAATGACATTCTGCAGAATAGTTTTATTTTCTAACCATGTCTCCTTTACCCCTTTCCCTGTAGTAATGTGGAAAAAAAAAAAAAATAATTAGATGTTGCATTTTCTATTTTTGCATGTCCTTGCTTTGCGAGCTCTTAAAATCAGTGATAGATAAGGAGGAAGAAAAAAAAAAAGAAAACAACAAAACAAACAACCTAATTAAAAAAATAATGGCAGCCACACGCCTCGCCTTGGCCGAACCGCTGCGCTTCGGAGGCAGGAGCCTGCCCGGGTCCGTGACCTCGAGCGGCGGCGGCTCGGGGAGGCTGCGAGTGACTCACCTTGCAGCAGGACGCATCCTGCAGCCCCGCTGCCAGCGCTGCAGCGGGAGGGAGCGCGGGGCGCTGCCGGGAGAAGCGCTCCCCGCGGGGACACGCTGCCACCGGCGCTGCTGCCGCCACCGCTCCCCCAGGAGCAGCATCCCGAGCCGCCCGCTTTCCCTGCGAACTTGGAGGAGCAGGCGGCTGCCCTGCGCACGCTGCTTCTCTTACTTACCCAGCTTTGCAAATTCCCATTTCCCTGCCTTAACAGACCAGAAATAACCTCGCTTCGCCGCTCGCCGCCGGCTGCCAGACTGAAGCCGGGGGCTGTTAGCTCGCGGCCCCGCTTGCCTCTCGCAGCCAGGCACTTTGGAGCTGCAGGAGCCCCGGTGCCGCAGCACGGAGCCGAGGAGCCGTGCCTGGCACCCGAGCACCAAACTTAACCTTGGCTCCTTTCCCCTGCCACAGACGGCATTGAGCAGCACTGGCATTCGCAGCACTTTGCATCTCTGACCCCAGTCCCTTCCCTTCATGTCCCTGCCCCAAACTGGGACTTCCAAAACAGGGGGGACGACCCCTTTTTTTTCTTTTTTCCTTTTTTTTTTTTTTTTTTCCGGTTGGGTCTCCTGCTGCAGGCACATCCTGGGAGGGGTGCACAGCACCCATCCAGCACCTTTTGCCCCCCCCCCCCCCCCCCCCCCCCCCTCCCGGGAGTGGCAGCAGCAGGGCTCTGGCACTGAGCAGCGTGCTTCTGCATGCTCCCCCTTGGGCAAAAAGAGCATTCCCTCTTGGTAAAAAAGGGGAAAACAGCCCCAAACCCTGCAGGCAGAGCCGGGCTGTCAGCGAGCATCCCTGCTGCCAACAGATCGGCACCTCCCTGCTCCAGCCCCGGCAGCCTGAAGCCCAGGGGTGCAATTTTTTAAAAATGTGATTATTATAATCATTTATTATTTTCCCTCCCTCTCCTCATTTACAGAAGAAAGGGAAGTTTCTTTTGACCCGCTGGGGCCCTCCAGGGCAGGACTTTTCAGCTGTTTCCTTGTGCTCCTGGGACGTGGCAGCCCTCTGCGGTGCTTTGTCCCCGGCCGCCGGAGGGTTTCTGCTGCCTTTGTCCTCCCGCAGCCTCACCTCTCAGAAAGTTATGGTAGGGACCCTTTTTTAGGAACCCTTTTTGGCTTTTTTTTTTTTTTTCTTGGTTGAGTCTGCGACTCCCCTTTCCCCCTTGGCTAAGGAAAAGACAATTTAAATAAATTATCTAATTATTTCTGATTACTCCCGTGGGAGATGTGATGCCAGCATCATATTCCAGGTCGATGCATTTTTCTTTGTTGTCGTCTAGCCCTGACATTTCAGGCCTTTGAGCAGAAAAATACTTTAGGACGGAGCAAACCTGCTTTTTTTTTTCTTTTTTTCTTTTTCTTTT
Organism: Aythya fuligula; assembly: GCF_009819795.1. Classification (NCBI taxonomy): domain Eukaryota; kingdom Metazoa; phylum Chordata; class Aves; order Anseriformes; family Anatidae; genus Aythya; species Aythya fuligula. The sequence goes on along the minus strand of NC_045577.1, from coordinate 2,770,444 downwards.
TTTTTTTTTTTTCCTCAAAGCATGTGAACGCAGAACCTGGAAACTCTCACAGAAGTTGTATCAAATGGCAGCTGAATTTTTTATGAACTTCTTGTGGCAAAGGCTCTGACTTTACAGAAGTCACGCAGAAACGTACAAACTGTCCTGGTATATCTAACAGCTCATGTAAGAGGCTTCCATTAGAAAACAAGACGATGTTTTGTTTCAGTTGTCACATACCTGAAATAATTAGGAGGGGGTGGTTTGTTTGTTTTCAATCTGGTTTTGTCCAAGGTTTGTGGTGTTGGGAGAACTCCGATCACCCTACAGGGACTCACTTCACCCTCTTGCTGTGGTGATGTCTGGCTGCTGCTGGTTTTAGGGGATGCGAGGTGTGGTGGTGGGCAGGTTCTGCTTGGCTTCCAACACAACATTATCTCATTTCTTGGTCTTATTTTGGTTACCCATAGTTCTGCCATGAAGGGATGAGGTAAAAGGAGGAAGAAACAAAAAAAAACACCACTTCTGGCCTGCAATTTAAGTCATTTGGGCTTCTAAAAGCTCCTGAGTGTTTGCTTGTGTTCTGGGTAGTGTTTCCAGCCCAGACGTTGGGTGGTGTCACTGCCTTTACCATTATTTCTACATTTGCCAGAGCCTTTCTCTGCCAGGGGCTGGTGGTGTGGGCGCTCACCTGGCGAGGCCTGGCTGGTTTGAGAGCAGAAACCTGCTGGGAGATGGGGGGAATGGAGGGAGCATCTTGCTTCAAACTCTGATGTTTCGTGGCAAGTTTAAAATGAAATCTGCCGACCATTTGCTAGGCTGGGGCACTAGTTTTGTTGCCTCGCTGGCTTAGACATATCCCAAAACAGTGCAATTCTGGCTATTTTTGAGTTGTGGGTGCCTCCTGGCACGTCTGACCTGTTTGTAGAGCATCTTCTAAGCAATGGTAATAATTTTTACCTGTTTTAAGTTACCTCATTCTGTGCCAGCAGGGCTGACCCCGCTAAGCAAGCCTCCCTGTGGAGGCCGGCCCTCAGAAGGAGGCTTGCTATGGGGCCAGTGTGGGCTAGGGGGGGACTGGTGGGGGAGCAGGGACTTTCACCCCATGGGGACCTTTGTCCCAAGCTGCCAGCAAGGATCCCTTGCTTAAATGTCAGTTTTCAACTTAAAACCCCAAAGCACGGCCTGCCCAAGCCCTGCTGGGCCTGGGGACCCATGGGCGCCGCTCTGAGGTGAGGCTGGACAGAGACGAGGCCACCTCTTCTCCGTGTCCCCTCCTGCCACCCTAGCTGATGTGACGAAAGCAGAAAGCATAAATCACACATAAAAAATCAGGAATTTTTACAGATCTAGAGCGAACCCGCGTTTGCTGGGGGAGGCTCCATGACTTTTTGGACAAGCTGGCAGCGTCGTGGTTGGAGGAGGGCTGTGGGCTTGGCCATTGCGGTGTCTTCTCCAACCTTCTTGTGGAGATGTGTGGTCGCCTCAGTCACCTCTTCGTGCTTTTATTTCCCTCATCAGCAAGAGGCAGAGGAGACCTGGGCTGATCTGGGAGCTCTGCCAGGCAGTGGCGGTGCTGGGGGTCACCCTGTTTGAGGGCAGGCACCCAAATGGGGACAGGGGCAGCTCGCTGTGGTCCTGGGGGCACAGCTTGGTGCACCAGGCAGGTGCCAGGGCAGCAAAGTGGAGATATGGGCCAAAAATCTGGGGAAGGACCAAGATGGGGTGCCACAGACCATGTCTGCACTCTCCCCTGTCGTCCTTGTCTAAGGGTGGCTGGATCTTTAATCTCTTAAATTCGAACTGCGTGTGACCATCTGAGCAGAGCCATTGAAACAAATCCTAGAGCAATAATTGAAATAAAAACGCTCTGGGCAAGAGATAAGTAAGCAAAGTAAGGCCCCACCCTCTTTCCCAGAAAATAGCACCAAACATGCTCAATAAATGCGAAGGTAATTTAAAATCTGAATCCAGGAGACAATGTGACTAGGATTTCATTACTTAAGCAAATGGATTTGCTTTTAGTGGATTCAGCCACAGACTGAAAGAAGCTTTCCCCAAGGGGTAAACATTTTTCCTGCATTTGAAAGGCTTTCTTGTATGTTCGGGGAGGGGGGGGGGGCTGGCGGGAGGTGGGCCATGCCTGTGGCTGCCCACAGAGCACCTTTATTTCTTTATTTCGTGCTGACCTGGGCATTCCCGTGCCCCTTTGGGGTGGCAGCAGGGGGATGCCGGGGCTCAGGGCAGGATTTTGGGGTGCTGGGGTGCGGGGTGGGGGTGCTGGGGTGCGGGCTGCTGTGCTCGCCGCCCCTTCCCCAAGCCCGAGGAGTTACCAGCAGCAGTGCCAGCGCTGCAGACTGTTTGGAATAGTTTAAATGCTTTGACACTCTGGATGTACTAGATGGCAGGGGAGGCAGTTTACAGCGTAATTCATATGCAAAACTGCACTATAAATTTAAAACCTGTCTCAGTTGCCGTGGCACCACTAAGCATTTCATCAGCATACAGTACAGTATTTCTGCCATCTTTGTTTGCATTGCAGTGACTCATCAAAAGTCTGTCTTGTACCAACACTGAGAGCATTCCTCTGGCACTGATATTTCTCTGTTTTTAAAGCTTCGGTTTGAAACTGGCATTTACTTCAGGTCCCTAATCAAAGGGCTCTATTCATTGCAGAGAGCAGCCTGAATGTTAATCTGCATCCGGCCTATTCATTTAGATGCTGTGCACTGCCGTGGAGATTTGACTTGGTAAAAGCTTGAGCTCCAGCAGATACAAACGGAGGGGCTGATACTATTTTTTTCCCCCCTGAGCCATCGCCGTCGCCGCACAGAGCGCAGCCGACGGGGCGATAAGGAGGGACCGGGGACCCTCCGGCGGGCGCTGGATGTGCGGTCTGTAAGGTACGTGCCCGCGCAGGCGGCGAGGGGTCCAAGAAGTTCCTCGCTCGGAAGAATTTTTTTTTTTAAACCATGCAGATACAATTAAATTGGCTCTGAGCGCGTTCCCTTTTCTTCCTGTTACCCCGTGGCCTTGCAGATAGGACTCTTTTTTTTTTTTTTTTTTTTTTTTTTTCTTCCCCAGCACTGGGAACAGAGCAGCTCTTTGTGGGTTATTCTCTTTTCGGAACAGATTTATTTATTTTTTTTAATCCTTCTCTGATGAACTTCTTTTTTTATTATCATGATTATTTTTAATGATGTTCTTGTGATCTTTCGGCACTAGTTAAACGTAGTTTTTCTTTTCATCCGCGTTAAAGGCTTGGGGGGGGGGGGATTTTAAATCTCCTGGACTGTGGCACGGAGCTCGCGGGGGGGGTGGCCGGGGTGGGGGGGTCCTGGGCTATGGCTGCGTGCCGCTGAATACGCAGTGATTTGCTTCGCCGGAGTTTTAGTGCCCAGAATGCACTAAAATTAACCTCCTCGGCGTCGTGCGGGGCTCGCTCACCGGCTCCACGTTCAGCCGAGCCTTCCCCTGGGATGTGAGAGGCAAAATTGCCCCCGCCGCAGGAAGGTACCGGGGTGGGGGGGGACAGAAAAAAAGAGGGAGGGGGCTGCCCCGGGCTGTGCCGGGACCCCCAAACCTAGGGCACATGTCGGAGGGTCCAGCGGCCTCTGGGCAGCACCCGGCTGGGGCTGGGGCATCTGCCCAAATTTTAGCTAAGAGCCGTTTTGTTCGGGATGATTCTGTCGGGAAGGGGTTTGGCTGTCGAAAGGCTTCCTCTTTCTGGTGCAAACGGGAAGGTCGCTCTGTGGAGTGCTTTTTCATGGGAGCTGTTGCTCCCGACAGAATCCTGTATTTATTTCAGGCAAAATGGCACGTTGCTTTAAAAATATCTTTTCTGTAGTTTCAGCATCGCCGGTGGTTGTTGTTGTGTTTCTTATATAATGCTGCCCAAGGTCTGTCTGTTTTACGTGTGCTTTACTGTTCTCTCCTCTCCCATTACGGTTCAGATTTTCCTGCATAAAGTAAACCCCGGGGGGAATAAATCAGCGGTGTTTATTTAAACAGACCACAACTTTAAGAAAATATTTGAATTTTGGAATATCCCTTGCCATCCACCAATAGCATTTTCAGCGTTGTTTAGAAACATCGATAAGTGATTTTATAAGCAATTGCTTCTCTGCATTGGCTCTGAGCTGAGTTCGGAGCCTTTGATGTGCGGCGAGGCTGGTTCCTCTGCTTCTGCGTGTGCCGGTGAACTGTCTAAAAACGCTGTTCCTTTCTCCCTGCCTTCTCCCTTTTTCAGATGTGCCCTACTTTGGATATCCCTGCATTGAATGTCTGAGGAGCTCCAGCTGATCCTGAGCCATGTCGCAGATGTTGCACATAGAGATTCCCAACTTCGGGAACACCGTGCTGGGCTGCCTGAACGAGCAGCGGCTGCTGGGGCTGTACTGCGATGTCTCCATCGTGGTGAAAGGCCAAGCCTTCAAGGCTCACCGGGCGGTGCTGGCCGCCAGCAGCCTCTACTTCCGAGACTTGTTCAGTGGGAACAGCAAAAACGCCTTCGAGCTGCCGGGGACGGTGCCCCCCGCTTGCTTCCAGCAGATCCTCTCCTTTTGCTACACCGGCAAGCTCACCATGGCTGCGAGCGAGCAGCTGGTGGTGATGTACACGGCGGGCTTCCTGCAGATCCAGCACATCGTGGAGAAAGGGACAGACTTGATGTTCAAGGTGAGCTCCCCCCACTGTGACTCTCAGACCGCCATGATCGAAGACCCCAGCTCGGAGCCGCAGAGCCCCTGCAACCAGCTGCAGTCGGCCTCGGCGCCCTACGTCATGTCCCCCTCCATGCCCATCCCGCTCCTCACCCGCGTCAAGCACGAGAACCTGGAGCTGCAGGCGGCCGCCGTGCCCGGCTTGGCAGCCAAGCGGCCCCTCGAGCCGGCCACCCGGGACGGCGCGGGAGGCGGTGGCCCCGCCGCCGGCCCCCTGAAGCTGTCCCGGGTCTCCTACTACGGGGTGCCCAACCTGGCCACCCTCCTGCCCAACGTGCAGCAGGTGCAGTACTCGCAGGGGGAGCGGACCAGCCCCGGCGCCAGCAGCATTCCCACCACCGACAGCCCCACGTCCTACCACAACGAGGAGGACGAGGAAGACGACGAGGCGTACGACACCATGGTGGAGGAGCAGTACGGGCAGATGTACATCAAGTCCTCGGGAGGCTACTCTGGTAACGAACCGTCTCCATCCTTTGGTTTTCTGCTCTCCTCAAGTTTTTTCTCGGTCCTTCTCCGGGCAGTGCAGGTGGTTGGGGGCTGTTGGCTTCGGGCACTTTGCTCGTTCACGTGCGTTGCAGTGCCTGCAGTGCTGGGGACATCTGCACTCAGCAGCCTGAGGCGGTGGAAGCCTCTGTCCTGGTACGGCGTGGGCAGGTCCCCCGGTGCCACCGCTCACGTGCCGTGTCCCCAGCTGGGACACTTTAGGTCAGAGGCTACGTCACCCAAAATGGGCTCGTCAGCCACCAAGCAGGCCGTCGTTGGCGAGCGCCGCGCCGTGGGCGCCTGGCCCCACGGCCGATCCCTGTGCTGTGGGGCACCCGTGGGGCACCCGAGGGTCACCCGTGGAGGGCAGCATCGTCCTGAGGCAGTGTGGCTGGGCCATGGGGTGTGAGGCTCCCTCCTGGCCCTTTGAAATAAGTGGTGAGCATGTTCTTCTGCCTTCCTCCGAACGTCATCGAATAAATCATCTTCACAGAAGATGCTCGTTAGGGATATCTGCAGAAAGGCGAGCAGGGAGGCTCTGCTCCCCCCCCCTGCTTGCAGTAGCACCCATTTCCTGTGCCAGAGCAGCCTGGTGCATTGTAGTCGAGCAGGGAAAGGCAAATTGATAACGTTTTCTTTCTGTATTAGAACCGCTGTGCCCATAACTAACTGGAATTCCTCTCTTTGCCCTCGGGCTGGGTGAGGCTAGCGGTCCTGCTGCCCAGGCATGGTGCAGGGCTGGGGGGTGTGGGACTGGGGGGTGCTGGAGGCGGTGGCTCGGGTCTGTGAGTGCTTCCAGGGATGTCTCTGCGGGCTGAACGAGCCACCGGGTCTGGTGGCCCCGAGCCTTGGGCTGCCTCTGCGTGCTGCTGCTTTGCTGAGATTGCTGGGCTAATTTTGCAAATATTTAACTCATTTGTTGAGGAGCTGGCATGCTTTCCTCAAAGCCGTTTGGTTTGATTCTTAAGCAAGGGAGAAGATGTGACAAACGCCACCTTTTCCCTTGCCCAAAGCCTGCTTCTCCCACCCCATCCCAAAGAGCAGGAGCCCGAACTTCCCTCAGCCCCATCCGCCTGCCAGGCAGCAAACAGACAAGCAATAATTCCTAAACCCTATGCGACAGGGGGAAGGCATGCAAGTAGCAGTGATGCTATTTCAAGATTAGAAATATCTGCTGAGAAAACGAGCCTCTGAAGCCTCTCTGCTTTCTGCGCCGCGCTCCGAGCAGTGTCACCACCCGTGCCGGGCAGATGGGGACCGGGTGTCCTGCGGCCGGGTGCCCGCCGGGCACGGGGCTGTGCCAGCAGCCAGCAATCCAGCGCTGGTGTCGAGCCGAAGAGAATTAAGGCTGTTTTCCTGCATGCTGGTTTTGTTTTTATTTTGTTTTGTGTTTTCCCACTGTAGAGCACGCAGCGAGTAATATGGGCTTGTCCTCAGCGCCGAGCGCTCGGAGCATTATTCTTCAGAGAAATGGGATTATAGCCTTGTACACTGTGTTTGCCTTTCTCTGTCGTGGGGCCAGTTTATATAGCAGCAGAACAAAACCAATTCTGCAGGACGCCAGGAGGCTGTGGCAGGACAAAGCCGCGGGATGGAGCAGGAGGCAGCTATTACCCAGGCGGGCGATGGTGCCCGATTCTCGCTGCCGCGCCACCAGCGTGCTTCCAGCTGGAGAACTGCAAAGGCCAGCAGCTTGCTTGGGCGTCGCTGGCAGCGTTTCAGCCTTCCAGCCCTCACGTGGGAGCTGGTCGTCCTGGGGAAGGAAGGTTTTCCTGCCTGGCTCCTGCAGGGAGAAGCCTGGGACCGCTTGGATGCGCTAGGAGCTGGCACGAGGTGGGCAGCGCCCCGGCCGTGGCTCTGCCCCGCGCCGAGCAGCCCCGGCGAGGCTGCAGCATCCTATGTTCCTGCTAAAATATCTCTTCCGCACCAGCACATTTCAAGGGAGTTTCCTGTTTTAAAGAAGCCAGCTATAGTATCAGGCTTCCTGGAAAACAGGGCACACAAAAAAGAGATTAAAGCAAAAAAAAAAAAAAAAAAAAAAAAAAAAAATCTAAGCTATTCCATTATGGCTGGGACTTGTACAGCTAACTGTGTTTTAATTACTCGGGATAAACTGTACCCTCAAAAGGTGCAGCATAACAACACCGTAAGATGGAAGAGAGCGAGCCAGCTAATCCTGCTGCTGGCATGTAGAGCCCGCAGCCTCACAAAGGCCTGGGGGAGGGGGGAGCCGCTTAAAACAGATTGCCAAGGTTTCCAGGAGCCCCATTTGTAAAAACAAAAACAAAGCCAGAGAAGAGCACAGCAGCTTAAGCCCTGAATTTCAGAGATTTTTTTTTTCCCCTTTTTCTGTACTTTCTCCCCACCCAGCAGCGGCAGCGCTGGGCCCGTGGTGCTGGGTGCGGGCGCTGGCCCCTGCTGCGGGTTTCGCCCACGCCTGGCCGGGGCAGCACCAAGTCCCACCCGTGGGCTTTCTCATCTGTTCTCCTTCGCCCCCTTTTTGCATTCAGAAACAATCTCCGAGGCTGGGATCCAAGAGGCGACGACGAGCACATCTCGACCTTGGCAAAGGGTGGTGGAAGGGGGAGCAGGAGAGAGCCTCGCGCAGGGACGGGGATCGTGCAGCAGCAGTGGCACGCACAGGAAAAAGCACAGGGTGTGCAGAAGGGGCTGCAGATAAATGCCAGGACAAGCCCACACCTTAAGCACGGCGTGCTGAGTGGCTCCTGATCCCGTACGTTGGTCTGGACCTGGAGAACACGGGCCTGGAAGACGCCGGGGAGGCTGCTGAGGCTCCTAGCATCTGATCAGAGGAATGCACAACTCGGGGAAAATATTAAACAAAAGCAAAGTATTTTTATCCTTCTTAATTACAGCGCCGTGGGCCTGCTCTGAAGTGGGCTGCAGCAGGACTTGCAGATGCTTGGCGTGGTTTCTGCGTTCCTGTCAGTCAGCTTGCTGCTTAGCAGATGCCTTTAATTCGATTTTGACAGGCAGCGGCGAGGTTGCGCGAGGCGAGGGTCCCCCTTCCCTCCCGCTCGCCGAGCGCTCCTCTGCAGGGGAGAAGAAATCTTTATGCAGCAAATCGCTGGGATGGAAAGGCTGGACTTGAAAGTTATGAAATCCCGAACTGACAAGAGCACACTTCATTAAAAATTCATCTAAAATAGCCATTATAGGATGGTCGTGGTAATTAGCTGAGAGAATAGTTTTCTCTCCTGGCCTCTGATTCCTGACAGTAAGGAAAGAGGGCAAGAAACAACCCAGAATCTGTAATGAGCGGCTCCGGCGCAGGCTGCGAAGTATCCCAAACCGAGCTACGAGGAGAAACGCTGCAACACTTGAAGTCGCAGCCGGTAGCGAGGAACCCATTAACATCTTGCAGCCAGCTAATTGCGCTCGGAATGAGGTAGCTGGTGCTAGCTGCAGAGCCGGGAGCAGCGCGGTGCAGGGACTGGTCGGACAGCGGTGCTGTGGGCAGGAGGATGCCCCGAGCAAAGGGTTTGTGCATTTTTTTAGGAACCAAAACGCTCCCAAGGGCATGCCCTGGGTGTTAGCTGGAGTGCTTTTGCTCTGGCTTTGCACGGAGGCTTCTCGAGGCTGCGAGGTGCGGGCACGGAGGTGCTGGTGAGGGTGAGAAACCTGCCCCCTGCCACAGGAGCACGTCCCCAGGCTGGGGACAGGGGACAGGGCCAGCCCTGGGGTCAGGCAGCCACTGCCCTTTTTAGGCAGTGAACTGGTCCCGGTTTCCGCACCGTAAAGCACAGATGTTTAATTTTAGGCTGGCAGATGTTTCACTCCTGGCTGAGGTCTGCAGCAAGGCAAGATAGGGGTATTTATAAACCAGTAATATTTTTCCTATACTAATTCCAGATTACCTCCCTGTATAAATAGGTCACAAATCAAAGCTCTGCCTTCTAGCACGCTGTTATAAATGGACCGTTTGGAAAATGTAAACTGTCCCGGCTGGGGCTGCATCGCACACCCAACCCACGCGTGCGGGCAGGCACACCAGGCTCCGGGCAGCCGCCCCCCGAGGGCTCGCCGTGCCAGGGGCTGCTATTTTTGGGCAGGGTATTTTGGGGAGAAAATGGGCTTGTGGGGTACAGACGTTGGTAAAGCATCGCCGTTTGGAAAGGAACTTCTCAGGAAAGAACAGGGGGAAGTTACCCAAGTGTTGGCGCAGAGCGGATGGAGGTGATTTGGTGGCCATGGTGGTGGCTGTGGGCTTGTGACTTGTGGCTCTGTCATCAGGATTTTGGTGAGCTTTTGGTGAGGGTTCATCGCTCCGGTCTTTCTGTATCTCAGGTTCCCATCCCTAAACTCAAAGTTGCTGTTCCTTGCCCACCGGTGTGGTTTATGTCAGCAAATGGCCAAGAGTTGAGCGCAGGCTGGTGGGAAGCGGGGACTCAGGAGCGGTCCCAGGACGCCTCAGGGATGGTACGAGGCAGAACCTGGGCACCTGCTGCACCCTCACCACATTTCCCACCCCACCCCACTCATGACGAGCTGCAGTGTCCCTACAACTTTCAGAAAAAACGTGTATTTGGAAAATAAAATCCCTCAGCGTCCGACGTGCGGCCATGGCTGCTCCCTCGGCAGCGATTTCCTGCAGGCCGCGGGCAGGCAGCTTTCGTGGTCGGGGACAAAACTGCACCACACAATCCTTCACATTGTTTGCCCGTCCATTGAAAGGGAAGGAGCTGCTGCCCTCTGAAGATACACATTAATTAGAAGCGAATACTATCCTGTTCTTCCGCGCACAGAGGCCAAACAGACTTGCTTTCTTTGAGAACATGGGACCAAAGTGTCCCTTGTGTCCCGTGGCTTTACATAACTGTTCTGTGCGCGGCGATGGCTATCTGCTGGCTGGGGGAGCTGAAAGCCCTCAATCTTTGCTCATTTTTCTTTGGGGGCATTGAGTTTGTGCTAATGCTTGAGTCGAGACGAATTCCAAAAACGGTTTGTGCGCCTGTTTAGTGAGAGGTTTGTAGACGGCAGGAGAGATGTGCCCGAATTGTAATAGTGGATCGGGCGCACTTTGTCTTGTTAGATCAGATTTTGGGTTGTTTTTCAGAAATATTTGATTTCAGCAGAAGAAACGTTAACTTCTCCATGGCTCCATGTGTCTAAGACGAGCTGACTTCAAAAGCAAGGAGTGCTCGCGAGGCAGGATTGCCACCAGCTCTCCCCGGTGCGGGTTTCCGCGTGTCACCGCTGTTTCCCTCAAAAGCTGCTTTTCTTTCAGGGAGCGGGTTTGACGCCGCATTCTTTGAAATTTCTCCGGGAAAAGTGCTGATGCAGCACTCGTTCTCTCCTGCGTGCCTTGTTATTGCTACGCTGGGCTCTGTGGTGCCCCAGCCTGGTTTTATACGGAGCGATCGCTTGCGACGGGGGGCAGAGGAGGTGTGCTGGTGGAGGAGCTCCAGTTCTTCAGCCAGGCCAGGCTGAGGAGGGCAGGGCTGCAGGGGTGCAGAGCACCACCAGGTGGGTGCTGTGGGGCGAAAGGAACCCCTCAGCCCCCATGTGCCACGATGGATGGCCAACACCATGCGGTGCCCCTGTGGGTTTTACCCAATGCAGCCGTCTGAAGGAGCCCCGGTGTGATCACAGCAGCAACCCGTTGCTATTTCAGTCCCAAGCCTGACTTCTATCTTTTTTTTTTTCTTTTTTCAATTATAGAAGTATTAGCTCAGAAGTAGTGAGGACCTTCTGGCTGTCCCTTCTGCTCTGAAGTGTTTGTATTGATTGCAATTGCTTCCTCTGGAGACCTGCAGTTCATACCTGCAAAAAAAAATAATCACTGGAGGCCTCTGAAACCTTCCTGAGCATCGCTATCAGCTTCTCTTTAGCAGCACAGGATCTGCTAGTTTGTGGATGGAGATAAATATCTTGGGGAATTCTTACCTGAGTCATTAGTTTAAAAAAAAATAAAGTATTATATTGCAGTTTTACGCAAATAGGGCAGAGCATCCTGCTTCTGTCTGTGGTGGGGTTTTGTGGTGGATTTCTGCTCGGCAGCGTGGATGCCGTGTGTGTGCAGAGAGGCTCGGAGCAGGCATTGCTCTCCCTCTCAGCATTTATCACAATTATCGCAATTATCACAAGCCATGTGCACAGACATGGCCCCGTTGTCACCTCTGCCTTGTGACCCTGCTGCTTCAGGGTCGTGCGTGCAAGGCAGAAAGCTGTTGGCAGCTGCTTACCCCAGCAGCACGGAGCCTTTCTCCCACTGCTGCTGTTAAAGACCTTGCACATCCCAAGGCTCCTGGGGACTTACCGGCAGAACGAGTGCCGTGTGAGGTCGATGGCATCTGAAATTGGGAGGAATGTGGTTGGGTTTGTACACGGCAGAGAAGCACTCAGGGGATGCTGGCCGGGAGCATCCTGCGGTGCCTCGCAGGAGCTGCTCGTCCCTCTCCCCCTCCACGTTTGTGTTTGCTTCGCAGGGGCCTTTGTGCTGCCATAGTGCTTCTGTGGGCACGCTCTGCCAGAACCAAACGTCTGAAGGACAGCAGAGCTGGCCATTTTGTTTTTTTTTTTTTTTTTTCTCCCTGGTATAAAAAGGATATTTGGCTCCCGTCTCTTTTGTTTTATTTGCGTTGTGCCTAACGGGAGGCGCTCTGCCCATCACCATCGGGGCGCACAGGTCCCTCAGGTCTCCTGCCCTAAACCTGCACGGCAGCAGGACGGAGCACGGCCACTTTGTGTAAATAACAGGGCTGAGATGGCAGGGGCATGGGCTTGAAGGTGTGCACATGGGTTGTGCTGCTGCCATCAGTCCTGAGTCACACAAGGACGAGCCGTGCGCCCCTCGCAGCCCCGGCGCAGGGTCTCGGTGCTGCGGGGAGGACACCGACGGGTCCAGCCCCTGCGGTGGTGGCAGGGAGCAACTGGATACGGCGTGCACGTCCCAGCTGGAACACTGACCCTTTGTGCTGCTACTGCAGCAACAGGTCTGCAAAACTGGCTGGTTTATCTGCAGAGAGGAAGCACGGCCCACAGGGCATCGCGGCTGCGGAGCGCGTCGCCTCCTGAGGAGGGAAGGTCTCGAGTTCGTAAGCTCTAATTGCTGGTCTTTCTTTTATCGGTGTTCACGGGTATCGCAGCGTAGAGCTGGACTTGATTTCATGCATGGCACTTGCCACGTTATCAGCCCTTCCTGGGGAGGGATGGATGAAACCCAGGAGCTGTAGCTGCTCCCAGCCTGTCCTGGTGCATCTACAGTCCCTGTACGCCCGTGTCAGCCCTGTTCTGCTGGGATTTGTGCTTTCAAGCATTTGCGTGGGGTTTCCAGCATCAGTGTTTGCTGGTGGGCTCTGGAGATGCTGCAGGGAAATGGCAGTCATGTAACTGGGTCCTGCAGCCGCAGCTCAACACAATTTTTGGTCTCTTGTCGTGGTGAGGGAGGTGAGCTGGTGACCATCCCTGGGGCTGTGTGTGCCTGCAAAATCTGACCGTAACTTCAGCAGGGAAAACATAAGAAGCATTTAGGGTTCTGAGGTAGATATTTATCAAATCTGGGCAGTTCAGTGCCTGTGTTAGAGACCGCGGTTGGATTGCCAGCCTGTTCTTCTGCGAGTGCTCAGGGAAGCCGGTGCTGCATGCTTCATTTCCAGACTGATGGCAGATGTGCAGAGCTGCCCACTTTCATAAATGATTAACCTAGAACCAGTTAAAGTGTAATTAGGCTCCAGGAGTCCCTCTCACAGCATCCAGGCACAACTGCGAGGCTGCTGCTGCCCGTGGAGAGCCCGGTGAGCCTCCACATGGGGCTGCAGACCCGAGGCAGCGGCTGCTGGAGCGAGGGGTGGCTGCAGGAGCTTCCTGAAAAGCTGAAACCTGACCTTCTCTTAACGTTGTGCCTGCCTAATAATCCGTGTTCATGTCTTTCCCTTTTAATTTTGAAGTTGCTCAAGAAAAGCCAGAGCAGATCCCGCTGGAGAACCGCTCCTGTGTCCTCATACGCCGGGATTTAGTTGCTCTCCCAGCCAGTCTTATCAGTCAAATCGGATACCGCTGCCACCCAAAACTCTACTCAGAGGGAGATCCTGGAGAGAAACTCGAGCTCGTTGCAGGTAATAAGGGGGGGAACTTTTCTTAGCCTGGCAATCGCTGGAGATCACTGATACTTTCCTTCTTGAAATGCGTTGTTCATCTCGCACCATTGCTGGAGCCGTGTGCTTTGTGTGCCCTTGCAGTGTCTTTCTGGATTATTCATCACCAATCATCTTTTTTTTTTTTTTAAAAAAGTTCTAAGTTTCCTTTAATTTGCTGATAGAAAAATGTGTCATTAACAGGATTTATTCAATTGAATTAATTTAGCATTTTAATTGAATTCTGCAGCTTGTGTTCTTCCTGATTGGTGTGGGCTGCATTGCAATTGTATTTTGATTTAGATGCACAGATCTTATAAAAAAAAAAAAAAAATCATCACACTATAAGATTTACAAAGCAATAGAAATTAAATTTGTGTCAGTGAACAAGCTTTGAAAAACCTGTCGAAGTTTTTTTTTTTTAAATGGGGGATGTTTTAAGCTGTCATACGCTGCGGTTGGAAGGAGGAGAAGGAATCAATTTTGCTCGGTCCTTTCATGCATCTTTATTTTTGGTTTGGGGGCAATTTACTGTCCCTGGAGAATTCAGGGCTGCTCTGTGAGGGACGTAGGGGCGTTGGGGTGGGAGGTGGTGCTTGCGGGGGTCCCGGTGCTGCAGGGCTGGACACAGGGCAGGGCAGAGCAGCTGTGCTGCGCTGTCTGGATCGAATCTGGTCTGAAGAGCTTCAGGGAGCTCCCCCAGATCCCTTTTGCTGCCCCCACGGCATGGCAGTTGCCTGTTTTCCCCCCGTGTAGCTGTGTAGGTGAGGTGACCTGTGTGCCACGTCCCTTACCTGCAGCCTCCTTTACACCTGCAAAGCCCTCGCTGTAAAAAGGAGGCATGGCAGCACAATCAGTCCAAACCCGTAGTCCTTTCTGGCTTCTTATCTCTGGGTGAGTAGCAGGGTTTTGTCATCAGTTTGCAGAGGGAATCTTCATTTCAGGGATTGCCCAGAACGGCTCCTGTCTGATCAACGGTGGGTTTGCAGGGGCAGGCAGGAGTGAAAAGCACTCAGCACAACGCAGCACAAAGCCACCGGTATTTATTTTGTATCTGGAATATTCATTTTGTACAAATTTACATTTTCGGTGAGACTTCTTAAAAACATCAAGTGGTGCAGGTTATTTTCACAGTGCGAGCTGCAAATTGGCTCGAGGCAGCTCTGCTTGATTTACATTTTTCAATCTGGAAAAAGAAAGTAGATTAATATCTCTAACTGATAGTGGCTGCCCGGGTTATTTTTTATTTATTAAAGTGAAGTTACCCTTGGTAGCGGCTGGCGTTCTGGCTTCTGTGTTAAAATACTGCTACTGGGGGCAGAAAGGCGCTGCAGCTAATTGCTGTCCCCAAGCCGGGGGGGGCCGGACCCAGGGCTCACGTAAACTCTCCGTTCCGAGCATTTTCCTTTGTCTCGGATTTTTCGTGCCATCGCTGATTCTGCAAACTTCAGCAGCTTTCTCTGAGAGGGTCTTAAACCAGCCTCGCAATGCTCACAGCAAATCCGACGGGCAGATGCAGTGCGCGGAGCCGCTCTGAAACCCGCGCTGGTGCTCGCTTGCCTTCTGCAAGCTTTTTTCCACGAAGGTCAGGAAAACCTCTGGCAACCCTGGGCTCGGTGGGCACACTGCCCCATGCAGCAGCAAATTTGGGCCCCCCCCAGCCGGGGGTGCTGCCTTCCCCCCCAGCACAGCCACCCCCCAGCAGCTCTGCCTTCATCCCGCAGATTAAGGACAATAATCTGAAGGCTGTGCTGGAAATCCAGGAGGTAATTTTATTCCTCCGGTAGATGTTTTTATGTCTCGGGAGTGTAGGGTGTTTTGGATCCCGCTATAGCCTGTTATTTAGCCCTAATTAAAAGCAAGCCCAAGCCCCAGCCCCAGCTCCCCCCTGCCTGCGTGCTCCTGTCCTTTGGGCACTCTGTAGGGAAGGGGAAGGAACCTGCGGGGTCTGCTGCCAAACCTCTGCATGGCTAAAGCCACTTTGGCAGGGCTCCTCCAGCTGCCGGAGAACATCCCTAAAGCCCGTGTGTTTCAAAGTCAGCAGTTCTGGGCATTAGAAGCAAAAATTCCCAGCTCACCAGAAGTATCAAGAGGTTAGGGGCTGGGATTTTTGGAAACGGTTAGATCTGTAGCATAATGAGTGCTGCTTTCTGTGCTGGGTGTTTTTTTTTTTGTTCTTGTTGTTTTCAGTTTAGTTGTGCTCTTCGATCTTTCACTGGAGAGAAGAAAAAGCCAAACGGTTTGGGGTTTTCTTCCTTCAGAAAAAAATAGATAAACTGGTTATGTATATGGTATCACAGGATAAAGCCTTGTACTGTGTGTCTTTGGAAAAAGAAAAAAAAAAAAGAAAAAAGAAAAAGAGAAAAAAAAATTCCACTCATTTGACTTCCACAGACCTCCTTCCTGCATGGCTAAAATTGGGAGTGCCACTACCTGGCTCTTGCCAAGACCCCGAGGGGCTGTAATAGCGGCCCCGCCAGCCTTGCCCATGCCCCTGCTGGCTGCACACTCCCCTCTGGGCTGTGTCGGGATCGTGACCGAGCAGCAAAGCAGAAATCCCGGGTCGAAGGCGGCCCCTGTCAGCAGCACGAGGGCTTAACTTTGAATTCTCCCTCTCTTCCAGGCTCAGGTGTTTACATCACGCGGGGGCAGCTGATGAATTGCCACTTATGTGCCGGTGTCAAACACAAGGTCCTCCTGAGACGTCTTCTGGCCACGTTCTTTGATCGGTATGTCCTCTCGCAGCCCGTGCTCCCTCCAGGGACTTGGTTTATTTTCTGGTGGTTTAACTACGTTAGCAGATGATGTGTGAGCACACCATGCTCTGTGTATGCCACGCTTATTTCTCTGCTGTTTCTCAGCGATGCCTGAGCCTCAACACCAAATTTTCCAGTTCTGTGCCTTAAAATCTCGTAGCTCGGTGCCCCCTGCCCAAACTAAGCAGAAGAGGCTGGTGTCTTTGTGCGGGGCTTCGGAGGGCTGCTGGGCCCGGAGTCCCCAGTTAAGGATCTTCCTTTGCCTTTCTTGCAGGAACACACTTGCCAATAGCTGCGGAACTGGAATCCGGTCCTCCACCAGCGACCCCAGCAGGAAGCCCCTGGACAGCAGGGTCCTTAATGCAGTGAAATGTAAGGAGAGAGGTTTGCTGCTGCTGTGTCGGAACAGCATGCCGGGAGCAAAGCCGAAACCTAAGGAGGGAAGGCCCGCTCTGTTGCGTTACAGGGGGAGCTTAATGGTGAAATTAGGTTACAGGGAAATTAATTTTTCATGTCATTTTTTGTTCTGATTTTTTTTTTTTATTATTTGGCAATATCTTAACAGAAAGCATTATTGCTACCTAACTGTTTTGCTATGTGTTAAAACACAAATTTCCCAGTTAATTATTGGGTGCTCTAAGAAGTACATCAAAATCAAGCTTTTAGCATCAAGCAGAGCTTGATACTGCACAACCAGGTCTCTGTGCCCTGGCTTACATGTTTTAGAATATGTTTTATAGACTTTTTTAAAAAAATGATTGAAAGGAACCCTGCTGCAAATAATTTCCTTTTTAAAAGTTTGCGTAAAGCAGCACTAGCTTTTGTTTTTAACATTTGAACCCCAAGCAAAGCCCTGCATCGTGCCGTGTGGCTCAGCAGGTCTGTCCCTAGAGCAGCTGGGCTGCCTTAGAGCTGGGGCCTGAAAGATTCAGCTGTTCAAAACGAGCACCCCTTCCCCTGTCCTGCAGGTAAGGTCCCCATGTGTCACCGCTTACACTCTTGACTTCGGAGCCAGTGTGGGGCACCTGACGGAGTGCCCTTCGCTTGGCGAGCTTGTGCCCAGCAGCCAGTGCTGATAAAAGAGGGTTGTGTTACTGGCACCCAGGTGGTTCAGTTTTCTGCAGCAGGCTCCAGAAACCCGTGGTTAATCGTGGCTGCTGAGCTCCCCCTGCGTGCCGGGGCGCTGCCGACACGGCGCTGGCTGGAGCCGGAGCAGCGCGGTGCCGCGGGCAGTGCTGACGGTCGGCACGGCGGAGCCTGTCCAGCGTGTGCTTGATATATGGTGGAAAGCAAATGTTCTCTCACCCTCGCTGGATTCTGGATAGTAAATCTTTATGTAAATATTGTGCTGGAAAATGAAACTCTAAGCTTTTTTTTTTTTTTTTTTTTTTGCGAGAGAGAGAGATTTGGAAGATAAATCTTTTCCTCTCCCTGATTGTTGCTCTGCTGCTGAACTCCAGGGGCCTTCCAGCCACCCTCTGAGATTTGCAGCACATGGAGGAAAAGGATAAACCAGCAGATGTTCAGTACATAAAGAGAGAATCACTAGGAAATGCTGTTTGTGCTTGCCTGTAGCCTGTGCGTGGAGCTCTCCGAGAGCCCCCCGGCAGCCTGGGCAGGCAGCGTTTCAGCCAAGCTGTGCTCCCTGTTGAGGCTCGTAGGTCATTTTGGAGGTTGGAAAGGCTTCGTAGTGCAGTGACAGTGCCCACAGCATGCTGTTGTGTGCAGGGTGGAAGATTTAGGAATAAAAATGGAAGTATTAGAAAGAGGCGGTGCACAAGCTGTAACCGATGGCTGTTTGTCAAGGCAGTGCTTGGATCTTGCTCCACAACATCGGGTGCCTTACCCGTGTGGAGAGCAGGGCTGGGCTCACCGAGCTCACCCCTCCCCATTAGCTGTGCACCACCACGTTCTCAGAGCCACTGATGGAGCTCGTTTTTAGGAGCCTCTGTTGCCCTCCTGTGCACCCATTTCTCCTCTGGCCTTTCCCTGCTGGCAGCTGGGGCCAGTGGTCAGGAGCCTGGTGCTGCCAGGGCTCTCCAGGTCCCCAGGGAGTGCTTGGTCTTTCTCCACCCCCCTTCCTCCAGTCCCTTTGGGGTTTCTCTGCCTTCCACTGCATCCCTTCCCGGCTGCCCCTGGAGCTGAGGAGCCCTTTTCTGCGGGTCCGAGCTCCTCCACCTGCTGGCGATCGGCGCGCGTCCAGGTTGGGCGAGGCTGCAGTTGCTCGGCCTCGTGGTGTTGCTTCCCTGACTCCTCAGCTCTGTGTATCCCTGTCTTTGCAGTGTATTGTCAGAATTTTGCCCCGAGCTTTAAGGAAAGCGAGATGAATGTTATAGCGGCCGATATGTGCACCAACGCCCGCCGGGTCCGCAAGCGCTGGCTCCCGAAGATTAAGTCCATGCTGCCGGAGGGGATGGAGATGTACCGCACGGTCATGGGCTCCACCACAAACAGTGTCCCCCTGGATCCCGAATTCCAGCCCAACTCTGCTCAGGTCTTTGAGCAGCGAATCTATGCAGAAAGGAGGAGCGATTCAGGAACTATAGTAGCTCTGAGAACTAACACGGTGAACGTAGATCTAAGCAATGGATCCAGCCAGTCCTTTGAACAGAGCGAGGATGCCGAAGGGGCTGGCTCTGTTATACAAGAGGCAGCTGCCACAGATGCTATGGCATCGGATACCCAAAGCACTCCGCAACCTTTTGAACAAGGTTCTGGCTCCTCCAGCCGGCCCGAAACTCCGGTGAGAAGACAAGATGGTACTTACGGAGGGACTTTATAAAGAGAGCAAACGTTTTGTGACCTATAAGGGATCTGTAATACTAAAGCTGCTTGCATGCATTACTAATACAAAACAAAAATGTGATCAAGCCACTTACCTACTGAACTGCTACTGTTGCCTGAAAAAAATGTGATTTTTATTCTGCTTGTATTTAAAATTTATGAAGGAAATAATCGCATTCGTTATACTGTAAACGACTAGGTCTGTGGCGACCTACTTAAAAAAAGAAAAAACTATTGGGCTCCTTTTTTGATATTCCTGAGGTTAGTCTATAAGATTGTAGCTTTTTCCTTTTTTTTTTTTTTTTTTTTTTCTCCTTATTTTTCTTTTTCTAAGAAGGGGAGGAGAAAAGCTAGACACCCCCCAACCACCCCCGCCATCACCACCCCATCCATTTCTCAGCTCAGAAGTAAAGCCATCGTTAACCTTTTCCTTGAAAAGAGAGTTTCACCGTCGCTTCACAGGAAAGCAAGATGTGTTAGGGTACGAGTGGTTTGACTGGCCAGGATTTTTCTCTCGCGGAACGGCTCTAGCCAAGTGGCACAGGGTGGGGGAAATTGTTCAACGCTTCTGTCGGTGGAAGGTCGGCGAAGGACCCGGCGCAGGGAGCGGGGGCTGCCCCCGCGTCCCGGCGTGCGTGCAGGGAGGATGCGTGGGCTGCAGGCTGAGCCCTGCCCTTTTTCCTTTGGTGTTGTTTCTCGATGCGGCTGGGTTCTGGGTTTCGTTCCTCTCGCTCTCCCGCCCCGAGCGGCTCCTTGTCTCCTTCTCCTTGCTCGGCGCCCCACGGGGGGGGCTGCCAAAGCCACGTCCCTTGGTGGCTGCCGTAGGCTGGGACCTCGCTGGGGCCGGCAGTCTGCTCTTCCGTCTTTAGCTGCAGTGTATTGGGTACAAAAAGGGTTGTTTTATGTTTTTTTGTTTTTTTTTTAATCAGCTTCGTGCCCCTCCATGAAGCGGTCAGTGGGAGGAGGAGGCGTTTGGCCTCTGGCTCGTCCTCCGGACAGGCCCTCCTGGGAAGAAGCCCTGTGTGATTTATCTGCCCGCTTGTGGTTCAGAGCTGCTGTCCCCGGGCTGGGCTGCCTGCGGGGACCCAGCTGGGTGAGGGTGGATCCAAGAGAGCACCCGGCCGTGGGGGACATCCCCCGAGGGATCTCAGTCCATCGTCCCCAAAGCCACGGCTCGGTGCAGCCTTGCTGCCCGGCCCCATACACCCCGGCTTGGGATGGGGAAATGTGGGGTGCCCATGGGCACCAGGCTCGTGCGTGATGATGCTGAGGATGGGGGCAGCCATGTGAAAGCCAAGTATGGCTTTTTTTTTTTTTTTTAATTATAATTTTTTATTTTTACTGTGACTAACAGGCCTGCTTTAAAGGCATTTACAGTTTGTCCTGTACTGAGTGTGGATCTCTGAACAAGTGCACAACTAGGCACTTTGGAAGGCTCCTGTGGCTGTGTTCTTCTTTTCTTTCCTGCTTTGGTTCCTGAATCCAGACGGCGCTTTGCTCAGGGTTTTCTTCTGTCTTTGTGTTCGAGTGAGGGAAGGGGAGGGGTGAGAGGCCGACCCAGCCTTTGGCCGCGTGTTTTGTTTTCTTCGATACTTGAAGCTGTTTTTTTTTTTTTGCATCGTGATAACGAAGCTGTCCGGCACTTCGTGCGTTCCACTGCTCTTTGCCCTCAGACGAGTGAACGCCGGGCTCCTCTCTGCCTCCGGTGCCCCCGGCCCCGTGTGGAGCCGGGCGCGATGCCGCAGGGGCGCGGGACGGGCACAGCCCGGGCCCTGTTTGCACTTTACCCACGTCAAACGAAACGCCCGCGGCCGTGGGCAGCGGGTGGGCAGCGGGAAGGGTTCTCCTCCCCTTCGGCACTTTGGGGCTCCCGGCCGGCTCAAGGTGTCCTGGACCAAACCAGCTCCCAGACGGGCGTCCCCGGGGGACAGCGGCAGCAGTACTTGAATGGCTTAGGACAGAGAATCTGAAGAGAGTCGAGTTGCACAGTGAAAATATATATTTTTATACCTAGCACAACTTCCTGTATATTTTTGGGGTTCTTTCTTTCTTTCCTTTTTTTCTTTCTTTCTTTCTTTCTTTTTTTTTTTTCTGATTTGGGTTTGTTCGTTTTATTAATTATTATTATTAGGAAGGCAAACTTCTAAAATGTGAAGGGCGTTGGGTTTTTCCTTATCTGGTAGATGAGGGCAAGCATTTTGCACTAATGTTTCCTGTGTGTGGAGGATTAATGATATGTTTGAAAATGTTATATGGATAATGATTGTATTCTTCCGAAAAACAAACAAAAAAAAAAGTAACCCCTTTAAAATACTGAATGTAACGTGAGAACAGAGCAGTCCATCGATTGTATGCGGCTTTCCTGAGTGCCTTAGAATTTTTTGATCATTTTTTTCCAAGGAAAACAAATTGAGAAAATCAGATCATGACCGACTCCTTCCTCCTCTTTGTTTACGACACTATCTTAAATTATAGAACTTGGGGCTGCTTTATAATGTGAATAGGAAACTGCATTCATCTAGGTCTGATAGTGTAAAATCGAAGCATCAGTATTTATGGTATGTCTGCACCTTTATTCCTATGCTTGACTATTAGCAATATTACATGTATATTATATATCTAAAGTTATACCAAGCACCTTTAAAGAAATCGCAGCGTGAGCCTAACGAGCTCCGCGTGGCTGCTGGCCCCGTGCCCCCCGTGGCACCGGGTGCCCCCGTGCCATCCCCGTGCCGCCGCTTGCCGAAGGGCTGCATGGCCTTCAGCCTCGCCGCCCCGCTCCTCATGCTTCAGGTGATGCTTGGGGGCGATGCCCTCGGTGGCTGCGGTGCCGGTGGGCACGGGGACGATGACGGCGGGGCAGGGCCCGCTCGTGGGGTGCCCAGGATGGGGGTCCCGCGGGCGGGGGGCTCGCCGCGCACCGCTTCACGCCTCCGAGCGCCGCGTCGCGGGCACGGTGCTCAGCGAAGGACTGGCGGCGCCCGTCCTTGGCCGCTTTACTGCTAAGGTTTTGTTCGATTGCTTATTTTTATGGAAATAACTCGCTGCGAGTGGAGAAGGGTGTATGGCCCATTAACCAACTGAAAACTAAGAGACAAGCCCTGTTTGCCTCTGCCGGCAGTAAATCCTAAACACAAAATTGAGAGTTCAGAGCTGTCTTGGGCTCCAACTGCTGTTTCAAAGTGTTCCTGCTGTATAAATTTGTCATTTTGTCAGCGAGCAAGCTGCAAACGTGCGCATTACCCTGCCCGAGACAGCCGGGGCTTGCTGTAAGGTGGCTCTCAAAATGAGGGAGTTTTGTAGAAAACAAGCAGAAAGTGCCCCAACAGCCGACAAACTGGATCCGCGAAGTCGAGCGCGCTCGAATTGGGAAAACCTCCAAGTGTTCTGACGAGTTTCTTCCACTGTAAGCGTTTTGCACACCATTGTGATTTTTATGTCAAAATAAAAGCCAAAACTTGCAATACTATTTTTAGCAGACAAAAAAATAAATAAATAAATAAATAAACAACTAAGTATAAATGTATAAAATATTTTTGACTTGAACATTTGGATGGCACTTGATTCAAATAGAACATTAATCCTTTGGACAGGATGTTTGGGAAAAAGGACTTAAAAGTACAAGGTTGTTTTTAAAGCGTCTTCATAGGGTATTAAGTAGTACTGTAATTCATGACTGTTAAAAATACTTTCTGTGCTGTAAGAAAAATCTCACAGTACCACTGAATTATGTTTCTCAGCTGTCTCAGCCACGAAAGATGCTAGCTTTTTTTTTTTTTTTTTAATCGTGCATTATTCACTAGTATTTATGTGCTCTTACTCTGTATAGTTAAGACTGTTATTTTGTAGCCATGGCTGACACGATATATCAGTAACTAAAAAAAAAAAAAAAAGGATTAAGGACCCCCCCCCCAGTTGAAACTGTGCTCATAGCTGTTTTCATATGATGAAAAATCCATAAAAAACAAACAAACAAACAAACAAAAACGTGATCATTAATTGTAAAACGCTTTGTAAAATTCACATTTACAAAATAATAAAGTAAATTGCAATTAAAAGCCTTTCTTTGCTCTGCTTGCTTTCTTTTCTGGAGGTCGCTAATCGGTGATGGATGTTACCGGTACTGGCAGGAGGGGATGCATGGTACAGGGGTGATCCCATAAATGCCTCGTACCGATGAGGAGGGTGCTGGCGGGCATCCCATGGCCCTGGGACGGGTCCCTGGTGCACGATGCAATGATTTTCTAGGGACTCAGGGGCAGCACGGGCTTCCCACGAGCTGCGGGACCCCCAGCTGGGTGTGATGGGGGAAGAAGGGAGCAGGCTCAGCTTTGGGGTGTGGAAGAGGAAGGACCACGCGATGCCACCTCTGTCACTCAAGAGGTTCTCCCAGCATTTGGGGTTTTTGTGGGGCCTCCCCTCACCTCACCAGGCTGGCCAGTGGGTCTTTGAGCTTTGGGTTTGATGCCTTCCCATGCACCACACACTCCCCCTCGGCCGCTCTCTGGTTGTAGTGTTTTAAATCCCACCCGCAGCCCTGCAGCCGGATCCGGCCCTTGGTCAGCCTCAAGGGCTGGGGTCCAGAAGGATGCGGTGTCAGCCAGAACACGAGGCCCCTTCCCTCTGCGGAGCACTTGGCGCCTGCTCTTAAAGGAAGAAGACATTCAGCGAGCTCAAAGCCATGAGCAGGTAAAAAGGGGGCAACAAAAAGGGGCTGGGGGGTGGCAGAAGGTGGGGGCAGTGCACGAAACACCCTGGTGCACATGGTCCCTGCTGAGCGGGGTGCTGGGGTGCATGATGCTGTTGTACCCAGCGTGGGCACGGAGGATGCTTTGGCACGGTGGCCTGAGCATTGGGACAGGCAAGGAAAGTGCAGCTGGGGGCGAGCTGAGACCCCCACACCAGCGAGGTGACCGAGGCAGCGGGGTGAGCAGCAGCAGCAGCGTGGGCTGACAGGGAGGTAATTCTGCTCGCTGTCGTTTTTGTCTTTTTTTTTCTTTTTTTTTTTCCCAACCAAATTGGCCATAAAATTGCTGAGAAGCTGCATTTCCTCTGCTTTGAGAAAAGAAAAAAAAAAAAAAAAAAAAAAAGGTGCCCCAAACCACTTGCAATTGGGGTTTCATTTAATCTCATCTTACTGAAAGGAAAAACACAGAAACTTGGATGCTCGTGCGCAGCGCATACCGCCGCGTTATATAAACCATTTCAAACTGATTTATTCTAAATGAGTTGTTATAATCAGAATTTTCCTTATGAGCAGCTTTCTTGCAAACGTCAGTATTTCAGAAAAAAAAAAAAAAAAAAAAAAAAAAAAAACATCATACGACTGCTCCAATATTTCAAACTGATTACTTATAAACACCATTTCTAAAATTAGGTCTTTGGTGTGCAGTATTGTCAGAGTGGGTGTATTATGATCTGCAGAGAGTATAAAAAGATAAATGAGTTATTTAACCAAGTAAACGACGTTGCTGTAGAAATGTGCAGAGGGAGAGCGTGCGGGGGGAGGGCCGGCCCTGAAGCCAGGCAGCTCGAGTCCCCCGGCAGCTCGGGCTGGGGCAGAGCCAGGGCACGAGGAGGGAGCTCTGCTGGCACTAATGGCACTCGGTGCAGTTGTGAGGTGCCCCACGGCTTCCTCCTGCCCCGGGATGGGGTTTTGGCAGCGCCGGGTGCATCCCGTTGGCATCGCCATGGGGTGATGGGAGCAGCCAGACACCCTTGGGTGCTGCAGAGGGACCAACATGGGGTGGCACAGGGAGCTGGGGGGGTCTGTGGCTGGTGCCTGGAGCTGGGGGCAGCGGGGGAAGAAACCCACGGCTCTGCCCTCAGCTGCTCCCCCCTCCACCAGGAGAGCAAACCAAGAAAGCTGCTCCGCTGGCAGCAGGCCCCGCTGGGCTGCAGATTTGGGCTGCTTCTTGGGTTTTTAGAGTTAATATTCTCTTCTCCAGCTGCCCCAGCTCCTGATGGTATGCGACACTCAGCGCAGACGGCCTGGACCATGTCAGGCAGCGCAGGCCGTGGTTCATGGCATTGACTTTGCCATCGCTGCCCTCAGCTGCTGAGGAAAGAGGAGCGAGGAGGAGCCGAACCTGGCCACAGCAGGGCCCAGCAGCACTAGAGATGTTAAAGTCCTGCCTCTATCGGCTTCACAGGACGCTGTAACAACCCTAACTGTGACACCTAGCCCTAAACACACCCCAAAGAAGCGAATCAGCCCCGGCTGTGTGGGGATGGTTTTGGATACAGCCCCAAATTTCCCCCCCACCCAGGCCCAGCAGTGAGATCAGGCAGAGCCAAACCTCTGGGGATGGCTGGGCCCGGCCCTGCCCCGGGGTGCGCACCCATGGGTGCTGGGGGTGCCCCCGCTGCCTCTCCACAGCCTCACCCACGTGAAGGAAGGGCGAGATTTATGTCAGGGAGCAGCACCGAGCAGCTGCCATAAATCACGGCCGCGATCGCTGCCTGCATCAGCGGCTGAGGAACACTTCACGGCTCCTCTTATTTATATGCATCTTTTGCACCGAGCCATTTTATAATAGACTGTGAAGCAGCACTCCAGCGCCGGCGATGGCTGATATATATCGTGCAGGACAGAAAATACAAATAAAGGGTGAAGGGTAGGAACTGCATCATTCCCAGCGCGCGCCGCCGTGCCCGTGCTGCTCGGCGGCGCTGACTCGGGTGCAGCAGCGCTGAATTAAGCTCGCCCCCGGGCCCATAAATCAGCCCCCGAGCAGGGGCAGCAGGCGCTGTCATTGGAGCATTACTGCAGGGTACCTCAGGAGTGAGAATAAAGCGGTGATGATAACGCCCCGGCCGTGGGTGATGGCTGGCGGTGGCCGTGGTGGGGTCGTGGTGGATTTGATGCTCTCGGGGTTGCGCCGGGGCAGCAATAGGCAGCATCGCTGCGGCAATTAGCGGGCTCCTGGAGCCAAGCCGCCGCCAGCAGGCAGGTAATTAACGCAGGTAATTAAGGCATTGCCGTTCCCGCAATGCCTGTCCCACAGTGGGATGTGAGGTGGAGGCTGCGGGGTGAGCCCGAGGCCAACAGGGTTTGGGGTTCGCTCCCCTGGGCAGCGATCAGATCCGCCCAGGGCAATGCAGGGACAAAAGTTATAAAAAAATAAGGAAGAAATGCCGAGCCACAAACCAAGAGGACAGATAAATCTAGGAGGGGAATGTAATCTCACTCACTGGCCCCAAGCAGAAGTTACAATACATAAATTACGGCTCCTAAAAGCTTCTATAATTTCACTTCTGTTTGATTCGCCATAAAGCAGCGCCGTGCCCTCTGCATCGTGCCGACCGGTTACACGCTTGTACCGAGGCACGGCTCACGCTTAAAATAACATTACTGGAACAGGGATGGACAAGAGAATTCGTCTGAATGGAAATCAGCTTGATTAAGGTAAACGGCCCGGAGTGTTTGAGCAGCATATTGTGGGGCTGAATAATAATAATAATAATAATAGTAATAGTAATAACAATAATAATAATAAATAAATCAGTGGCAGCACAGGGCCTGAAATGGTTTCATGAAATTGGACAGAGCTGTAATGGGGGGAAATGAAGGGACATGGCCTTAGATATCTGTGGCCTCAGAGGATGCCCAAAAGGGTGCCAGGGAGGCCAGCAAGGATGCTGGAGGCTGGTGGCACCCACACGGGCAGCAGGGCAGGTGGTGAGACCCCATTTGATGGGTAAAGGTGCCTTTTTTCCACGCCAGCTGCTCTGCGCCTGGATGGTTGAGCCGCACACTTTGCTGAGCCGGGATATTTTATAAATAATCAATTGGTATTTAATTCCCATGTGATAACTGTCTTATTAAATCTAAATTTAATGTGTATTTGGGAAACCCTAATTTAAAGTGTTACTGCATGCACCATCTGGTGTGCTCTCTAAATACAAATGCAATAACATAATTCAGAATTACATCATAAAAGTAAGTTATAAGAGATTAAAATGCACAACTGCGTTCTTCAGTCGAGGCAGCTTTTATGCTTTTTCTCCTGATTTAGACACAAATCACAGCCGAAACATCCCTGCCCTGATTAAGTGATTTTCTGCAGGGATTTTTTTCTAATGGCAAAAGGGAGCACACGGGAGGGAGGTGGGGGAGCAGGAGCAGGCTCTGGGCTCTGCCACCATCAGAGGCACCTGAGGGATGGAAAGCTCTGTCTGGGGGGTGCCAGGTGGTTTGGGACCCCCTCCAGGGCTTCCCATAACCCCGAGGAGCTGTGTGTCCCCCCCAGCCCCTCTCGGGGTGTCCCAGCAGCCTGGCTTTTGTTTAAGAGCTGCTCAGACACAAAGCGGAGTTAGGTGCATCAATGATCTTTTATAGCGGCAGTAAATCTAATATCTGTGCAAAAAACCCTATTTTCTCTCTACGTTGAATGAAACATGAGATTCCTTAATAGAGAGGGAAATTAAAATCTAGTTTTATTGCAGTTCCTGTAACTGGTATCTAAGCTATTAATAATCAATCCATTCTTGCTTAAAAGCTAACATTTATCACACCGGCTAAGATGAGCTGACGGGCACTGGGGGGAAAGTACAATTGACTGCAATTACACTTTGAAAAATGTTATCTGTGCCACTGACCACTGGGGATAAATGATGAGATTTCATTTGTTTCTCCGAGCTCGAGATTCTTTTTGCCAACTTTCCTCTCTTATTGTTGCTCCTGCCGCTTGCCCCTGGCTCAGCCGGGCGAGGAGCAGAGCTCCTGTGGGAGCAGAGGGGAAGGGCTTTGGGGGACCCCAAAAGGGACCCTTGATGTGACACCCAGGGCCACGTGTCACCCTGGTGGTGGTGGCACCTTGGTTTATGGCCACGGTCCTAGGGGCTGCGGGGCTTTTATGCCTGGGAAGGGACCTGAAGGGTCCCAAAGTGGTCGGGACGGGCAGCGCCCCGCTCATACCCCACTGGCAGTCCCTCCAGAGCCTCTCTCAAGCCCATGTTTCCCGTTCTGCAACCCAACCCCACGCCGTGGTTTATTTGTTTTATTTCTGCATTCTGCAACGGGGAGGAAGAGGCTGGTGAAGGAATTGATTTGCTTGATTTACTGGTATTAATGAGACATCTGACCGTAGATCTCCCGCAGCAATCCCGCGCTCCCCGTGATAATTCTCCAGACTCCAAACTTTTCAAATGAGTTTTTGCAATTTAAAATTAATAATTGTTCTGTCTAGAACAAGGATAATTAAATGCCTGTTCATCCTCATTATTGTCAGCCTTGTGATTTGTTGTTTTCTCTGTAATAAAATTAACCGGTTTAACTAATGGGTGCCAAAACTTGATAATTAAAGCTGAGCAAATAATTTGCAACAAACAATTTCCCCGCTGGGTTCGGTGGGGCTCGTGGCAGGCGCGGGGCGGGCGGCGGGGCTGTGTGGGGCCCCGGGACACCTTGTGGCTCTCACAGTGGTCATTTCTTGGCCTTTTTAAGAAAAAAGATCCCTGTAGCGGGCTGTTTCCCATGTTAGCATCAGTCCATCAGGCCAAGTTGTGCACAGTTGACCATCAACTGGGACCCCGATAAATACCGGCGGCTCTTCAGCGGTGCCCAAAATGGGTCTGAATAAGGGAGTCTGAAAACAGCAATGGGGAGCAGAGGAATTAAAGCAAAAACCAAAGGGATTCGGTCAGACAGGATCTCCTAACAAGAACAGCCTTAAAATTACGGTTATTAGCCAGGTTTCATTCCGCAGGCAGTTAAAGAAGCCGTAGAAGGCGCCGCAATTAATTTTTAAGTTTATATCGCACGTTATAAGGCGAGGGGCCATTAACAAGGCGGTGACATGAAATGCGGTGTGCTCGGGGTGTTTGTCTTTGCCTCCCGGCCCTGCTCCGGGGCTGGGCTCTGCCATGGGGCCAGGGATTTGTAGGGTCGGGGGCTCCTTGGTGTTGGCACAGGGCTGGGGGCCACTGGTGCCAAACTGGTGTGTGGGGCACGGGCAAGGAGCAAAGTTTTGCCCCCAACTCCACGGCACGGCCAACAAGACTCAGATGGCTACAAGGGGGATAGGAGCTGTCTCCTACCTATAACTTTAAATTAAAAAAGCAATGTACTGTTTATCGGTTCCTGCAAGTGTCTCTGGAGCGGCAGGCTCATAAAGATCATATTACAGTACAAGCCATTATGCAAAGAGTTTACTATATATACATTTCTAAATGCTTCAGCAAACAGCAGCCTACTTACGAGCAGAGAAGGATAACTGGTTCGTTTGGGGTAACAAATGATCCTTGATTTGATTTTAAATGCAATGACAGCAAAATTTATTTCTTATTTAATCACTTGCCAGAGCTGTTGAGGATGGGATGGTATTAAACCACACAATGCAGCATATGACTACTGAATCAGTTGGAATAGGCATAAGAATATATTATGTTTATAGGATAGAAAAAGATTGTACAGCAATGCATATAACTAGAATGGGTATTTTTGTCATTTATACAGTAGCTTATATCATTATTTCTTCCCGCTTCCAATTTTTCAGTAATAAAAATACAGGGGATGTGATTCTCTTTGCATTACAGATAAACCATCTTGATTCTTTATTAAATATTTTTATTAATCTGAAGTACTACAAAGCATTTGAGCAGATAAATCAGGCTCCGAATAGTCATTTCCTCTCTGCTATGGCTCTATAAAGTGGATTCATTTATGAGCGCGCAATACCAGAAAAGAAGGTTTCCATATTCATTAGCGTGCTCCCTTATGTTCCTATTTTTACACCCCTCTGCACCGCGCCGAGGATGCCCCTAAGGGGCCGGCAGCTCCCCCAGGTGAAGTGGGGAGCCCGCGGGGTGCCCGGTGCCAGAAGGGATTCCTGCACCGAGGCCATTCTCCCTTGGGACGTGGGCACCCACATGGGGCTGGGGCCGCATCCTGTGTCCATCACCAGCCTAAATTCAGGGTGTTGAGGCTCAGGATCCCCCCCCGGCTGGCTCAGGACCACGTTTCATTGTCAGCGCTCAGCTGCCGAGCCAGCAGCCGTCGGAGGAGGCTGCGGGAGGCGCCGAGGGATTCGACCTATTTAAAACACTGCCAGGTGTGCAAACAAGTTTATTCTATTGTAGCAGCGAGCGCATGAATCACGGGCGCTGCGGAAAGGTTACGGCGTTATTTAGGGCTCCCGGGGAGACCTGACATTTGGTGCCTGCCTGCGCCGAGGCTGATCCTCCCCGGGGAGCCCACCAGTCCCCGCTGGGACCCCGCGAAGCCGCTGCCCCGTGGCCGGCCTCATCCTGCCCCTCGCACCCTGGGGACCTGGCGTGGCTTCGATATTTCCATGCAGCAGCTGCCTGGCAGCTGTGAGCTGTTTGGAAACAGGAGTCCCGGAGCAGGGTGAAACCCTGCATCCCTCCCAGCCCCGTGGCCCAGAGCATCCCCGCGGCGTCTGCTGGCCCTGGGGAGCTGTGAAGGGCTGAGCCCCCTCTCCCAGCCCCCTCCTGCCCTCCATCTGGAGCTGATGAGTGTTGCAGGGTGATGCAGGTGCTGTTTTTTCCCTCCTTCCCCATTGATTGTGCTGGGTGAGGGCGCAGGAGAGGTTTCCTGCTCGGTAAAGCACACTGGGACTGATGGGTCCCAGAGGTTCACCAGCAGTGTCGGGGCCACCTCGAGTCCAAAACGACTTCATCCAGATCCAGTAAGGAGGTGGGAGAGAGGAGTCCCTGCAGCACAGCTGGGCTGGGCAGCACAGGGCTCTCCCCCTGCTCCTGGTCCCATGGGCAGGGCTGGACCCGGCTCAATCCTGCCCAAACTCTCTGGGGCACCTGGCAGGGTCGGGCACGGGCACGGACCCGCTGGAGGTCCCAGGTGAGGCTCGGTGCTTTATGGCAAATTGTCATCGGTGCAGAGTGCCGTGCCTCGCTTCCAGGACATGCCCGGGCTGTTAAAGACGGGCAGGAGGAAGCGGAAGAGTTTTGCACCTTTGCACAACAATGCTGGAGACGGAAATGAGCAGCCAGAGCCTGTAATTGAGATGGATGAAAGGGCGTCCGGCTTCCCCCAAAGCGTTTCAGGCAACGTACTTGAGAAGAATATGAAGTGCGCCGCTCTCTAAAGATCGCCACGCTGCGGCTAAATTATTAATGACGAGGAATGATTTCATATTTAATCTAAAGACTATTAATTACACTGCAGAAGAGCAACGCACCATCCTGAGAGCCCCTCTCGCCAGCTGAATAATTCAGCGCTGCCCCATATTTTACCTCCATGTCAAGGCGGGTGGCGACGCCTTCCCGTGCAGCCCGGTGGTGTTTGGGGCTGGGGTGACAACCCGAGGGGACAACAGGGATGGGGACAAACCATGGTCCTCGAGCATCCTGGCCCCATGAAGGGTTCTGGGTGTGTGGGGCCGCCATGGGGCCACCATGGGGCTGGGACACGGCCGTTCCCATGCCCGGTGGCAGCCCCGCCGTGCAGATGCCAGAGACAGATGTTTATTTGTCCGGGATTATTTGATGATCACTGTTACGGTGATCCAAGATGATCATTAAAAAGGGAAATGGGCTGTTTAATAATAATGCTCGGAGCACGCAGTGTGCCTCGCATTACGAGGGTGTTTAAGCACGAGCCCAATTAAGTCCCTCGCATCCCTACAGAATTACCCCAGTTGAGCAAACTATTAGCCAAACTCCAGGCTCCTCGCACTTGAAGGCAATCCCGGAGCCTGGCACTCTGCTAGAGACCCATTTCTATCCTGAAGCTAAATTAAAATCCTATTGTGCTGGTGCTGCTAATATTTCCTGCTCTTGTTTCCAACAATTAAATTGTGACATTCTGCCAACGCCTGCGAGGAAACCGGGAGAGGCTCGCGATGGGCTGGGAGGGGAAGCCCCAGGTAACTGGTGGGGGGAAGCAGAGGGAAAGAAAAGGTTGTTTAAGGAAGAAATGGCTGTTTGGTCACGGCTTAAAAGTTGGTACTTATAAATTCCATGAATTTTAAAATAAAGACTTCGTGAGATTTGAACTTTCCTCTGAGCACTCTCGAGCAGCAGTGCCTTAATACCTTCCCTGGCCATTAAGGAGCAGTGCTGGGGAGCAGCGAGCGCTAAGCACGGCGCTGATGGAGCAGTTACACGCGGTAATGGAATTGTGTTTGGAGAGGCTGCAAAGCCAGGTATGGAGACCATACATAAACAAGGCCATTACCAGCCAGGGTAAGTGGTGATAGAATTTCATGAATATCCCCACAAAAAAAAAAAAAAGCTTTGTATATTTATAACAGCCTACCGAGTCGTTTGGAGCACAGTCAGGGGCCTCTCGGAGTGATTCAGGAGCTGAATTGCACACGGGGATGTTTCTCCATGCGGGGGAGTGCGATGGGGCGCAGGAGGGGGAGCAGGGCTGGTGCCGTGGGGCAGCCCTGGGGGCACCCAGGAGGAGCTCTTGCTCCTCTCTCTGCCCCAGGGGAGTTGCCAAGGGGCAGGAGGCAGAAGTTTCTGTGTCTCAGGGAAGGAGAAACCCAGGACCCATCAGCTTTGAGGCACCAGGACGGGGCTCAGGACCCACACAGCAGGACGGGGAGCCCGTGATGAAGATCCTGATCTGCAGACAGATCCCGCTGCTTCCCACGGCTGCTTCCTGGCATTCCTGGTCTGGGTCCCACAGCTTTCCCCGAGCAGGCTGCCCGAGGCCAGCAGGAGGTGTGGGCACGTGGCTGGAGCCGAGGCAAGGAAGAGCCACGGGAGCCAGCGCTCCTCTGCGCCCATGGCAGCCCCACAAGGAACCCGCACTCTTATCCTCTGCAGGCTAGGAACAGGCTAGGAACAGGAAAGCAGCAAGTCAAGCACATTTATTGCTTTAATTTACATAAATAGCTACTTTAAACTTACAAAAACTTAACTCCACAACTTTTGGCAGACCCGAGCCCAAGCCATGCTAGGTGTGTAGTTCGAACACAGGCCTAACAAAATGCTAATTGCAATTCATAAATTATATTGGGACGCCTGGGACTATTGAAGATCCTGGATGAAGTGTAGTGTTCAATTTATCCTGCGCATGTTACCGACAGTGCTGCCAGCCTCCTTCTTGTCCCCCTGTGTTGTTTTGTCATCTCTGTACTATCACCAATTCATCACAAAGGCAACTGAACTCTCCGATGTCCACCCACCAGGTGACTTTGTCTTTGCTACTCTATGACTTCTAAATTAAATTGTCAAAACACATTACTGGGAAAAATATTGCGAAGGGAAAGTTCTTTACCCTTTTATCCCATCTTAGGAGAAAATCGGTTTGATTTGAAGAAAACATGTCTGCTTCATTATCCTTCCCGCTATCATATTTCTTCACTCAGCAGCAGCAGGAAAAGAGAGTCAATACGGAGTCTTGGATGACATGATGGAGCATCCCACAGGACTTGTCTCAATAAATTCGGAGAGTGCCCAGAAATGCTGCAGGGGGGCGGGGGGGATGGTGGTGATTTTCACTCTCGTTTATTCCTCCCACTCTCAGACAATTTAGAAGAGATTACGGGCTTGCTGGAAGGTCCCTGGTGGAGACTTCCCTGCTCTTCCAGCACTGTGGGGTCTGGAACGAGCTCTTTGGGGGCCCTCCAGCAGAAATCAGCCCACGGCTCAGCCCAGTGCATGCGGAGGAGTCCTCGGACATGTCACCCCTCCAGAGGACCATTTTCAGGCATGGCAGCAGCCCCAAAACTGCTCTGATTTACACCAAAGGAGAACCTTTAGCAGTGTCGCCAGCTCCGCCACCCTCCCCTTTGGTTCCTGCAGGAGCTGGCACTGGCATTAGGCTGCTCCCCAGCTGCAGCCCAGCCAGACCTGGGCTCTGTGGGGCTTTTTTTGGCTGTGGTGGGCTCTGTCCCCTCCTAGCCTGGGTCACTTTCCCCGTGGTAATGCAGGAACCCTCAGGCAAACACCTGCAATCACCAAATCCGTGGGAGTTTTGCCGCTGTCTTTGTGGAGCTGGTATTGCCCTCGGTACTGCAGGAGATTCCTGCTGCTAGCTGCAATCACATAAAATAATTCATCCGGAGACATAAAACAAAAGAAGCCATTTCTCAAAGGAAAAGAGATGTTGATTTCCACCTTTTCGCATTCACGCGCTCGTCTCTGGGCATAATGTATCAGTCACAGGAGGCAAGCAACACATTGTGCACTCATTCTTTTGGCTCCGGACAATATTAACATAATAAACATATATTGTTTATTTATTCTGCTACGGTGCAAGTAAAGGAGGTATTGCCCCACGTTTAAATGGGATATTTTTAAATGCTCGCATTTCCTCAGCCATTATGATGCATTAGCCATCAGTAGTCAAATTGCTTTGTATTTGCAATTTTATGGCTACATTTTATCAAGCACACAGGAGCTGCATTCAAAGCAAGAATATAAAGTATTCCACTTGTGTTAGGCAAGTACTGTTTTGATGCAAGATATGGCTGGCCAGCAGAAATCTTTTTCTTTCTTTTTTTTTTTTTTTTTTTTTTTTTTTTTTTTTTTTTCCTGCTGCAGCTCCAGTTTCATCTCCGAATATTGCTTCGACTTGCAGTAAGGAGGGCTAAGAGCCCCCCTGATGGCCGTGTAACATCCATGCCTCCTCCCTGCACGACGAGCTCACAGCTGAATTTGTCCTGCCTGGAACTCACCGGCTGCTTCTTTGCCGTTTTGAAGCACCTCCCGACCAAACTGCGGGGCGACTGGCGAGCCACAGGGGCAGCCGTGCGGGTGTCACCGTGTCACCTTCCCAAATCGGCACCCAGACTCCCAGCTCTGCCAGTGGAGCAGTGAAAGTTCCAGTGAACAAACGACGCCATTCACCCCAAGCGGAGCCATTCAGAGATTTTTCTCCCTGTTGTGGTCTCTCGGACCCCATCTCAGAATCACAGAATCACAGAAATCATCTCTGAGTGGCCAGGAGCCCACCCTGTCAGTGACACCACACAGTGGTTAACTGTGGCTTTCGCCTAGCCCCGTTATTGCCCCAATCCTCTCCCCTAACCCCATTATTGCCCCTGATCCTCTCCCCTGGCCCCATTATTGCCCCAATCCTCTTGCCTAGCCCCGTTATTGCCCCTGATTCTCTCACGTAGCCCCATTATTGCCCCTAGTCCTCTCCCCTACCCCCTTTATTGCCCCGATTCACTTTGTGCCTGGGTTTATTTCCCCCACTGGGCTCTCGCTGCCCCTCAGCCAGCTCCAGCCCGAGCGGCGTGCCCCCAATACAGCCCCATCCAGCTCAGTGTGTACATTCACAGGGTGGTGTCACCATCCCTGGGGTGTCTGGGGAGAGGTTGGACGCGGTGCTTGGGGACAGGGTCAGGGGTGGCACTGGTGAGGGGGACGGCGGGGGCAGCGGACCCTGCAGGGGTTCTTTTAACGTTAATGATTGTGTGACACACAAATAAACCACAGCTGTAGCCGGGGAGCCGTGTCCGCTCCCAGCTCCTTTTAGCAGAGTGTTTAAAAGGAATAAAAATAATAATAATTAAAAAAAAATCAGCCTGCGGGGGGGTGCAGGCAGGAGCTGGGCACCCAGCCCCGGTTGTGGGCCGCGGGGGGGCGCCACAGCGGCCGGACTACAACTCCCAGCGTGCACCGCGGCGGGAGGGAGGACTACACTTCCCAGAGCGCTTTGTGGGGGGGGGATACGGGGAGGAGGCTCCGCGCTTCCCCCTGGGAAGCCGAGACGGCGTCATTTTCATTTTTAAAAACCGCAGCGAAACGGCAGGGACACCCCCTGGCGGCTCCCAGTTCATCAGGAAAAAATAAATAAATAAATAAAATAAACACACAAAAAAACTACAACTCCCAGCACGCCCCGCGCCGCCTCCCCCCTCTTTCTCCTTCCGCTTCCTCCTCCCGCCGCCTCAGTCGCGGCCCCGCCATCCCCGTTTCCCCCCCCCCCGTCCCCGCTCTCTCCCCTCAGGGCCGGGTCGGGCCGGGCCGAGCGGGGCCTCGGAGCCGTCCCCGGGCCCTGCATGGGCCGCCCGGCGCCATGTTCGTGCAGGAGGAGAAGATCTTCGCCGGCAAGGTGCTGAGGCTCCGCGTCTGCACCATGGAGGGCGCCGAGTGGCTGGAGGAGGTCCCCGAGGACACCACGGTGGAGAAGCTGAAGGAGCGCTGCCTCAAGCACGTAAGGAGCCGGCCCCAGGGGGGTGAGGAGGGGATTTGGGGGGGGGGGGTTGGAGGGGTTGGGAGAGGGGATGGGTTCCTCTGGTGCCCTCTGAGGGGCTTTAAAGGGACGCAGAGCTGGGCTAGGCCGGGGGTTTTGCCTGCACGGTGTCCTTTGGGGCGGTCTCTGGCAGATTTCTCACCTCCTGAATTGTGAGAAATGGCCTTAAAAAAAGAAATAACCCATTCTGAGCGCTCTGTGCGATGACAGAGGGCAGCTTGGGTTGGGGGGGGGTCTATTCCTTTCACCATCTCAGCCCCCACGCCCTGAGTTGTGAGGAAGGTCCCTGCAGAGATAAATCGCCGATCTGAGGGCTCTGTGCAGTGCCAGGGGACGGCTTGGTGTGGGGGAGCCCTTCCCCACCTGCAGTTTCCAACCTGCAGCTCCTCTCCGTGTGCTGAGCGCACGCTGTAAGGCACTGGTGTGTCTGGCTTCCGAGGGCTTCCCCTCCGAGCCCTCTTCTTTGTTCCTTCTTTGTATTTAACAAGCAGTGAAAATAATAACGGCGGTGGCAACTTCCCTTTTCTGACAAGACACTTAGCTCAGCCTGCCCCTGGGTTGGCACAGTAGCTGCTGGGGCTCTCTGCAGGGGGGTAACGGGCTCGTCTAATGCTCTCCCTGTGCTCTAAGCAGCAAGGCTTAATGGACGTGTCCAAAGGGTGAATTACCAGTCGCTGGCTGGAGAAGAAAATGCATCAAAACACACGGATATGGGCTGTGAAAGTTGAGCTGGAAGACACAGGCTCTTTGTGCTCGCTTGCTCAACTCCCGCTCCTGCTCGTGGGCGCTAAATGTTAAAGCCAGGGGTTGCAGGACTGCTAGGCTGGATTTCAAAGATCTGCCATGACTTGGAGTCTAAAGCAAAAATAAGCACATGAAGCTGGACCCGTGACCGGGCCTGACCTCAGGACTCCTTTCCAAGCCCCTTGGCTTCTCGTTTCTAAAAGCAGATCCAGGCAGGCCCTGGGAGCGGGGTTTTATCAGTTGCACTCAGCAGTGATTTTTGTCTTCAAACCGTTACAAAGACTATGAGAAATGTTCTTTGTAGTAAAACAACGCTGCGATACGAGGACGTGCCTGTAATGTGTAGTGACTTAGCTGTTTGGAGGCTGGCAGGCTTTATTTTTGGAAGGAGTGTGCTGGGAAGTGCAGGTGGCCAGCAGCCCAGGTGCCCTCTGCGTCGTGCCCTCTGGCTGTTTGCTTTCAGCTACCACCCCGGGATCACGGTAGGTTTTGTTTTGCTGGAGCCTGAGCCTTTTTAAGTGCTTTTTGATTTGGAGAGGAGAGCAGCTGCAAATGGATTTGCTTGGGTTGAGGTAGGTGGGATCCTCCTCGAGGCAAAATGAGGGCACCCTGCTGAAAAGAACTGAGCTGAGCGCGGGGCTCCCCCCGCTGTTACCTTCCTGGAAGAAGTCTCCTGCTCCTGTCTTGTCCCCCCCTTCGGTGCAGCTGAGGGATTAAACAAAGGCTGCCAAAATAGGGTGGGGTAATGATTACGTGCATGCGTGCAGAGCTGAAAGGCCTTTAATTATCAGGAAACATAACTGAATAGATGCTTGCACTGCAGTGCAAGTCAGGGCAGAAGACAATTGATAACTTGGCAAGACGTTTGATTTCGTTTTCTCAGCTGCTCCGTGCTAATGGTATGGATTTGCATAACCATTATGGGTAATACGGAGTTTTATGGAGGGGAAAAATAGAGATGGAAGAATCATGTCTCCTGATCACGGGCGTGTTGCAGTGAATCTTGATAGCACCTTGAGATAATTTATGCAGCCATCTCTCACAAGATGCTGATTAATATATTCTCCAAAGTCCTTGAAAGCCTCCCTGCAGGAGGCAGCGGAAGGTAATATCCATCAAGGTGCCCACTTCTCAATTAGGGAGGTGGACGCTCCATCCCGCCAACGTTGGAATGCTTACCCAGCTCTGAAGTGTCACTTTTGATGTATATTTTGCTGAATTTGAGGGGTATTTTTGCTACAGATAAAAAGGCAGGGGGAGGGTTCTTGCTCTAACTGTTGACCTGTAACAATGTGATGGCAATTCCGTGCCATTAAACTGCTGCCTTCAGTGCTACTGCCTAGGCTGTGAATAAATAAACACCTGACAGCTCATTGCTTCCCTTCCTAGCTATTTTTTGGACTTGTTTCTTGGAGCAGTGACGTTTCTCAGCGCGAGCTCTGTGTGCGGTGCAGCAGGCAGGATCAGGCCCTACGCTCTGCAGCTTCCTTATAGAGTGCACCTGGGCACACAGACATGAGCTGTCTGCATGCATGAGCTCCACCTGTAATTCTTGTGGCATCGTGGGGCGAGCTTCCAGTGCTCCTGTGCTTCTGCTCCCCTTCTGAAGCTGCCTCAGCGCTGCTCGCCTGGCTTTCGGGGTGTGCTGAGGGGTCTCCGTGGAACTGAGGCGCTGAGGTGCGAGGTGCTAATGCTCAGAGCGCAAAGACACCGTGGGTTTTGTTTCCTGGGGCCTCCTCTGTGTGTTTTGAGGGATGCGGATGGTTTAAGCCACCCAAGCTTAGTAGTAGGGAGGGGCAGTACTATTTTTGAACATTTCTGCTAATAAAAGCAAAAAAAAAACTAATAAAAATAAGCAAAGAGAAAGCCTTGTGGCTTAGCAGGATTCCAAGCTCTGCAGACAGCACTTAGCAGCACCAGGGCGTGCAAGCTCAGCCGTTGCTCAGGCATCTGCAACCAAAGGTTTCTCACCTGCCTGGCACAGCAGCCTGCTGTAAATTCCAGCACTAAAAGGAAATGCAAATATTTCTGCTGGAAGCAAAACCATGAAGCAGCAGATCCCCTCCTTAAAACTCCTTTTGTACAAAAAGGAGACGGAGAGCTCACCTTCCAGAGCACGCTCACCTCTGCTGGTGGAGCAGCGCCCGCGGGGTGAGCCCTGGGCGATTCCTTATGAACTCCTGGGGTGTTAGGTGACTGAGCGATTACCTGCAACCTCTGGTTTTTCATGTGTGCTTTAATGTTGTTAGTAAATACCGTGATTGTGTGAACAGCTTTGTGTGCCAGGGAGAAAATAAAGAGCAGGTAAGTGTCGTGTCCTCCTGCCCCCATCAGGGTGCCTCCCAGCTCCCCTTTTCAAGCTCTTCCTTTTGGTGTCTGACCCTAAGAATGTGTAAAAATGCTCTTTTTGAGTTTGTTCGGAGAGATGCTCCGCTAGCGTGCTTTTATGCCTTTTGGGTAACTTCTCAGATCAATCTCGGGAGCTGCTCCCAGTCCCTTCTAAGCCTTAATGCATTCTCTGGCGTGCGTTCAGCAGTTAATATGCTAAGGGATTAGTAAGAAGCTCCTGTTAGACAAAGCAGGGCTCGAACGCCCTCACCTCCATCCTGCTGAGGCATCAGAACTGTACCAAAGTTCAGACGAGGAACTGAAGAGCCACGCTGAAAACAAGTGTGTTATCTTTGGAAAAAGAACAAGAACCGGAGTTCTCCAGCAGCTGCAGGCACACCAGAAAAAGCGATGATGGCCTCTAAAGCTTCCTTTGAAAGGAGGCTGGCAGCACGCGGTGTGGTTACCAGGACTCAGTGCCACGTTTGAAGCGAAGCGCTGATCTCAGCGGGGTTTCTGGAACAGCTCTGTCACCTGAGGGGCACACGCAGGGCAGAAGTGGATCCGTAGCAATGGGCTTGGAAAGAAGAGTCAACGAGAGCCGTTTCCCATGAGAAAGAAGAGGTGAAGGTCAGCATTAAGCAGCCTGTTCTGTGGTGAGAACAGCCTCAGTTTCATGGGCTGTGAGGCGGGTATTTCTAATTCTGCCTTTCTGGAGTCGCAGCCCTTACGCTCCCTTTTTCCCCTCGAACAAATTGGAAGTCTCTCGATGTGCTGACGTCACGTTCTTGAAGGCTCTCGCTGCGGATCCGTGAGCCACTCGTGTGTGAAGATGAGTCAGTTCGAGGTCTGTGCGCGCTCCCTGCTTCGTTTCCTGCTGCAGCACCAAAATGCCAGGGAGTTTAAACGCGAACCCAAACTTTGCAAGGCTCTGCGGGGGCACGGGCGCTGGGAGGCTGATGCTTAATTAGGTCAGGAGCGTGGCATTTCAGCTTGGAGCTGTCTCAGAAGCCCAGGTGAAAAGGGTGGTCCTTTGCCTTGCTGCAGGGATGGGTTGTAGGTCCATCAGTGCCAGCAGAACTTCGGAGCTGTGGACAGAAGGTGTATTTGGTACCGAGGAGCAGTTCTGTGTACTTGAATCTTTGTGCCAAGGAAGAAGCAGGGCGTTGTTTGTGCCTGTGTGTGTGGATATACCTGGTGCAGTCACAGAACAAACCTCTGGCAATGCTGATGTTGTAAGCTTTTGGGGTTTGAGCTTGATTTTTGTAGTGAATTAATTGACATACGATTTAGAATTGTAACAAAGTATTGAGCACAATGTTCATATATGGAAAAAAATAGCACATGTTGATAATTTGTGGTTGGGAGAGAAGTTGTGAATGTAACTTTGGTTCAGCACTTCCAGCAAGAAGCCGGGTTAGGGCTCCAGCAGCCCGGTTTGTGGATTTTGTTCTGCGCCCTGAAACAGGGCACAGCCGCTGCCTCCTTCCCAGCTTAAGGTCAAGTGTACCAAATTCACTGCTGGCAGTGGCTTGTGTGCTCCGACAGTGCCTGTAAATAGTAATTAGAAGATGAAGCAGGGGCTCGCTTCTCTTTCAACACCAGTTACAAATGAGAAACCTGCTGCGTTATTACAGCTTCCCCTTCTGTGAAGCACAGGATGCTCACAGGAGGTTTCCACTCTGGTGTCGTGCTCGCTGCTACCCCCAGACTTGGTGTGACCCTGGCAATCTGGGGAAGAGTTTACGGGGCTGTTGGTCCTGGGTTATCCATGTTCTGAGTCTGCATGGGCCTGAGGGTAGGACCAGGCACTCAAAATTAAGCGTGGTGCAGATTACTGTGCTGAAAAAGTATAAATCTACCTGTATAGATGGGCTCGGTGCCCCTGAAGGGCTTGTTTGGGGTGATGTGGGTGTAACATTGAGTCTTTGACTGTTGTAAGGAAGTTTTCTAGAGTATCACCATCTGTTGAACTTAACGGCAGCTATTAACAGCGTGGAGGAAGGCAGGCTGGAATCCTTCCTTTTGCTGATTATTCTTCCCAGCCAGCAGCTTGGATATGCAGGCAGGAACCGACCACAGAGCATCGTTACAGCACGATTCCAGCCTCGGTTTCTCTAATAACACGCGTCCTGTGCGCTGGCCTCTGGCATAGCGTGCCATTTCTTAAGCCATTAAGAAGCTTGTAAGTGATGGCACCATTTGTATGCGCAGAATCCTAAGTGCAAAGCGCCGTGATTCATGTAGTAGGCTCATTTCTGTCTCTGATCTTCAGTATTTATCTCCTGCAGTGTGTACCTGGGAGCTTGGAGGATCCCAAAACTGTGACACATCACAAGTTGATACACGCGACTTCTGAGAAGGTGCTGACAGACACAAAAACAGTGTTGGAGGAAAACATTCAAGATAGAGGTAAGATTGTCTTTTTTGACATGGAAAACTGTTTAACTTTTTGAGTTCCAATTTTCTTTTTACTATCTACGCTCTGCTTCAGCATAGGAAGCTAATCGGGTGGCAGAAAAAGAAGAGGGGAGAAAATACCTTCCCCCGATAATATACTATAAGCAGTTTGCTTTCCTTAACTGTTCCTTTAGAGTTACAAAACAACCCAAAACTTCTTGGGGATTTTCTTGAGGTCTTCAGGTCAAGCAGAAGGATGTTTGCTGAAACATATCTGAGCATCCACATTTTATATCTTCTTCAATCCTCTGCACGTGTGGGTCAGAATTCCTCACGCTGCAGTGTCACTGACCACAGCAGCATACGTGAGGTGTGTATTTGCTCCTGAACTTTAAAGGGGCAGAGGACTAATGTGAGACAAAAGATCTAAAGGTAAGAGCTGTCAGGATTTCTGGGGTCAGTTTTTACTGGACAGCTTAAGCTCCTGGTTCCTTCTGGAGACGAAAGGCCGTGGTCCAGGAGGTGTGAGAAGCAGGACTGCTGTAAAATTCAGTGTTGTCTGAGCCAGGAGCTCACAGCAGTAGTGTTTTGATTTTGTCAGAGTTCATGCAGGCTGGAGAGCTGTTCCCATGATCACAAGCAGCAATTTGGTCTTTTTCTCTTCCGAGGCAGCCTCGCCGATCACCTCCAGAGCTGCACAGGAGCTGGGAGCTGCCATCCTAGGCAGAGGCGAGGGGCAGCTTTGCTGCTGGTCAGCGGGGGGTTATTTCTAGGCTCCTCCAGAGTCTTGAATTGCAGCGTACGGCAGCTAAGCAGCACTGAGCTGTCATGCCAATGCCTCTCTGTTCCTGCTTCCCCTGCAGTGTGCTCTGCCTTTTAAGTGCCCTGCTCTGCTGTCAGGGAGGCGAGATCGCAGCCGACAGCTGACTGCTGCTGGCTCCGTGTGCTGCTGCACAGGGCAGCCAGAAGGCAGCACGTGGATCCTTTCGTGTTCTTGTCAGCTGGGTGAGTGAGGGTTAACAGCCCTCACCAGCTGTTGCTCCTGGCTGTTCTGTGCTGAGCCAGACCTAGGAAACCGGGTGCACAAAGCATGATTTGTTGGCTTTTTACCTGCTTAATGTGATGGACGGAAAACAGCCCTGTCTGGCTGAAGGACTGCAGATGCCGTGCAGGCCTGCTCTGAGCGGTGTCTGTGTCTTTATGTATGGGGTAATAACTCGGGTGCTAGAAACTTCTAAACCATCATATGCTTTCTAGAAAAATGGTGCCTTGAAAAGAGAAAGCATTAGTCCAAAAGCCTTAAGCAAGCTCATGCTGCGTGCTGTGAGTTAGCTGAGACTGAAGACTTGTTTGCCCTTGAGGCTTGCCCCAGTTGGCTCAGTGGTGCAGCCCCGTGGTAGGCAACAAATTGCTCTGCTGCAGTTCACAAACAGAGGTGAGCTTCAGCCTGATACTGAAATTGTCTTCCAGGCTTGGCACTTGACTCTCTCCAGTTGAAGGAAGGCCCTAGGTTGGATCAAAAACCATAACATGGCACATCTCTACTGTTTCCTCCTCAGTGGAGTGCTGATGCGCTGTTATTATGATGGGCTAATTACTGTGCTATTAACGTAATCATACAAAGCACCCGGAGCTTTTCATACCCTTTCTTTAAGGGGATTGTGTGAGGAGGAGAAGCCAGTAACAAAGTGTAACTAATGATGGAGCATGTTTTGAATTCAGCACACGCTATGGAATAGCAAACACCTAAGGGGAATGTGTAAAGCCCTACAGTTCTTAAGTCAGAAAAAGTTGTGATGCTACAGTGGAATTAATGCAGAATTAATCTCTAGGAAAACTTGAATTTGTGAGGTATTGTACAAGAACTGTTTTCACATTACTTTCTAATTTATTTCGGTATCGTTCTCTTTCTAGATGTCTTGCTCTTAATCAAGAAGCGTGCACCACCTCCGCTCCCCAAAATGGCAGATGTGTCAGCAGAGGAGAAAGTGAGTTTGAAATGATTTCTTGATTTGGCCATTTTCATTAGCTAATTTATTAACGAGCTGCAGAAAGATTGCTGTGGTCTATTTTTTTTGTTTGTAGAGGCAACTACAGCCAGTTAAACTCTAGGGAAATTATTTCGTCTTTCTCCCAAACCTTGGGGAAACTGACTTTACATTTTTAACTTGGATTATGAGAACATTTGCCTTAGAATAAGACGTGCAGATGCATTCTGTGGAAGTGGGATAGACTTATCTTTGGAAAAAAATGCCTGGTAACTGTATAAGCATACTTCAGCAACTGCCTTTTCTCTTTTGAGAACTCCGCAGAAATCTATTGATTGGCTTTCAGGCTGTCATATGTCTTTAGCAATGAGTGGCTTATCGCCCTCTAACCAGGTCTCTAGAGCTGAAGTGTTGCCCCCCTGCTACTCTTGTTCTGTTTTCTTCCCCCAACGTAATTGTTACTGAGGGTCAGTGATATCCAGGGTGACACTTAGCCACGAGTGGCACTGCAGTTGACATCAGTGCATAAACACTCGAGCAATGCTTGTGCTTGA
Organism: Aythya fuligula; assembly: GCF_009819795.1. NCBI lineage: Eukaryota > Metazoa > Chordata > Aves > Anseriformes > Anatidae > Aythya > Aythya fuligula. Next base: position 2,726,468 of record NC_045577.1, on the reverse strand, counting down.
CACTGTGAATACCCAGGTCTCTCCACCCCCTCCTTGCAAAGCTTTGTTTTTTCTTGCTTTCTGTAGGTATTGGTGTTTGTCTCTGTATCCCTTCCTGTAGGTATTGGTGTATGTCTCTGTCTCCATTACGGTCTTGCTGTGCAGAACGTCACCGTAAGAACCTAAGATACAAGACTGGGAAATATTTATAGTTTGTACCCTGCTACGTTTTCTCCTGGTCTATAAGCATGTACTGAAAATCCAAGGCACCACATATCTCTGCATGATACTTGCAAGCAGTAAAGCACTTCCCCTGTGAGGCAGTTAAGTGTTAGTCTGTGCACAGTGTTGGTACATCTCCCAAAAAAAACATGGGTTTGGAGAGAGTGTGCTCTGAGCAGGCCATGCGGAGCAGAGTATGGTCCTGGGAACTGAGGCTTCCAGGTTCTCTCCATGTTTGGTGCATCACTTTCCCTCTTTGTGCTGGAATTTCCCCACTTGTTTAGATAGCAGAAATAGATTTAAAGAAAGGACTGAAAGTGGGGCAACCCAACAGGTCCGGTTCTGCTCTATAATCGCGAAATGTGAGCGCTATGAATCCGTTGTATTGCTAGGCTGCTGTTTCTCTTAGTTGCAAGTTACAGAGCACTGCTTGATGCCTTGGTGAAGAATACGAAACTGCTCTCAGCTATGCTATGTTCTTTGTTCTGTGGATAATGGGTTATGAAACCTGATCCTGTTTCCCATCCTTCAGAGGAAACAAGAGCAGAAAGCTCCTGATAAGGATGCTATTCTCAAAGCAACTGCAAATCTGCCCTCTCGCAATGTAGATCGCACTGTGGCCCATCACAACATGAGGGATGTAAGTATCAGACCTTTTAACTCCTACACTAATATCCAAGTAGGCTTTTATCTCGTATAACCTCTTCTGCTCCATACGACTGTGATTAGCCTTTCTCTGTAAGAGAAATTCAGGTGTGTATAAATGTATATTAAAGTAGATAGTACAACCAGTGTGTAAATCTTAAGTCATTTAGTGATTAAAAGCCATTCTGTTCTGAGTTACGGTTTTAAATGTTTTATTTGTCCATGGGAAAGCCTCAGTAAATACTTTTCGAGATCTGGCAGATGTGCAGTTAGGTTTCAGTCTTACATAGTTGGGGTGTTTGCAATGTCTTTCCTCTTCCATGGTTTTGAAAAGAGTCATAAATGTTGACTTCAGTAGTTGAGTGCTGTCTGTAGTACTTCTAGCTGTGTCTTTCTGTACTAGTAGGTGCATGACATAGTGAACAGCACCTGTACAAGGGGTCAGACTGTAGCAGAGATACTAACAGCCATATTAACACTTAGTGATGCCTGTTTTTTTCCTGTCCAAGTGTTTTCACAGCTTCTTTTCTTGCAGTTCCAGACAGAGCTCCGGAAGATCTTAGTTTCTCTCATTGAAGTTGCACAGAAATTGCTAGCACTGAATCCTGATGCGGTTGAACTATTTAAGAAGGCAAATGGTATGAACATATCTTTATGGTTATTAGTTCAATCCTAGGAACTTGTTTTCTTATGTAGCAAAAGAGCAGCCTTGCAGAGTTAATTCCAGACATTAATGTAACAGAGCTAATAATAACTTTGTGGCAAAGATCTCAACTTGTGGTACAAGTTTTTAAAAAAACAAAGGAATTTATAAGGTCCCTTTGGGATAGATGAGAAGTTCCATTTAAAACTAAAATCAGTAGCAATGAAACATTTGGAAAACATCACAAGACTTGGTAAAGAATAGTTGAAAATGCACAAGGAGATAGGAAAATGGGGAGAAATTCTAGCTGTAGATTCAGCATGGGAAATGCCCTTGAGATTTGCTAGGGCTGGATCCAACTTCCTCGATGATTGATAAGCAAATCTTCAGTGGGTCTCCCATATATTTAATTATGTGGGCTTATAGTCAAGAAAAACTTTGCCTGTTACTAGAGATCGTGAACAAATCTGGACAAAGTCTTTGTCCTGGAAGAATCTATCTGAGCCTGATTGAGCTGAGTGCAGCAGACTAAATGGTGAGATAGCAAATTTGGGGCAGAAACAAAAGCAGGGATTGAAGAGAAGAACGGGATTTGAACTTAACACATGCCACTCCACTGCAAAAGGGTTGTATTTTAGCTCAAAGTCAGTCTGAACGTTGTTTTGTTTGTGTATATCTAGCCATGCTGGATGAGGATGAGGAAGACAGAGTGGATGAGATAGCTCTGCGGCAGCTTACAGAAATGGGGTTTCCAGAGAGCAGAGCTGTCAAAGCCCTTCGATTAAATCAGTAAGTGTACTGAGCACACTGCCTGCAAATTACTTAATACGGTTTAAAAAAAAAAAAAGCATTTTTTTCAGAAGCCTCTTTAAGTGGGTCACCTAAAACTAGGTTTGAACAAAGCATTAGTTTAAAGAACACTTCTGTCTCAGGCAACATGCAGGTGCAGATGGCCCAGGAAAGGGGAAACAGTGTTGTGCTTGTTCTAGAAAGAAGAGCTTGTCTGCAGTTCACAAGGCTGTCAGGCTGGCACTGTTTCTGAGTATTAAAGTCACGTTTTCTGCTTTAAAATTTTAGAGGGGAAAAAAGCAAGCCTAGCCCATCCAGATTGGTCTTTCAGCTGTAGCAAAAATACTTTGTGCTGATCTTTTAAAAACATTCCAAGAATATTATAAAGTCCAGATAGCAACTGTAGGAAAAGAGGAGGTAACGCAGTTCTTCTCATGCTCTTAAGATGAAACAGCTGTGCTGCCTCATTTCTCAGAGGGGGTTTCTTAGGCCATTCGTAAATATTTCTAATGATAGAGAATCAACAAAATATTCCAGTCATTCTTTTCCAGTCTCTCTCCCTTTGGGCTTAGGAGGACTTTCCCCCTGATGTCCTCCGTCTTTCACCTTGTAAGTGAAAAGCCAAGCAGGCTTCCCTTTCTCAGAACATGTAATTACCGTGCAGTCAAATGAAATTGCACGTTCAGGTATGCTGTCGTTATCTTTGCTTCCTGTGTATTCATTGGGAAGGCATGTGCTGGGTCTCTCAAGATCGCTTAGCTTGGGCATTTGCAGTCCAGCAGTTGACTGGGTTATGATCGTGGCGCTCTGTTGGTCTCCCTGGAGGTGGCCTCTCCTTTGAGAGATCTGATTTCTTCTTGAGTCAGTAGAGGAAGACATGAGTAGTACATGTTCAAGGTATATTGTGCAAAATTCAATGCAGGCAATTGCACTTGGATGAGAGCACATGTTGTCCTGCTTTCTTCTGTTGTTAATGGCATTCCTTTATCGCTAGATGTCTGAGATCTCTCTGTAGGAAGCAACAAAGCAGATTCTGTCTGAGATGTGGTTCCATGTAAATGTGGAACACGCTTCGCAGTTTTGTCAGCAGTTGCGAATAGTCAGTGTTTGTCTGCTGTAAACCAAAGCAGATGATTTGGAGAATGAGGTGACTGCCTTAGAAATGCCTTCTAAAATCCGGGATGCAGCTGCCCAAATTGGACTTCTCTGAAGCCAGGATGACAGAGGAGTGGTGACTCTGGGGCCCTGAGTGCGTGTAGAATTAAGGTGCTCTGAGATTTGCTCCAAAACTGTATTTATGACAATTCAGATCCTAATTAATCAGCAAGTCAAGATACCACAGGAATAAATGCAAATGAAAATGTATGTGTAACATACATCTGGAGTGTTCCTCATCCCTTTGTCTTAATTTTCTTTCCAGTATGTCGGTGACGCAGGCCATGGAGTGGTTGATAGAACATGCAGATGACCCTGCAGTAGATGCTCCGCTTCCAGGCCAGACTCCATCCGAAGCCCCAGCCGAAGCTGGTGCATCCTCTGCTGAAGCAACTGCAGGTCCTAGTTCAGAAGCAGCTGGGGAAGAGGCCAAGGATGAGCTGACAGAAATATTCAAGAAGATCCGGAGGAAAAGAGAGTTTCGTCCAGACCCACGAGTACGTGCTGTTTATCTTGCTATTTGTTAGGATTGAAAGGGACTGGGTGGGCATCACAGAATCCAAATGAATGCTCATTTAATAAATGGAATGGGACAAGAGTGCAGATGTATGTTATGCTGGCGTGACAGTATTTTAGTGGAAATTTTCAGGGGCTGTTGGAATTCGGGTTGCTGAAAGGGATATTACCGCTGCTGTCTCGGTTAACAGCATCTAAATTACTGACACTTTATACCTGAAAATTAATTGATACTACTGATGTGACAGTCATAAAAAGCACTGTCTGGCATCAAGGAAGGGTTGCAGGACAGTATTTTCCTTTTTGCTGTAGAAAAGGACGGAAGAGCATCGTTGTATTTAGGGGATAAGGAAAAATATCATCAGCAGTTAAGTCTTTAAGTCTTGCATCAAATGCAGAAGTTAGCCTTTTTTCAGAGCACAATATTAGCTGAAGTGAAAATGCGTGCTGTTATCACACTGTAAAATCACCAGGAGGTGCTCTTTAGAATCTATCACTTAGCTTTTACAGTAAATGTTTTTTGTGATTTTAGTTGCAAGCTGCAGAAGTGGAATTTGATGACCTGGGTACAATTTCTAAATGATTAAATGTTCTTGTAACAATATGTAGGTACGTTTGTCTAAATATGCAATGCTCAATAGCAATATTAATAAATCCCAGGAGTAAAATTTAAATCCAGTGAATAGAACTATAAATGCGCAAGGTCTTGGAGCTTGATTTGTCAGTGAGAGATGAACCAAATCATTGTGACACAAGGAGTTTTAAAATAAGGTGTTTCCATCTTGTTCTTCTTCCCACACCAGCTACTCGCTCTTTGCCTTGCGTTCAGCTTTCAGTAATGACAATAGGAACTACCTTCAGTCTCACTCTTTAGTGTCATTATTATGGAAAAGGGATAAATCTTTGGATAGACAGTATTTGAAAACTCTGTAGCTAAGATTGCTTAGTGGCCTGCAAATGGAAACAATCTTTATTTTTTTTTTTTTTTTTACCCCCCAAAAAATGTGGACAGAAGGTAGAGAATGTGATTGTTTTAAATATTGCATTTCTTCATTTGTTTTAAATGTATTTATGAAACCGTGTAAATCTTACAGGCTGTCATTGCCCTGATGGAGATGGGATTTGATGAAAAAGAAGTGGTAGATGCACTCAGAGTAAACAACAACCAGCAAAATGCAGCCGTGAGTACAACATCATTTCTGTTCCTTATGGCCATAATCATCTGTTCAACTGATTTTTTTTCCTCATTGATTGATGTTTTGGTTTATCATAAAGCTCAGCTGCTACTGGAGATGAAATGAACTCTCTATTCTGAGCCTTTTTCAGTTAGATACACAGTGAGAATACAAAGGTTTTAGATTTTTTAGAGGAACTCAGCATGCATGAGCTTGAGGCTGATCTGGTTCGTGTTGCATATGCGGATTTTCAAAAAGTTTTTGAGAAGCTCCTTCACCTGAGGCTTCAAAAGAGATTGAACTATTGTGAGGAGGGAAAAGGTATTCCCAATAAATAACTGACTAAAGGGCAGGAATTAATCAGGCAAGAGATTCAAGCCACGCAGTGTATGAACTAATGTTTGGCAGCGATGCATTCCAGAATTGATGGAATCCAAAAATAAGAAGGTTTTCGGAGATTGATTAGAGGGTATATTAAGCAGAGAGGTGTGGGTGCAGCTGGCAGTCAAGGAATCTTCGCAAGCATCCAGTGCTAGCTACTATCAGAGGGGATGTTGGGCTGGATGGTTCTTCCAGCTGACCTAATGCAACCGTGCTGGTGGGGTTTCTATGAGGCAGTGCATCTGCATGACACCATGCGTATTGCTGAGCTTTGAAACACACAAAGCTGGGGTAATTTTATTACCATACCAGGCACTGCTACTGTCCTCTTGAAAAAAAGGCTGATTTCTGTCAGAGCAACACACAAATGAATAGTGATCTAGAGTGAAAAGAAATCAATGCTTCTGTGAGAGGCAAAATATTTTCTCATGCTGCATTGCCGAATGTTTTGGCAGACTTTCATTTTAATGGAATCAACCATGAAATATGTTGTGTTTGGTGATTTCTTTCAGTGTGAATGGCTGCTAGGTGACAGAAAGCCTTCTCCAGAGGACCTAGATAAGGGAATCGACACCAATAGCCCTCTCTTCCAAGCCATCTTAGAAAATCCAGTGGTACAGTTAGGGTTAACCAACCCAAAAACTCTACTAGGTAAGTCCTGATAAATTGGGTTTCTGATAAATATACAGTCTCTGCATTTCTTAGCAAATAAGAACAGAGACAGGATGATGACAGCACGCTGGGGGATGTGTGCAGCTCCGTACCCTTTTCCTCGCTTTCAGCAGCTGTATTGTTTGCTTGCTTCATTTTGCAACTCAGCTACACCACCAACAGAACTTGGGGCTGTCCCAGAAATGACACTAATTCCCTAGGCTGCTGGTTTACACTTGCTGAACTCAGAACTTCAGTAGCTGCTGGCTGCAATGCTTTTGTGGATTTAGGAGACCTTTTGTGTGTTCCCTTTGGCTATGGGAGAAAAAAATGGAATGTCTGTTTAGAACCCTGATGAGTTCTTAGAAAAAAAAAAAAAAAAAAAAAAAAAACACAAGGCTGTCTCCTGCTGTACAGCTTACTGTGAGCTGCGGCCTGATCGGTGGAATGGAAGATAACTTGTGAAAGTGTAACCAAACAAGAAGTCAAAGCTAAGGCCTTGCTTATCAAAACTGAGATAGCGTTTGTGAAAATACATTTTCCCCTATCTGGGGTAAAGCCTGCTTTCTTGGTCAAAAATGCTGTGAGCACAGCAAATACTCGGCTCATGAACCTGATGGTGAAAAGTAAGTCTTTGATGGACTGGTGTGTCTGACACTGGACAAGAGTACAGAAGAGTGACATTGGCTCTCTGTTGTGTACATGGAATTTTGCGTTTAGTGTTTGGCTTCAAAATTTGTTTGAACACTTGCCTTGAAATAAAGGATGTGTGCGCAGCTCTTTCAGGAGAGCTTTTAAAAATACTTCTTTAGATGTAATTAGGAGAGTTTGCAAGTCTTTAAATAATTCAAGAGCAGAACCTTCCCACCCTCATTTCTGAGCAAATGGTCTCTTCATTTCCAAAGAGGGTTCCACACTGCAGCTCAGAATATAAATAGAAAACTAAATGCCATTATATGTGCTTGTAAGGCTTGGATGAACATCAGAGAAGGATACATCTGCAGATTGCTTATGTCACAGATTTTAACAATGTTTGCATTTAATTAGATATTTAAAGAATATAGATAAATCTTTAGGTTTCAGCTCTTGAGTCTGTGTAAAAGAATACAGTTGGAGCGGTGAAAGGTGAGATCTGTACGTTATTCTGGGCTTTGCAGTAGGCATGGTGCGTGACCTTGAGCGAGGTATTAATGATGAGCCTTTCAGAGGTGCTTGGTGCTTATGGCTCGCACTAATGTCGTTAGAGCTTTGTAGACTAACACTTTGTATGTTCCTGGGAAAGCGAAGACGCTGCCCCTCGTGCGGGTCTGCCAGACTCCTGTAACACTGACCTTTTGGTGACTCTTGAGTAGATCAGATGTGCAACTGCTTTTTTAGTCCTGTTCCGTAATCACTGCTCCAAATGTCCAGTAGTCCAGTGCAGGGGCTGTCATAAAGGTTATAAATTACTTCATGGATCATTCTCTTGCCAAAGTTGTGACTTAGCTCTTGCATTAGATGCCTGGTTCCTTCAAAATAAGTAGAAGAGTGAAAATTGGCATGCAAAAAAAAAAAAAAAACACCTTAGTGTAAAGACAGCTACATATAGAAAGAATAAAAATCGCTCTTAAGAATTTGGATCTCCGTCACTGTTCAAAAATAGAGGCAGAGACCACCTTTTCCCTTGACTGTATCTAGGCAGGTAGACCTGGCTGCCCCTCCTGTCCCCTGACATGCTCCCTGTTGTCCTCAGCCCTCCGGATGGCAGGAAGGAGAGCACACACTGTTCCGAGGGAAGATGCTGCTTCCCTGCTGGCTCCAGGGGCCTCCGTGAAAAGACAGAGCCCTGAGATCTGGGGGCTGGCTCTGCTGCTCATTCCTAGCTAGCCTTTTCCCTACCTACCTCTTATTTTGCTGGCTTAGTTTCCCCTTCTGAGATGTTCTAAGAGTAACCAAAGTAAATGTTTGTGAAGTGTTTAGCTCTTCAAGCCCGTGTCCTTGAGGCTTTGTAGAATGGTTTATAATCCAGGCTGAGTATTTAATCAGCCTCTGCCCACAATGAATTGAATGCTGAGGAATGAGGGAAGTGTAACAGCCTGTAGCATCCTGCTCTGTGGAGATTTGGGAGTACAAATGGTAAGTGTGTGATGTGTTCTCACCGTGGGGGGAATGCTTGCCTGCTGCGTTAGGTAAGTTGTAGCTATTTTTAACTTTCCTATCATTGAAGCATCCCAAACGTGGAAGCATCTGCTGACCACAAGCCTAAACGCCTTGTGCTTTCCATCTCTTGGCAGCCTTCGAGGATATGCTTGAAAACCCCCTGAACAGCACTCAGTGGATGAATGATCCCGAAACGGGGCCTGTCATGCTACAGATCTCCCGAATCTTCCAGACACTGAATCGCACGTAGAGGGGGATGCCAGTCCACTGTGCCACTTCCTACTGTCCCTCGTGTCACCTTCTCCTCACGGGGGGGGGGTGCATGGGTTGTTGGGAGGGGTGGGGGGTGGAAGGGGCAGGAGGGGGCAGATGCTGGCCGAGGGGGTGTCTCGCACGGGGTATGTAGTTAACGGCCAACTGCAGTTAATTGCCTTGTGGATTTAGTGTTAGTGGAAGAGGTTTGAAGACTTGTTTATGTTTTTCAGGTATTAGGTTAAAAATAAAGTATATCAAAAATAGGAAAAGGTTTTGTGAAAACAATTAAGGATCTGTTGGAAAGAAATACGATATTGCTTGTCAAAAAGGCCTGTGACAGTAGTTTTCTAGCCAGTTTTACTAGCGTCTGGCTAATGTTTACAAAAGGTCACTGACCACTAGCATAGGATATTAATCATCTCCATGCAGTATTAATTTATGGCTATATCAAATTATAAAATGCTTTTTAAAATTGATTCTTAGGAAACGTTTTTTAAAAGTCCAAATATTGGGAGAGCAAGCACATTTCTATCCAAACTTGTCTGTCTTGCATTATAATTTAAACAGAGTAATTCACAGATGGAATTCTTTTAATAAATAGCATTACTTTTTCCTATTTATTTTCTGCGTTAGTGTCGTTCCAGTCCCGCAGCAGTTACACTTGCAGGAGGTTCTCTGCCAGCTACGTTAAAGATGCAGTATCTCTTTCGCAACAGAACTTACTCCACCGACCCTTGGATTCTCAAGTAGGCTGCAGTTCATCAGTTTACACTATGCCATATCGTAGTGCAAAGAGGATATCTTCACCTTGAATTTTTTCCATTTCTGTGTGCACGGTTTTGGAAGGGGGGACTTGTGACTTTGTTTCAAACGGTTTGCAAAAAAAAGCTACTAATTTGCATGGGTTTTCAGTGAATGGCGATCTGCAAAGACGCAGAAACACTTAGGCTTTTATCTTGTTTACCGTATTTAAAAGCACGCTTTAAATTATCTACTTTGAGATAGAAGTGTTTCTTCTTGACCCTTTCACCTTGGAAATACCAAGAAAGTCAGGCTGTGTCTTCCCTAGTTTTGTCAGAAAATTGACTTAAGGTTTCAGACAGTGGTTGTGGGCTTATTAAGGAAAGAACTCACCGGTGAATTGACAGCTAGTTGTTGTGATTGGGCCATGCAGGTGTTACTTTTTTATACAGGCTGAACAAAAATGTTTTCAAGTTAGTGAAACCTGGTTGATGTCTGTCATAATCCCTGCTGTGTCTTGTGTTGGAAAGGCAGGACAGGCGAGACCTGCTTCTCCAAAGTGCAGTTTAATCAGAAGGAGACCTTATCCTTAAATAGCACAGAGGTGTCTGTCAAATAGAGAGATCCTAAAGAACTCTGCTAGTCACCCTTCATTTTACAGCTGTTTTTGTGCAGTTATTTTTTTTAAACAAAAATGTAACAAGATGCAACCCGAAACCTTTATAACAAGTTTTGGCCTGAACTTGGCATCTAATCTGTGCTATTATGCAGTCAAGGCACTGAAGTTGCCAATTTCACATAATTAGTATGAAGGGTGGGGAAACCAAAACAGCATGAGATTTTATCTCAACTTACTATCCCAGGATTTTTTAATTTGTTATCTGTAAATTCATGTAAAGCTTTACAGTTCATGACAGATGAAATAGTTACTCTTACATTTAGAAATTCTAAGATTTAGAGATGTTTGTTCAAATTGGACAGTAAAAATGTTTTCCTGGATTCTTCTAAGAACAGATTTGGCAGCATGCTGTTAAGTTGTAACTTTGTCTTGCAGTACTAAAAGCAAGGAACCGGATTCTGCAACCCAGTAAGTTCAGCACAAATACTCGTGGCTAGTTGTGACTGAAGGTTGTAGTGTTATGAAAGATGAGATTTTTAAAAGACAGAGCTGGGAAAAGACTATCCTGTAGTTTTTGGTGGGTTTTGACTTCTGAATGAGTAAGTAGAGGTTCAGAATTACTGAATAGATAACTTAGGAAGCTGTCTCTTGCTCTTGGAAGAGCATAAAGGCTTGTTAAAAGACCATTCTATGCTGCTTTTGGTTTCAGTAATACGCGATCAGACTCTAGAGTGGCTGCAGAGCTTCCAGACAGACCAGGTGAGAATCACCTGTCAGCTTTAAGTCCTTCCAAACCCCTGGCCTCTGGTTTGCTGGCAAAGCCTGGGTGAGCGGCCACATGGCAGGAGCACACAACCCACATTGCCTGCACTGGCACGGGAGGAGCTGCCCCTGGGACTGTCTGTTGGCTCTGACGTGGCAATGTGGAGGATGAATTTGAACCAGCTGTCTAATTTTTAGGTGGATGAAACTGAACATGTTCCTGATTTGCTGTCTGACCTCCTTCAGAGGAGCAGAGTGGCCGCTTGTAAGGGTGGAAGTTCGCTGCTTGTGCATTTCTGCAGCGTGGTGCTGCCAGGAGCTGCTGCTGAGCGGGTTCTTTCACCCTAAGTTTGGTTGAGGTGATAAAGGCCATCAGAGCTGCCTCCCTTGGTATGTCAGAACAGGATCAGTGCCACTGACCATCGTATAAGGAAAAAAGCACGAGTAAAATGAGGCGCACACACGTAAGAGACAAAAGTAAGGATACCCAGCTTCAACATGACCTAATGTTGTAGCAACAGTTAGAAACTGTACAGATAAAGGAATACTGCATCTTTAAAATGCTCGAAGGCTTGAGAATGTGGTTGTTTCTGGCTTTTCTCATTTCAGAGCTTGGCAATTACCCAGCTGAAGTGTTGGTGAGTGTGTTCTTCTAATCTGCCAAACCAGCTTGTTGCTTGGTATGGCTGCTTGTCTCGTGAGAACTTTAGCTCCCACTGGGCAGTCTCTGAAAGAGGCCAAAACTTACAAGGTGTGTTGTGCTCACAGCAAGGCATAAGAGTTGATCTAGAAAAAACTACCCTTTAGGTTAAACAAACCCTCTGAGGAATTGATCAAGGCATCAGTGTTGTGCTATGGGTATGAATTAGTAGTGGGCTTAGGGAGCTGTGTCCTTGCAACACGTGGGTGTGTTCATGCTGCTTCGTCAGTTAAAGGTGGGTTGAGGGAAGCTAAGTGCGTTGTGCTTGCAAAAGTATCGACTGTAGCAATTTTTTACAAAACCTGCAAAATACTGAAGGGTCACTGCTATTTAGTCAGTGTGCACAGGCAGGTCTCCAGGCATGGTGTATGACATAGGAGTGCTGCCAGGGGTGCAAACTGTCCTGTTCTGAGGCTGAAGGCTAGAGGACTGGTGGATCTGGTCTGCAAACCAGTGAGAGGTCCCTAAGCAATTTGGAAATCAAGTTTTTGTTAAAAATAAATATTAAAACTCATTTTGTGAGGAATAAGGATTTACAGGTTCAGGTCCTGTGCTTGTCTTTCTGGTGTTCAAGTTAAAACTAGCAAAGACATGTCGTGCTTAAGTGTCTTACAACATGGTCAAGGGAATATCTGGAAGCCTGTGAAATCAAGGAAAAGTAAGGAATCATGGAAGTGGGGTGCTAGGAGGCTCTTACAGTGCAGTGTCTGTTTCTCATAGTTTTAGCTCTTTGCCCCATACATTAATAAAGACAATCTTCTGCCTTTTGATATTACATGACTTTTGAAAGCTAGCTATTTATTTAAATATATGTAATTTATAATTTTGTCATCAAAACACTGATATTTTTAATAGAAATGTACTATATGGAAGTTTGTTCTCAGGGCTTCATGTTTATACTCTGTAGGGGGATGCATTTAAAAGGATGTATTTGGAAAAAATGCCAGTGGCCACTTTGCAGCTCGGACCTTGGTTGGTCTTGACCTGTGAGACCAAGCTAGCGTAACGCTCCTGCTAAACCTCTTGTGTTAGGTACAGTCCAAAGAATCTGCCATTCTTTTCTCTCCACGCGAGCAGTGGCACGAGTCTTCCTTTAAGGTTGCTGCATCATCACATGGAGGTGGTCACACAAGATTACCCAGCCCCTTCACAGTTCGCTGACCTTTACACCGTTTCAAGGACGCTTCTGTTCTCCATGCAGCTGGAAAATTAACTTGCACTGTTTCAAAATCAGCCAGTGCACTTCTGCTCTTCTGGGGAAGTGTGAGGTTTGTTCCTGCAAGAACTCTGAAACCTGCAGCTAATTGCTGCTGCTCGGCTGCTCGCAGCCGTTGTCACAGATGTGTCCCAGAACCTTGACCCCCATTTCGTTCCTCGCTGTCCTGGAACCAAGCTTGTCTTTTGGAGATTGATCTTCATATCCAAGAAATGCTTAAGTGGTTATTGAAATCCTTTTTAGTTGGGACTGTGTTTTTTCCACGTAATGATTCACGGGCTGAGGATCTTTAATGTATTTTGAAAGTCGTTTAAATAAGCATTGCACCAAATGAATGTATTGTGACACTGTCAGCAAATGTTGCCTGTAGAAGAGAGAGGAGAGGTTCCCAGGGATCTCAACTTCAGCAGTAATTTTCCTAAAGTATTGTGCGCAGGATAGTGAGTGTTTCATCCAAGGTAATAGCTCATTTTTCTACTTGTAATAAGTAGCATTTTTATTAACTGGCAGAAGAGCAGCACTTGCAGCTGGGTATTTCCATTCAATTATAACTTGTTATGCTTTGAGGCGTAAGCAAGCCACTGACTGTCCTCTCTGGGGCCAGTTATTTTTCTGAAGCATTTGTCTTGGCCCTCGTTGGAGTTAGGCTGGTTGGTGAGCCTAGCATGGGTTGCAACCCCAATGTTCCTGCAGAGGAAAAAGCAAGCAGTGTACTTTATGTCTCCATGAATGTGTTGTCGTGGTGGTTGTGCTCATCTTCATCCAAACATCTGGGTATAACTGCAAAATTTTTTTTAAGGACCTCTTGCCCTAGATTTAAAGATCTTCAATGCAGATCCTGTTTGCAGCATGTGAACTTCAATAAATGTATTAAATTCTTTCTGAATTTGGATATAGTTTTGTATCATGCTCTGGGGAGAGGGAAGAAATCGGATCATGTTTTAAACAAAGCCCCACAAAACAGTGTCTTTGTTACAGCAGGTAACAGGGGCCTGTAGAGATTTTTAATTTGCATATTTTTATCATAGTTAATGAACTGTACAAGAATGATTTGCTATCTAGCACTTACCACAAGGTAGCACCGGTAAAATTATATTGCAAGGTACTGACGTAACGTTTTTCATTTCACCTGTGTATAAAACAATTAGGTACAGCATACAATAACTTTTATATGGAGCTGACACTGATGTGTGGCATGCACAGCTGTTTCTAAGATGTAATGTTACTTTTATGAAGCTTAACTAGGGCGGACATCACTGAGCCTGTGAATTCAGCATTCATTCTGGACACGTTCGTGCGGATTGATGACTTCTCCTTGGCCGGGGAGACCAGCAGGCTTTGCTTTGATACAGGAGCCCTCCAGGCAGCAAGTAAGAAGTGCTACCGATTTGTTATCCTTCTAAACAGTCACTGTTGTCTACTGAAACATGCCCCTAGAAGTTATTGAGGTCGTTAGCAAAGCCAGACCCATTCAGATTGGAACTGTTACGTACCTTTAGCAGGTGGAGAAAGCACACCCACAAGCGAGACTAGAATGAATGCTGAGTCCTTAAGCCTGCTCACACATACACACTAAAGACACTGATGTTGTATGCTGTAAATTTATAATATATCTCAAAAATAAAGTTTTTTTGATTTATTACAAGGTGTTCCGAAACGTCATTTTCAGAAGTAGCGGAGGTTTGTGAACAATTTATAGTTGGGTTCCTTGCACCTGGAGACTGCTGGAGTTGTTTCTCAAGAAATAAGGTATTTTGTAGGGTTATTTATCAGCTATAACAGAACTTGAGGAGCAAATCCTTGTTCAATAACTGGTTTTGCACCTGGAAACTATTTCTCTTATTTCCCAGAACAAAGTTGCATTGGTAGGATTCATCACAAGGGCGACGTGAAACGAGATTTTAGTGATCCCCTGTGGTGGACTGATGCTATTTAAGAAGGATTTGTCTCAAACACATTGGCTGATAAATTGGAATTTGCTTTCTCAATAAGGGAGCTCTCATTAAGGAGAATAGTTTGAGCAAACAGCAGCTGGCACTGCTGGGATGCAGCAACTTGCACACGACTGTACCAAAACGCTGTTCTCGCTTATGTGGCACCAGTGCTGCTGCTGCTCTCTGGCAATGAACTCTGAAGCTCCTCTGAGCTTTGCCCACGTGTTTGTGGTTGCCTTGGAGGCAACTGATTAAGAGTGTAAATGCGTGAGGTTTTTTCTCTAAAGACTAAGGTGGGGTTATTAGCATTTTTACACAATGTTCAGGGCAAGGGAGAGCACCTGCCAGCAGCCTGTTTGTTTAGCACATGTTCCAGCCACTTGTGAGGAGCTCAGAATAATTTTCATTATATCTTTTCATTATATCCTGTGAAAGATGGAGGAGTGGAGCATGAGGCATCCAAGCCCTTGCTATTCGGTGCAGGCTTTGAATGCAGTGTTATTAAATGCAGGTATTCTGTTGGTGCCAGGTGGCCACTGACTTAAATTGCCTTCAAGTGCACAAATTAGCAGCAGGCTCCAGGACACTTCAGGGTCCCTCTCTCCAGTGATTTAAATTAAAACAAAAGCAAATAAACCTCTGCGAGCAGCCTGTGGTATATCATTAGATAATGGTACTTGTGTACCGAAACTGGTGCAGCAGGTCTAGGCAGAAATCCACACCTTGCAAAATTAAAAAGTGCCTGCTATCTCAGCGACAAGACGGGCTGTAATTGGCACGGTGTTTGCAGGAGATGCCTTCAGCACGGAGAGGTGTCACCTGCATTCCTGAGCAGTGATAAAGGGAACGCTCCTGCTGCCATGGCCCGAGCATTACCTCCAGCTCCCATCAAAGCCTCAGCCTGCACTGCAAAGGGAAGGTAAGTACAGGCTGCACCTGGCTGTGGAGATCCAGCTCGTTAGTGATGTCTCACCTTGCCAGCACCAACAGAATCGGTGTGGCAAGAGTTGTTCCAGTTTCCTCAGGGGTTGGTTACCGTAGCTTCTCCCAGCAAAGCAAGCTGTTCAGTGTCCTGGCTTTCCCTTCCATGCACACGCTATTCTCCCGTGAACTGAAGGTCTGCAGGAAGGAGCAGAATGGCGTAAAACTACCTAGCTGGCTCCTCCAACCTACCTGCCTGCTCTGGCTTCCAGCAGGAACAGAAGGAAGCAGCAGCTGCTGCCCGTGTGAGCTCTGGCAGCCCAACGCGGTCAGATCAGGGCTGCAGCCCCCTCTGTACAGGGTGCAGCAATCTGGTAACTTGTTCTGCGCTTGATCCTGATATTTCGTAGTGATCTTCCTGGAAAGGGGGAGTCTCACAAAAGAAGCTGCAGCTGTGGAAGCTGCCGAGGATGTCTTGCTACATGGTGGTAGGTTTGGGGTAGAATAAATGGATCTAATTCTTTTTTTCCTCTTCTGTTCTCATTACTCAAAACCTGAACTTGGAATGCAAGCCTTGCACTTGTGAGCTGAACACTGCTTCTGCAGTGTGGTCCTGGAAAATGGCTTGAAACAGGCAGGGCTCTGGCGTGCGTGTGTGCACGACAGCAGCGTTGGTGTAAGGCTGCTGGGGGGTGACCTGAGAGTGCAGTGCCAGCCCTGGGTGTCCCGTGTCACCGGGAATCTGTCACTTGTGGAGGTGGGGGAGGGAGGCCAGTAACTCGAGATGTCCTGCACCAAAATAAACCTGGAGAGGTGGCCAGCACCCTCACGCCCAGGGTGTAAACTTAGACGTGCAGCTGGGGAGCGGTGCCCAGGCGACAGACCTGGGTTCAGTGGCTCTGGCTGGGGTCCTGCATGGATCCTGCACCCAGGGCGCTGTACTGCCGCTTCCTGGGGCTGTCACGGCGAAGAGCTGTGCTCTCCAACAGGGTTTGTGAAATGCAGCCGGGCTGCTGATGCCACCGGTGGTTGCACAAGGAGCACGTTGGGACGCAGCACGTGGGAGCTGGTCGAGCTGGTTCAAGGCGAGGGCTCCGTACCTGCTGCAGGCTTCGAACCTTGTGCTTGGTTTGATCCCTTCCCTCTCCTGATGGTGCTGCACGGCTGTGAGCAGGGTGTCCTGAAGAAATTATTCATGGAAGACTTGTGGCACTTATGCACGGTGCGGTTACGTGGCTTTTATGAGCTGTAGCCTGGCATAAACCACACTCGTGTTAAAGCCAGCCTCCGTGTGCCCTCTGCTGAAGGGCTGCTCTGCAGGGAATGCGGGCCCAGCAGTCTCGTGCCCACGGCAGCTCCCACACGCCCAGGGTTTGGTTGAATTATTCAGCTCCTGCTCGTCGCTGTGGCACACAGCAGCCCTTGGAAGAGCGCAGCCCGCGGTGCCGCGCTGTAGCTGCTGGCTGTGATGTGCCAGCGTGCAGCCTCCTCCCTCTGTCCACCTTGCACGAGGGCCGTGAGCATTTGGGAAATCTCCTTTGACCTCTCCCTGGATTTCTTAGCATCAAGGGGCTGATTTTTGCTCCCTTCTGCATGGTCCTGGCAGAGGGGCAGCAGCCAGGCTGGCTGCGAGCCAGGCGGTGCAGGCTGCCGGCCCCGCACGGCCCCTCTGTGCGATGTGCAGGAAAAGGAAAATAGTTTGGGCCCTTCTACCTTATCCTTAGGAGGCCACCAGTTTCCAAGCTGCTGGCTTTGTCACAGCAGGCCCCTTCCATCTGTGTTTTCCCCTATATTCAAGCTTGTTGCCAGGCTGCAGGCGATGAATCACGGGCTGCTCGCCGCATTTACCTCGGCGCACGGCAGCGCTCGGCTTCCTCCCTGCTCCCACACGCAGACACCCTCCAAAGAGAGGGGAAAAAAGCACAAAACCCTATGAAATCTGTGCTCTGCACAATCCCACCACGTCCCTGCTTGGCACAGAGGTGCTCTCTTGCCCCGTTTGCAGCAGGACCGAGCCCCTGCGTGGTTTGGGGCTGTTTGTGCCTGGTGGTTTCCCTCCAGCCCAGCCGGACACGGCGCTCCCCGTCCCGCAGCTCCGGGGTTCCCCGGTGCCGTCACTTCCTGATCCCAAGTCCATCGCCTCTCCGTGGGTTACCGCGGGCTCTATTTATAGCTCGCTGTGCTAAAAATAAAACCTCTGGGCGTTCAGTTCCCTGATCCTGGGCTTGTGCCAGGGCCACGTGGAGCCCCCCGGGAGGCGGCTGGGGGCTCAGCGCTGGCCCTGGGGCTGCTTGCGCAGTGGCTGGGGAGTTTCATGGGGCTGTGGCATTTCTGGGATCGGTCGCTACTCTCACTGACCAGGGAATCTCTTGCGGGACTCTCATCTCACTAAAAATATTTCAGTGTGTCATCGTGGGCTCGATCTACCAACGCCTGTAAGCGGGAGATAAGGAAGCGGCAGCGCTTCGTTGCGTAACAAATCCCTGCACGGCACTACCAAAACACTCATGTTTCTGTCCAGATGCAGACTGTTTGCCTGGGGTGATGCCTAAACTCCCCTGTGTCTGTGCACAGGTAATATCTCTCCCTGATTTTAACTAATTTCCCAGTTACTGGTGAAGTTTAACTAGTTTCTAACCTGGCTGGCCAGCACTCAGCACACGGGTTTGGTACCCAACCGGGACGTCTCAGCACTGCGCTCAAGCACAAAGTGGAAAAGTGCTTTAATTTACTGCTTTTCAAAAATAGCTCTGTCCTGTGAAACATCAGGGAGCAGCTGATCATGCTCTGCTGCCTCCTCTGTGTCCTTGTCCTGGGCACGGCCACTGCGGGGTGGCACGGTGCTCGGGGTGCAGCAGGGGGGTGGCCCTGAGCCCCCCAGCTTTAAGTCATTTTGCTCTGTGGTTATTTAAGCCACCGCAAGAAAATAGGCAAAAATTATACAAAATAGAGGCTGAAACTGCCTCTCGCAGAGAGGGCTGTGATGGGGCCGGGTGGCACAGATGATGTCCTGCTCCACTTGCTGGGTTTTGCCCCCCAGGGCAGTGCTCAGCATCATTCACCACGGCAGGGTTGGGGCATCATTTGGAGCCCCGTCCCCCTGCCCCTGGCTCCCAAATACCTGCCCTGCGCTCTGACACCAGGCGAAACCACTTCTAGGTGGGTTATTTTCTGATGCCCGGGGGCTGCTCAGTGCCAGCCCCTGCCCTGGGGCTTTGGGGCCGGGCAGCATTCAGCAGAGCAAAGCCCACACATGGGGGGCTCCGGGCCTCCCCCTATTACACCGATCTCCTGGAAATCACCAAACCCCGCACCCCGAGGGACCAGATATTCCCCCAGGATACCCCGCAGGGGGGCTGAATGTCTTCGTTGGACAAAGCGTTCCGGCTTTAACGAGCAAAACCAAGAGAGGAACATCTCCCCCCCTCCCTGGCCCCCTCCTCGTCGCCTCTGATGTCAGCAGCACAGCTCCTGAGTCATCCCCCGGTTTCTGTGGCAACGGCAGCGATGCTGGGGAGCGGGGTGATGCTGGGGAGCACATCCACGCTGCCCCTGCCCCTGCCCCTGCCCTGCTCGGGGAGCAGAGGGGGCTGAGCCCCCCGGTGCTGAGCCCTCGGCCCCACCATGGGCTCCCACGCTGCCGGCTGCCGCCCAGAGCCCCCCAAAACCCCCAGGGCTGTGAGGATGCTGGCAAACGCCCCCGGTAAGTCAGCGCTGCCCGGGATTTAGCTGTCTGGGGGGCTTCTGGTGGGGTCGTACAGCTTCCACGTGGCTTTCCTGGTGGGGTGGGCAGCTGCATGCATGCACCCCAGGAACGTGGGGTGTCCTTCTGCGTGCTCCTGGCAGCCCCAGGGGTCTTGTGCCCCAAATCCCCAGGGCTGGGGGGGTATAGGTTGCTCTCGGGGGGAGCAGAGAGGCACGGAGCGGGGCTGGGGTCTGCACGGGGACCGTGGGGGTGCCACCAGTGCCTGATGGCCGGGGTCAGGGCACCGTGCCGTGGGACAGCGGGGTCACAAACCCCATGCTTACACCCCTGCCTGCTCAGAGCCGCGCTGCGCCTGGTAGGAAGTGTCTCCATAACCCCTGGCGTGTGCTAAATCCTCTGTACGTGATCAAAGGCACCACCTTGCTCCGGGTGTCTCCCCTGCGTGCCAGGCCTGGCAGCGAGGAGGGACGGGACGTGCACCCTGCGGGGCCCCCAGCCCCTGCCCAGCAGTGCTGGCCTCGGCTCTGCTGCCCCGGCTTTGTTTCCTGCTCGGTGCTGGAGTTTCACAGTCGTAAAGTTTTTCGTTGCAGATAGGACCTGGATAAGCAGGATTGAGACGTTCCAGTCGCGGTGACTGGTTCGCACGTTAACACAGCTCTCTGGCTACAGATTTAAGAGCATTAAAGTGCAACATGTGCAAGCTGGCGGGGACCCAAGGGCGTGAGGCGATTTCGTGTTTGTTTTGGCACGCCTCGAGGCGGGATGAGAGGGGCCGGGGCTGCCAGGTGAGGAGCTCGGCTGCGGTATGGGACCGGGAGCGAGGTGCTGGCCGTGGGAAGGGGCTCTGCAAACTCGCAGCAAACCAGGAGCAGCGTCCTGTCAAAACAGCAGAAGTTAAAAATACTAAAGCAGAATGACGCAAAACATACTGGGAAGCCCCCAGTGCTGCGTTGTGAGCGTAGGCGGCGTTGTCACCGCTGTGTCAGCCTCCAGGCGTGCCCTGACCTCGTGGCCGTGGCATGGCAGCAGCCTGGACAAAATTGTTCCTCCCCAAAAGAGGGGACCTGCCTCCTCAGCAGTGCCTCGAGTGTGCCGCCTTGGTTGGGGGGCCCAGCTCGGCCGTGCTGGGAGCTGGGGAGGAATGCCAGGGCTTGTGTCGGGGCTGGCGTGGCCCTGGGTGGGTGCCAGGCGTTGGGAGTCCAGCGTTGTGGTCGCTTCTGGGTGCTGATGGTGGCAGGGTTTGAGGATGAGCAGGCTGCTGGTGATGCGGCACCACTGGTGAAAACAAACCCAATCATTTTTCCTGCCTTTCGGTTGTTCCTTGCTTTCCAGGAATGCTTAAACAGTGGTGAAAAAGCTGGGGATAAGTCTGTCTCTCTTTGCACAGTTACATATTTGCAGTAAATGGAGTTTTACTTACCAAAGTGTCCTGGAGAAAAAAAAAAAAAAAAAAAAAAAGTGTTTTAAAATAAATCATCTGGGTAAAGCAAATCAACAGTTCCCATCAAAACTGATTGCTGTCTGAATGCTGCCCAAACACAACTGCTAATAAGGATTTAATGAATATGGGACCAGGTCTCTGCTTATCGAAGTCTGTCTGGAAAACCTGGTGGGCTGTAAATGCCGTTTTCCCATCCTCCTCCTAAAACTAGTCCTGGGACTTTATCTCTAACATGATTTATGTTTTAACATACCTATTATTATTAAAGCAGGCACCTAACCCCCCCCTGCCCTCACTGCTCGAGCAGGACGTGCTGCCGATAGCGGCGAGCTGGGCGAGGGAGCCCCGCACGCCTGGCAGCTGGCAGCAGGCACTGCGGCCTCCAGAGACACACGGGCAAGGGCTTGTCTCCCCCTGGCAATAAAGAGTCATTAATTAGTGTTTGTTCAGCGCTGCGAGGAGAGGCGCTAAGTCCAAGTATCATTTTAAATTCAGGCAGGAGGAGAGGCCCTGGCCGCAGGGAGCAGCACCACCGGCACCCTCGCCTCGTCTGTCCCTGGTCCCTGGGTCTCGGTGGGCACAGCAGGAGGAAACCTCTGAGAGGTTTGATATGGCCCTGCCATCGCTTGAAGCACATTGGGTGTTTTCCAAAAAGAGAGAAGAAAGAAAGAAAAATTAGTATTGCACCCCATCAGCAACACAGCTCCACGACGTGCACGTTACCTTCAGAATAATACAAAGGAACGAAGGAAATCGGGTGCTGCTGTCCGTGCTTAATTGGGTTTCTTTATTTACACAAAAAATATCGCTCGTTGCATGTGGTTCCCCAATGCACACGGCTGTTGTGGTGCATGTTCTTCGCGAGTTGCAGGACTGAATGTAATGATTACTGATAGCTGCAGTATGCTATGGAAACCGCTCCCGTGTTGTTGGTAATTACACTGAAGTGACTGTTCCATTGCTAAGAACAATACTCAGCTCCCTCTTTCTAAAGGTTGAATACATGATGAACTGTCATGGGGAACTATTTCGTAACGGGGACAAGCATTTTGAAGCTGGTAGAGCAGCGGCTGAGTTAGGAGCCTGCCCCTTCCCTCATCTCATCCTCACGTTACCTTACCCTGGCTTCATCCATTCATTCATGGGACACTCGAGATGCCTTTTTGACCACATCTCTTTTTACTTAGTGAATGTTGAGTAAGACACAACTTTCATTTAAAAAAAAACAAACCCTTGGGACTGCCAGGTTTGAGGGGAGATGGAGAAGACAGCTCACAGCCAGCAGTCGAGGTGCGGCCCCGAGCCCAGCAGTGACCTCCAGAAGCAGCCCGGCTCTAAGTCGATTCCAGCAGGGCATATTAAGCGCTCAGCACCGGGGCAAACGAGGCCCTGCAGAACTAAGCACGGGGAAGCAGATACAGCAGCATTCACGGCTGAAAATAGAGCCCTAAGAACAGAGCTGGGGGCCGTCTGGAATTTGCAAGGATAACGGGGAAAAAAAACTGTTGATTTCTTCCGTCCTCTTCTCTCGCTTCTCCTGAGATGGCAAGCAAGCAGCTGAAGCTCTTCCCAGCTGGAGCCACCCACCTCGACACCATGGCAGAGCAGGGGTGGATCAGCTCCCCCAGCGATGCTAATGAGCTGCGGTGGCAGCAGGAGCTCAGTCCCTGGGGGATGCGGGTTATAAACCAGCCGGAGGGGAGAGAGGGCGCAGCACAAACGCGACCAGCGTGGTTTCTCAAACGAGCTACCCAGTATGCCAAAATTCCCAAGTCATAGTCCCTTGCCCTGCTTCTTTTTTTGCTGATTTTAACTCTCAGAGCATTATCTGAGTGGTGGCAACACTGGATGGAGTCTTCCCTCTCCATAAATAGCTCCAGGGAGACAGTGAAGCATAGGCTTTCTGTGCAGCCTCCTGCAGATGCACGTTTTCCTTCTTCTGAAGGTGCTTTTTGTAATGCTGAGGAAGAATCCCAATTCCCTATTGGCCTTTCTAACCAGAGGGTGCTAATTAGTGCCACTGATGGGTCAGCTCTTGCTGTCTCTCCATACCCAGGAAGTACACGTATGCCTGCCCTATAAGTTCCCAGTGCACAGCACATTTGTATTTCTACAGGCTATATATTATTCTACAGTATAAGCTTGGATCTGATGTCCTCAGGATGACAAAGAACTGATATTCTTATTTTACACATTGTCTCCCATATTGATAAATGAAACATGGTGGAAGAAACTGAAATCCCAGGCATTCCTCCAGTAAGGCTGAAAACAAGCACGTGGGTTTAGCTTTGTTGCAGGTAATAGGTGTCACACTTGAATATGGTAATTTGTCAAAGGTATTACCTCCTAGTAATTAATCTCACAGTTCTGCTGTAAGACAGGTCGTGCAGTATTTGTCAGTTCACGTGTACGCCCACTCTGAATGGTTAAGGAATCCAGGAGAATTCTCTAATAGGAAAATTATTTTGTATAGAAAACCATTGTATTATTTTTTTTTTCCAGAAGAAAAGCCATTAAGTATGTTTTGTATGGAGTGCAAGAAAGAAACAAGTGGTATGCAAATTAAAGATGAATTTGCTGCTACTGAATATAGAAGAGGTTTATTTTCTCATGAAAAGGAAACACATTTAGCAATCTACTGGTGATCCTCCTATTTGAAATGTAAGCTTTTTACCTGCAGGACAATTTTGAGGGTGCTGATGTTGGTGGTGCTGAGTTCTGGCCAAACCACTTCATTATCAACTGCAAAGTTTCCCAAAACATCAATTTGAGTTTTTGCTTAAGGACACCCAAATGCCTGAAGTAACAGTTACAGGATATTACCATAGAGGAAGAAGGCACAGCACGTTTCACACTGGGACTGGAAAACAGTGATAAATAAATGCAAATCCATAAAAACATAAAATAAAAAAACATAAATTAAAAGGGAAAAGAAAGGTATACTAAGTCGGGGTCTTTAGTTCAACATCAGCCTGTAAAAGAATGGCATTCTCTTTACCATTGGACTTCCCGTTATGCTTTTTCTCCTCAGTGTTCATTTTCTTAAGCCAAATGTTTCTGCTTTTTTATCCTGGGAATTTCAGGGGTCTTGGTAATACTGGCTTTGCTTTGCTGAGGTAGTCTGCCACCCTCTTAAAACATATTTTGTTTCTAAGTCATTCTGATAAGTTGAACAACTAGATCCATTCTTTATAGCAAAAATATATCACAGAAAAAAGTAGGACAATTTTCTTCCAGTGTGCACCTTTGCCCTCGGATACAGGTCACCTGCTCTAAGAGTCAAAGGGCCATTCTGTTTCAGTAGCACGTTTAATGCCCAATCCACTACGTAAATGAAAACTTTCTTCCTGAGTTTAAGGGGATTTGGATTGGGCCTTAAGCTAAAAACAAAAGCAGCTTGTTATAATGATAACGTCACAAATCAACAGCCTGTAAAAAACTATTGAGAACCAAACTCTTCAGAGATTATAAAACAACTAGCAAGTTATTTGCAAGGGACATCTACTTTAATTGCATACAATCTTGCAATTGAGTAGGCTGGGATAACCTTTGAACACCAGATCATATCCTGATGACATGAAACAGATTGCCCTGCGTTTGCATTACGAAAAGATATAGGGAAATAAATGTATCTTAAAACAGACCTACATTAATCTTTAAAAATTTTTGAAACATTTATACAGTCTACCAGTTATATGTAGCAAAAAATAATTTATGAGAATCATAACAAAGAAAATTAGGTAGAATAAGGCCAGTCTGCTATTATTGTTGTGTGGCTAAGCTTATAATTACTTTTTCATAAGAAGGATATTAGGGTAATTTATTGACCCAGTGTGTGCATTAAAGGCTCAGTTCTCTTCATCACATAACTTTGGAGATGAGCCCTGCTTCCAGTAATGAAACTTTTCAAGTCTGTCAACCTGCAGGATCTTGTTTTGATCATGAACCCAACACACACTGCACAGGGATGCATTTGCTGGTTCCAGCAGTACCTATGAGCCTGTGGGCCTTCAGGTGGTGGCTGATAGACCACCAGCAGCAAAAGAACTCTAAGGTAATTGGGATAGTCTACCTGCACCCAAAAAGATAAACAAGCAAACCTTTTTATACTTGTCAAGCATTATGTGCTGCTTTCTATTTATCACAACATAAACCAGGTGATCAAATTCTCCATTTGCTTTGTAATACACAGGATATATAAGCCAGTCTTCTGCATGGAAACTGCCTTTGGCATCCTTTGATTGTAAGCAGATATTAACAGGTCAAGTCTTGGGGGAAATTGGTTGTAATAACCTGGAGAAAAGTATTGCTGATGATCAAACACTGGCAGTTCTGATGTTTTGTCAAGTGTGGTTGGCTGCCCAGCAGGAAAGATAGCATGAAGCAAATGTCTGATTTTACTACTGTGGAAGTTGTTGTGTACCCAAAGGGTTTCCTGGTTAATGATTTACAATCACAAGACAGAAATTCTTGGGCATTTATATGCCTCCCTGCATGATAAAGGAGGCCCAAATGACAACTGCAAAACGTGGTGAGACAGCACCGCGCACAACACGGCTGTCAGAGCAAACACGCGAACAATGGGCTGCCTGTGGCAGGCCTCGAGCCCGATGTGAGTCACCGCAAAACCTCCGATTCTGCACTTTTGTCTGGTAACGTGGATCCCTCGGCGTGTGCGAGCCCTGCGTGCCCTGTAGGATCGCAGGGTGGCGGGATGGGGCCTTCTGACATGGCTACTGTGCAAACAGGGAGGGGAAGGGGCCCGGGCTGCTATGGCCATCATTGAAGTTTTCATCTAAAAGGCTCAGCTCGGGGACCATCTCAGGGACCATTTTGGGGGCCATCTCGGGACTATCTCAGGAACAGTTTCAGGGACCATCTTGGGGACCATCCTGGGTCTATCTCAGGGACCACCTCAGGGACCATCCTGGGACTATCTCAGGGACTGTCTCAAGGACCATCCCAGCTCCACCACACAGCACCCAGCTGCTCAGGAACCACAGTGATGCCCAGGAGACCTCAACAACCGCTGCGTCAGCAGCCGGGTGGCGGCTGGAGCCCATCTCACGAGGGGGAACCTCCGGGGGCTGGGGCAGGCCCGGGGCCTTTCTTTATGCTCTCCGTGGTGTGCAAACTCTTTTTTTTTTATTTAACACCGAGCGCTTTTCCGCGCACATCACCCCGGGACACCGAGCCCGTGAGGTGAAAACCCCGGGTGTATATGTGAGGGAGGGGGGCCGGGCGCAGGCCGCGGCCTGTGCTCGCCGTCGCCATGGCGACGGTTGCCAAGCGAGGGCCGCGGGCGGCAGAACCGGCGGGGCGGCGGCGCCTGCGCAGTGGCCGCCCGCCGAGCGCGAGCGCGCGCGCGCACGCCATCCCCGGGCCGGCAGCGAGCGGGCGAGAGCGGGGGGGGGGGGGCACGGGAGCGCGCGCGGGGCTTGCGCATGCGCGCGCGCGCGGTCCCGAGCGTTGCCAGCCCCGGCCCGGCGGCGGCGGCGGCGGCTGCAGCCTTCCTCCCCCCCCCCCTCCTCCTCTTCTTCCTCCTCCTCCTCCTCCTCCTCCCCGGGCCCAGCCTTCCTCCTCCTCCTCTCCTCCTCCTCCTCCTCCTTCCCCGTCAGCCGCCGCCCCCCCCGAGGCGCCGCCGGGGCTCTGCGGGCTGAGGCGGCGGCCGCCGTGCCCGGGGATGAGGCGGCGGTAGCAAGGTGAGGGCGGCGGGGCCTATGGGGGGGGGGGGCTGCTGCCTTCCTCCCTTCCTATCTCCCCCCCTTCCTCCTCCTCCTCCTCAGGGTGGGGGCGGGGAGGCGGGCAGGGCCGCGGCGGGGAGGGGAGGGGGAGCTGCTGGTCCCCTGCCTTCCTCCTCCTCCTCCTCCTCTCCTCCTCCTCCTCCTCCTCCTGCTGCTCCTCGTCCTCCCGGAGCATGGGCGTGAGGGAGCTGTGCTGCCTCTCCCGGGCCCGGCGGGGGTCGTCGGAGCCTCAGGTGCTGCCCCCGGGGGTGAGGAGCCGCCGGGGGGGCCGCCGAGCTCCCCCTGGCCGCCCCCCCCGTCAGGCCCGCGCTCTTTTGTTGTCCTTGCAGATGGTGGATGCTGAGGGCGGCGCGGGCGGCGACGGCGCCAGGCGAAAAATGGATGCCCTGGCGGAGAGCGCCCTGGAGATCGTCCCCTTGGAGCTCTACGACTCAGCCCGAGCGAAAATAGCCGCTAATCTGCAGTGGATCTGCGCGAAAGCCTACGGAATAGGTGAGGCCGCCGCTGTCAGAAGGGTGTGCGCTGTGGGGTGGGGGGGGTACTCGCCGCCTCCGCTCCCATCCCTGGCAGGAGGGAGCGAATCGAGCCCCGATCGCCTTTGTTTTAGATATCAATAACCTGACAGATCGTTGGCTTTTAACATTACGTGGCTCCTGGTACCCCCACCGGGGATAATGGAACCGCTCCGAATCGGCAAACCAGGCAGCAAATGCTCACCGATAACGTTCACTATGGTTATTGTTATTATCGTTGTTATTTATTACAAAAAAACGCACGTCTTGCAACGTTCAAATCCTCATTTTAGCCAGGTAGACTCTCAGTACTTGCAGGCCTCGAAGCCCATCAGGCTGTGGAGTGCTTCCTTGTCTAGTCATCTCGGCCGACAGATGTGAAGAGCTCGATGCTCTTTGTATGCTCGCCTAGGTGGTTCCTGTTTTGTTCTGCCAGGCTGCGTTATTAGGTTCAGAACGCCCTAAAAACCAAAGCATTTATGATTGGAAAAAGTCGTTTCTGTGAAAGAAACGTTGCGTGAGCAGATACAGTTTGTGTTCTGTGACATCAAGCAGCGAGGTGTGGGTGATGGAGGAGGAGTTCTTCCTTCCCAGATGTTGGTCTAAACCATTGCAGCCAAACATGGAAAAAGAAAGAGTTCCGGAGTCACATTTGCACAGTATCTTCCTGGCATCTGTTGAAATTTGCTTTTTTGTTAGGATCTTGATCTACCTGTCTATTTTGGGTTATTGCTGCTGGGTGCCTCTTGTGTTTAAGTAGCTTCATTATGAAGGAATATGCTGGAGCACTTGTTTATCCAAAACATAAAATAAAAGCATCTACAGAATCTTGTTTTGGAAAATGAGGTAGCCCTGTTAATCTAAGTCTAATTCGACAAACTCATAATATGCTTAATGGATTAGCACTAGCTTACTTTGTGACAAGGCTGGAGAAAAGCAGTGCATTCCTGCAGTTAAATATTACCCTTTTGGAAATAATTTCTAAATTATTTTTCCTTCAATATTACCAGCTCTGTCAGTGGTCTGGCCACATTAATGACAGCAGGGGAAATAGAAAGAAAATTGAGCTTTTGTAACGTTTAAAATTAGTGAAGGTATTTTAATACGAGCACCAAGAGATAAAAAATACTTTTATCAGATGAAGTTGAAAAACGTGGGGATTTGGGGAGGGTGTTAAGGAAATGTTGATAACTTTGGAGGAGTAAACAGGTGTTTCTTCTCGTATTTTGCAGTTGCTGGATTTGTTTGTGATGTTATTGGTCAGAGAGAAAATGGATATTTAGGCCAGGAAGATGCACCATTTACATTATGACTTTGTTTCAGGAGGAAGCTAATCCTGATTTAGGTTTGACTGGCACAGGTTGTGTGCTGCAGAGAAAACTTTGTGGCCTCGTGTTTATTGGTGGTGACTTCTGGGGCTCAGGGTTGTGACTACAGGTCTCAGATCAGTATGGTGGGAACAGCTCTGTTTGTGCACTTGGCAGCGCGGCCTTGCATTGAGTAAGTACTTTGCTTTCCTTTGACAAAGAATTTTGGAAAACCCACCTGTCATGATGGCAGTGGCATGGCTCTAGTGTGCAGAGGGCTGCAGCAGCATTTGCCAGGTTTTCTGTTTGTATTTAGGCTTGTTCAGATAATTTCTATTAATGTATAAAATGACTTCAGCAAATATTTTTGCTGGGTCTCTTGCTGTTGCATCCTTGGTTAGCTCCAGTGCATACGTTTTGGTTTTTGTGTGTGTGGATATCTTTTCAGAACCACGGCCCATGGAAATTTGGTTGATTTTTGAAATGGCTTCTGCAGTCGTCACATAGTAACCGTAGCTTCTAGCATGGCATTGCAGAATACTTAGAAATTTATAAGCCTCTTTAATTCATAGAGAGATGGGTTTAAAGAAGCTTTCTACATGATTACCATTTTGAGTAATATTTGAACTTAATACGTTACTTGTCATCTCTGTTTTGTTTTTTTTTTTTTGTTGTTGTAACGTTGGATGTTCAGGGAGTCTTGGGCAGCTACCAAGCAATTGTGATTCCATTTTTTTAAAGTCTGAAATCTCACTATGCAGATATTTTTCAGAGGGGCTTTTTGTTACATTAGGCTTAATTCTAGTTAGTTTGGTGAAAAAAGAAAGGCTCTCTGTTTATCATATTGAAGCACTCTTTTATGTTCTGAAGTAATTCTTGTCTGATAGGGTTTCCATAGCTGTCTTCAAGTGGCTGAGTAGAGTGTTTTTCTGAAATGTTAGATTTGGAGTTGCCATTATGAGTTGACTTAATTTTGTGCCTTCATCTTGCAAATGCTGGCGCATATCCTGGATTTCATTTTCACCTGAGCAGGCTAAGCTCATGCTTCAGTATGGAAATGGTCAAGAACAGGAATTAGGTTCTAGTGTGGACTGTTGCTAATAATCATTCTTCACTGTAGATTTTACCCAAAGCTGTATTTTCTATTTACTATTGCAAGGTATTTAAACTTTCCCTATCTAAGCAGAAAAAAATTCCATCCTTTGCATTTTTTTGTTTTTTTTTTTTTTTTCTTCAAGGACAAATTACTGATGGCATACCTTACATAATTTGGATTTGAGGTCTTAGTTTGGGATTTGTTTCCTTTGATGATGCATCCTTTCTTTTTTCTCTTCTGCCCGTGAAATGAGAATTTTGGTAGCCAAACAGCTGCGCACAGCGACCTTCCCTCCTCAGCACAAAATACGGCTGGAGTGAGAACTCCCCTTTTTGAATAGGAACGGAGCTGAATGCTTTGTTTCTGGCAGCACGTGGCTCCTCCTGCCTGTCTCTGGTGGCTGCCTGGTTGTCACAGATGGATTCTGTGGATGGGTTTTACAACTGTTTGCCCAAATTCTAGAAAAGAGAAGTGAGTGGAGCTGTGAAGGAAGGCGTTCTCCCATTTGCTGTCACCTCCCTCCTTTTCCCCAGATAACTCTGGGAGCATGTCCTGGATCTCTGTAAAAATTTATGGACAAGGATCTGGAAACCTTCTGCACACCTGAAAGATTATAATGAAGTCCATTCAGCTGAGACAGTAGTTGGAGGGGAGGGAAATTGATTAGAATAATCTTTTCCATCAGCAATCTTTGATGAGAACCAAATGTCTGCTTTAAGAATTCTAGCAGCAGTGTGAAAGCACAACTCTTAAGTGGCCTAGGAGCACGGGTGCCAGTGGGTTTCTGCAGTACCTGAGTTCACAGGGTGCTTCAGTCCCTTTGAAAACTTTGCTCTGACCTTGCAGAAGGGAGAGTAGGAGGCTTCGAGCAGCTTGGCAAGCCACCCTTGAGAGCGATCACTCTTCCCCCGTTAGTTGGATGAAGCAGGTTGCAGAGCAGCAGCCGAGCCCTGTGCTGATTTCTTGAGCTGCACCTTGGAAAAATAGGCAGTGGCAGTGGAGAACTTTGATTTTTTGGTGGATTGAGCTAGGCCAGCATTAATTTACGCACAGAAATTGATTTCCATCATCATGGTTATGATAAACTTCTATAGGTAAGGAGTGTATGAAAGTGTTGTCTGTCTTGTGTTGCAGTTTGCTGTGAGCAAGCGTGCTGTTCCCAGCATTTCCATAAGAAACGTTGCTGCTGCTTCATCACAGCTTGTAAAATTCAGGTTGTTCCGAATGAACCTGGTGGGCTTTGCTTATTTACACCTTTCCACGGCCTAGCATGTTTATGTGGGCTCCAGGCTTACTGCTAACAGCAGCCCGAGACGTTTCGCGAGATCCAGGCAGCAGAGCCAAGTGCTAATGTAATCCATTGTAGAGGAAATGCAAGTTGTGGCTTTTCTTGTCTTTGAAGTACTTAATACTTACCTGTTAAATAAGGTTTTACAGTACTGTAAGAGCTACACACAGTTGCCAGCTGGTAGGGGCACTGAGAAAACGTTTCCTGGGCTAAACTTGCCTGAGTAAACCCCTGTGTTCCCAGTCCCTATTCTGCCAGCTTTCTTCTCTGTTCTGTAATAAAAATATTTTTATGAAAGCTGTTGTGTTTTGCAAATATTCCAGTAGTTAAACGTTTTGTTTCTCTAATAAGGCCCGTTTCATAAACACTTCTTACTTCTGTGAAGTTTACAAGGTGAAGAATTCCATAATTCTTTTGTTTCCTCTGTTTAGCCAGATTTGTGGCTTTCTGCCTGATCAAAAGATAGGATAATAAAAGTGCAGTCACTCTCACCGGCAGTATACAAAGCCTTTAGCTTGTTTTTTTTTCCTACCCATTTTCCATAAATTTTTGTGTGTAATATTAGAGATCACTTCTGGAGTTTATAATAGAGCTCTGTAATGAGAACCAACAAAGAATGTTTTTGTTATAACGTACGTGGTCTGAGCTGCTGAGAAAGTGTAGCTTCTGCTTTGTTCTGCAGCTTAGAGGACTTCATGCAGCACTAAATAATTCTGTGAACAGATACTGATACTAATGAAATCTTACTCACAATTTGAATAAGCTTCGTTCTGTTTACCGTGATGCCTTGGCTCTCTTTCCATGTGAAACCAGTTCTTCATGCTTCTCGAGGTAAAGTCAGATCTGGCTGGCATCCACTTCTTCTGTTCAAGGGATGAGACAAATTTGTTCAGGATTGCTTTATTTTTCTTTATCAAATTGTAATCAGCTAATCGTCTCTGAACGGGTGTTTGTAAGTGAGATGGTAAAGAAATGGTCCCTACCCTAAAGCAAGGAGGGGAGAGCCTGGAAATAATTGTCTTTCTTGCTGTTGTTACACGTGAAGTTATTTTTGTAATCCTGTAAACTACCTTGTATGCAGAATGATTTATACTTGGAACTGACAGGTTTTTTTGAGAGATTAGAATTCACCAACAGGATACCAAAAGGATCGCTTAATGAGAAGTTATGCTGGCTTATTTTTGAGTGCTTCATCTCTTGTAAAAATAGGCAGCACAGGTATCTCTGCGCTAGACTCAAGGGGACAGGAAGACTTAAGAGTTTTTGCTGCTGAAATTTGGAGAAATGTTATCTTGTTTTTATAGGTGTTGGAGATAGCAAAACTGGACATCCTTGCTCTGTGAGTCAGCTGCACGCAGCAACTAACGTGGTACAACATTTGCATAAAGTCAGTGTCCAGTCAGCTCAGGTACTGAATGTAACATGGTGAATTCTTTGACAATTCTTAACAAAAACTTAGGACAAACTGAATTATTACGTATGCACTTTGACAGATCTGATGATCAGCTTGCACGCCATCTCGTTTTGAAGTTGCTATAGAAACACTGGTAGGCTTTGTTTTATGTCTTTTAAAAAGCTTGAAAAAGCTGTTGTAAAGCTTGCATTGGAGTCGATGCTAACATTTTTCTAGAGGTAACAACTGAGAGAGCAGGTTAGGAAAAGCAGAAGGGTTGCAAGCTTTTTGGTAACACGCAGAAGTAACTTCCTCTTGGAACTAGCATAGTATTGGAGACCACAATATAAGCAAGGAAAGGACTCGGTTTAGTTATTTAGTTTTGTTTTGCTTTGGTAGAATTTGTTAAACTTTGCTCAAGCTGAACTGCTTGTAGCTAGATCTCAGGCATTATTTGCTCAGAATTAAATTTTTACAGTTGATTTTGAGAATTCCAAAGCCCAATTGCCTAAAATCACAAGTTGTGATGAACACACAGTTGCTCTAAGGACAGTTATAGGGCATGAAAGTAAGGTGTTGAAGAAGACGCTTATGGAAACTGGGACTTGAAGGCTGGGACATTTTCTTCAAAAGGAGCGTTGACACATTCAGCAGTGAGGCAAGCAAAAAGCGTGTGGTGTGTTTGGAGACGGCGTTACTCCCCACGGTAGGGGTTGGGCAATCTGTCGGGGTGTCTGTGGCTACCTGTGTATCCGTGCATGCTGCTGGAGGTGAAATCAGCTTTAGGTTAATTCTTGTTGGTGTTGAATTGTCCTGAAACTGACAGCGTGTTTCTGAGGCTTTGACAGTTGGGAATCTTGGCACTTGTAAGGGGAGAATGTGCACACCTGGGTGCTGCAACCGATTGTTTCATGTGGCATTGTGCTAGAGATAAGAGTCATTAGCAGCGATGTGAAAGGCAGGTCTCCTGCATTGCACTTTTAGGTGCAGATTTTGAAGATGGATCTTGCAATTAAATCAATTAAATCACTTCTTGTTGGACGCTCCTGACCAGGAAGGCTGCGTTATCCCTAGTTTGAGCTGACTGCGTGGAGGACAGAGCATCTGCAGCTGCGATGAGTGGAAGTTTCTCAATGCAGAGTTGCTCTGTAGCATCCTTTTTGCATTATAGCTTTTTCTGCCATTTATTTCTCATCTGTGCCTGCTGTGTGGGTAATGTATTTATGTCCACAAGGAGAGTGTAAAGTAAATCTGAATTAAATAGCAAAGCTAATAATTCCACTCTTCAGCATTGAAGTATTTATATCTGAATTTTTCAGTGTGGCCCCTAGTTGGGATATCACAGTATTTGCAATGCTGTTCCCTGCTGTAACAGGTAGGCATTGGTCTCCAAACGTAGCTAGAAGTGTTGAATACACCAAGAATGTAGGAAATAAAGCTTGGCAAGTGTTTATGGTGAAGTAAGTTGCAAGTATTGGCAATTAATGTTTATGAATAACTTCAAATGATCCTATTTAAATAATTAGTCCTGCTACTAGAAGTTGTTTTTTTCTCCCCTGTATCTTCAATCCTGGTCATGTTATAATCCATTCGGTCTGTCAGCAGTTACAGGAGTTGGAGACATGAAGCTAGAGGGTTCTTCAGTATAGAATAATTTGGGATCTCTTGTCTGGAAGTTCAGAATAAAGAACAGTAGCCAAGATACAAGATGTATTTTTTTATTTTTTTTTTTTAAGCAAGAATCTTGAGTGTTTTTATGTCTGTGAGACATGGAATCTCTTTGCTAAGAACTGGGTCAATTCATTGCTAGACAAGAATTTTAAAAATCTTCACGAATGTTGCTAGTTTAAACAAGAATTAGTGTGGGGGATTTCGCTGCCTTTGTTAGGCAGGAAGCAGAGCAGCACGTTCCAGTGGTGTCTTCTGTTTTGATAAGGGTGGAAAAATCCCACCCCGATGGGTTGTGCCTGTTGTGTGTTAGTGGTGGAGAGAAAGCTTTTTGCCTTCGTTAGCAACTGTGCAAATAGAGATGCCTCACATTGTGTCACCCTTTAAAAGGTAGTAAATAGGATCCTTTTCCCAACATTTGTGGTTCTTTGTTCTGTTTGGTTTGTTTTTCCTTCTCTTTGAAGTTCATCAGTTGAATGTCTTGAGGGAGAGGTCTTGGCAGCAGCTTTTATGATGCAAGTTAGACTTGGACCGTTGTATATTGTGCCCAGCTGGCCTTTTAAAAGCCTTTTTTAAATTGTGCAAATCCTAATTTTTGTCTTCCTACTATTCTTCTGAATTCTATTTTACACGTTCTGGGTTGTTGAGTCCTTAGGTTAATTTGATTTAAAGTAGCACCAAACTGAAAACCGTCGGCTCCACGAGAGAGGGCAGCACACTATGCAGATTGACGTGCAGATGTGTGCTGCTGACACCTTTTATAGATGGATGTGGTCTGGATTTTGCATTATGTCAAAGACTGCACCCACAGTTCTTCCTGAACAGCAGTGTAACTAAATGCCACAGTAGGAAAAAGATAAATAGAATCTGTGTGTACTATTGGCAAATGTGGAATTACGCTACCACAATCGGAACACCAACCAATAACGCCTCTGTCTGCTGCTGCAATGGAAACAGTGACTTATTTTGTTGTATTCCATAAAGCAAGCACCTGCCTTGTGGAGAAGGAACCTGCAGAAAAGCTGAAGTGAGCTGTTTGCTGCTCGTGCTGTGGATGCCCAGGTAGTTGAAGTCCTGGGCATTGGCTCAGGGACGGGATTCCTGGGTCCAGCAGCAACTGGGCACGCAGCTCCAGGCAGCAGCTTCAGGCTGCCACCTCAGTTCCCAGCTCGAGGTGCTCCAAGGAACTGGGGGACACACCTTCCTACTAAAACCACCACGGCGAACACATACTGCATGTTTCAGGCGTTTTGAACTTGCATAGGTTTCAATTTTTTATGTTTTTAATCCTTTAAAACTTGGAGTGATGCTAATGCTCTTACCAGAACGTAGTTCATCATAGGTGTTCTGTGAGCTGGCATTCTATTATTCCCTTTTACAAATAATGTTACTGAAAAGCAATATGTCTTAGATAGCTGAAGGTGCATCTGCTTGTAATGAAGCTCGAATGTTGAATAATACGAGCTGCTTTACATTTTGGGCTGTGGATCCTTCCCCAGTCTTAGAAATGGAAGCTCCTCTTCTCCTGGAAATGGCAGCAGCCATTAAATGGAATTACCTTTCAACAGCCTTTGATTTTTAGGTCAGGTTGACTAATGTTAAGGAGATTAAAAATATTTGCGTTTACTATCTATTTCACTAAGAAGTGGACAACCTTGTTAACATACTGCTTATGTGGTGCCTGTGAGGTTTTATTGTATTTCCTGCCATCTTCAATATATGGTCTGTGTAGTACAGCATTCAGTGTCACTTAAGGGAAAAATGTTCTGTTCTAAAAACTTGAAAAAGCTTTCAATTTTTCAAAATAGGGGCAGTATTGTATGAGTAACTCTAAATCCCAGATAGGGCTGTTACGACAACAGTGGTTTACTACCCAGTTTTATTTAAGTGAGAGTACTTCTAGCTCCCGTAACTGATAGCGTTCTGGCTCAGTTTCTCATCTTTATGAACACGAGGTGCTCTGCAGCACACCAATACTGCGTGGCTTGTTTTGCAGTTCAGAGATATGCTTTGGGTAGGAATGTGTTCAACTGAAAAATTAATTTATGCTGGAAATGAGCTGAAAGTCAAAACATTGCCAAATTAGTAATTCTTTTAACTGTAGATGTACTTACTGAAATGAACTATTGAGGTGACTTCAGGGGAAGATCTTCATGGTGATCGGATGACATAGGATCCAAATTCATCTTTGAAAACGATGAAATGTCTGCCTTCTATTATAACAGTGCACTCAAGGCTGGCAAGTATGTTTCCTGGAGGTGAAGACTCCTGTACTCACTGCTGGGCTTTTACAAGTTGCATAGCTTCCATTCTGATTATTGAATATGAGTAGAAGTGTTTATTTCAGGGTTTACCTAATTATAACTTGTTTTATGCCCTTCCACTGATAACAAGGAAGTATCACAAGAACTTTTTTCAGCCTGCTAGCCTGTGATCTGAGTAAATAACTTAAAATGCCGGAAAAAAATAAAATGCCAGTTGTATACCGTAATTGGTAGAGTAATTGGTGCATTGTTGTGATTGAGCTGGGTCTTTCCCAAGGAACACCTAGAGATGCATAGAGGGCAATGGACTGATTTGACACTTCATTCTGTGAAATGGGGCTCTAGTTATTTAGGAAAGTTCCCTGGTAATGTGTAGGATTTTTTCTGAACTATGTGTGTGCTTTATGTAGTCAAAATAAGACAAAAAGACCTATGGAAAACCGTTTGTGATATGGAGCTGCAGGCCTACTGCATTCAGTATCTTCAGTGCTTGATTTTCTTCTCTCATGTGAACAAAAGGAAGAACTTCTTACTTCAGTCTGTACCTGGTGCCACTTACTGATGTCACTCAGTGAAACTTTCTTCTTTGTTTCAGACAATGTCCCGGAGGAGCTGAAGGACCCATTTTACATAGATCAATATGAGCAAGAACACATTAAACCACCCGTCATCAAGCTGCTGCTGTCCAGCGAGCTGTACTGTCGTGTCTGCAGCCTCATCCTGAAGGGGGATCAGGTGGCTGCTCTGCAGGGACACCAGTCAGTGATCCAGGCTCTGTCTCGAAAAGGGATTTACGTCATGGAGAGCGATGATACACCTGTGTCTGAATCCGACCTGGGCTGTGCACCAATCAAAATGGTTAGCTTAATTAAATCCACCTAATGATCTTTTTATTTAACACCATTTTAAACAGTTAAGGGAATGAAGAGCTTTTAATTTCTAGGTCACTAACCTCATGATTTTTTTCATTGTAAATACAGTTAGAATATACAAAGTTCTTTCCTAAAGGATTTAGTTTTTCAATGCTTTTTGCATTCTTCTTCTAGAGTTCTCATATGGCAATGATTGATGCTCTCATGATGGCTTATACTGTAGAAATGATCAGCATTGAAAAGGTGGTCGCTAGTGTCAAGCGTTTCTCTACATTCAGTGCCTCAAAAGAACTGCCCTACGATTTGGAGGATGCAATGGTTTTCTGGATTAACAAGGTAGAATTTACTTCAAGATGTGTGTCTGTTCCTTATGGGCAATTTTCAAATTTTTCCAAAAGTTCTGATGATTGTCTCTCTTACCTGTGCTTTTCTATCATCTTTGTAATAAATTATTCTGTAAGCTTTCTGTATTTTTAGAATGGAGTGACCATTAAATTGAGGGAAGGAAAAAAAAATCAGCAACTTCAGGAAACATTAAAATGCATCTGAAAATATCCTTTCTATTCTGTTCCCTTTTAGGTGAACCTTAAAATGAGAGAAATAACAGAGAAAGAGATAAAGTTAAAACAGCAATTAATGGAAAGTCCGGGGCATCAAAAGGTAAAACAAATTTATCTTCAGTCATAATTTTTTGTATTAGTGATTACTGGATTTAAATATAAACATGTCAGCATTTTCTTTGTCAGAAAACATGAGGCATCCAGTCCTTGAAAACCCTGAGATTTTGTGCATGCAGTCTGTTCCGTGTGTACCATCAGAGCCCTTCCTTACCTTTCAGTCCCCCTAGTAGCTTTAGACTTTCTTTCAAGTTTTAGTTTGACTAAAATAACTTGCTTCATTTTACTGTTTATAGAAAACTTCGCTCAGCTTTCAAAGCACAAAATATATAACATATATTTTGAAAGCTTTTGGGGCATATTCGTTTTACATGAATTTATTGTCTAATGTAAATTCAGAGGCTTATTCAGGTTGTATCTAGTAAGCATACTCCTAGCATTCAGCTGTTAGAGGTGTGTGTTTGCGATCCCACTCCCTCCCCTTTCTCTCTTGAAGTTATATCACAATGCACTAACACTGCAAAAACAAAGAACACTTTCATTTCTGGAGAATTTAAATTAATATTTTTCTAAAATGTAACATATACCAGCTATCTGTGCTCCCAATTCATGATTTAATAAAACCTTTAGAAAAGCTCTGCTATGCTCTTTCCTCTAGTTGGCATTGCTGTGCAAAGAGGATAAAATTTTAGCATGTGAACAAGGCACAATTATTTAACTTTAATGTCAGTGGCAAAGATTTTTATGTACTTTATATAGCAGCGTATCCTTCAGTGATAAGGGACTTAAGAGCTGTTTAATTTACAAGTTGCTGTGTGGTCCGAAGGATCCCTTTAACTATTTGACCTTCTACTGACTTTTGGGTCTCATTTTAATGTTTTTAAATTAAGCTTCTAGGCTACAGCCCCTCTAAAATATGAAAGTGTTTATTGCTCAAGTGCATTTAAGTACTGCTGCTTATAACTTGCATTGCTGATGTTCCTTTCCTATTCCTACATTCCTCTCCTTGCTTCCTGAGCAGTCTCCTTCCAAATGGTATTGGAAATTAGTACCTGTAAGTGAACTACTTTTACACCAGTTGTCATCCACAAAATCATGGCTTTTTAAAATTCCTTCAGATTGTTTGCTTCCATTCACAATGCTTCTTAAGCAGTCTTAAAAAAATAAAACAAACACGCTCTGTGTAAGCTTCTGGCTCATCAGGCTTAATTTTCATAACATGACTTTTGCATACTGTACAGCATATAGCATAATCACTTCACAGCACTTCAGAATTGTTTCCATGGTGCAGGAGTGACGAATATGAAGTGGAAGCCAAAAACTAGGAAATTAACAATGGCTGAAATTTCTGTATTTACTATTTTTGTCGCAAGTAGGTAATTGATCGCAGCACTAAGGTGATATAAAAGCTGGTCGGTTTAAATGGTTGCTTGATCTTTCAATCTATAATTAAGATGCGTAGGTGTTTGCATTAGTTCATTTTGTACTCGTGCTCCCAGGGTTGTTAAATCTGTCCAAACCAGAGCACCGTTATTCCTTGAGATGAGGTTAGAAGATTTGAGAAACCAGTTTGGGCCTATTACTACAGCCAATTGTATGGAATACAATTACAGGAATTGTATGGCGAAGTAAGGAAACTGACGCTGACATTATGGGAGGAAAGTTAACATTTTACATATCAAAACAAAATATTTTCTTTTTGATGAAGTGTGAAAACAAAAGTTTAAAATATATATATTGTGGGATTGATGCTGTAGTATACAAGCCTGCTTGCTTTTGGCTGAGCTTCCTGGTTTTGATTGAACTTGCAGAGATTATTCTTTGTTTTGGTGCTTTTCCTCGATACCTTTCCTCCTCCACTTGCTGGATTTGGTGCATTTCATCTTCTGTCTGGGAAGATGAGAGCTGTTGTCTCAGTTGTAAATTCCAAAGAGCAGCACTATTGTAAAAGGCAGGCATGATCTGGAAGTCACAATCTCTGCCTTTCCCCAGGGAGCTCAGTCTCGCCCTTCTGGCTCACAATCTAGTACTTGTTTAACTGAATCTATGGCCCACAGTAAAAACTTTAAATATCTGAAATAAAGGAAGTGTGCGTGGGGACCTGTTGGCGAATTAAACCCGCACGAGAACCCTGTCTTCCAGCCTCATTTAATGACTCGTGACAGTGTAATGAAGTGTTGCCCTAGTGCTTATCCCTTTGTGTGTGCCCAAAGATCACATCTGTATTGGAGGCCTACACCTGATAGCAATTCTAAGTTTCATGGAGGATGTTTTGTTTCAAGAGACAACTGGGTGAGAGTAGAAGAAATAGCTACAGGAGTGGAATTGACTTGCACGATACCATTGGGCAAGCTGGTGGTAAAGGAAGGAATAAATAGAAATAATCTCACTGCTAGTTCAGTATCCCTTAGATTATCCTGATTTACTGATGATTTTGCAGTCTCCTTAGTAGTTCTTATGCTGTGCCACCTCTCCCCTGTTTTTTCTTTCTTTTGTGATTTTTTTTTTTAGCATATATAGTTCTCTCTTTTTAGTTCAGTAGCACTTGTTTTTGTACTTCAATGCATACAAATGCCATTTATTTAATAAATAAATAAATAAATAAATCTCAAACCTCAGAATATACAGAATAATTTAGAATTGTCATTGTAAAAGACTGAATGGTTCAGAGAATTTAGTAGGGCAAAAAAAATTAAATGAAAAGAAAAACCACCTTGATATTGTGTGTTTTCACCAAAGCTTAAATAAAGAAGAGGTACTCTACAGATTTTACATTTAATTTCTCAGTATTGACTGTGGTTGGTTTAAATTCCATTTAAACCTATTGGAAAGGAAATATGTTTCTGCTTTAAATACAGGAGCAACTAACATTTAAAAAAAAATCTGAAGTTTGTCTTTTAATTTGCTTGCTTTGACGAAGTGGATAAATGATGAACCTTTTAAGCTAACCAGATCACCTTAGTGTGCATACTTATTTTACTAGACTTAATGACGGCTTTTCCAGTGCATAATGGATGTTGCTAATGCATTTGATTTGTTTTGTGTTTGAATAACTGCCATCGTGTATCTCACTATTTCTTTTTGTGTAAGCCTGATCTGATGCATGCCATATCGCACTGCATGCTGGAACCAGTGGAATATGCTCGTGTGGTACAGTATGATTCACATTCCATTACATATTTGTGGAGTGCTCTAGGCTGGGGAAAAAGATAATTTGCACCTGGTAAAAGGAGAGCAAAAAGAGCATTAGCATATAGATATAGCTTTTAGAGATACTTGCCAGGGAAACTTAACATAACATGTTTATGGATGTGGAAAGTAAATAAGTGAAACAGGTTCTTACTGCTCTGATTATAAGTGATCTTCATTCTTTGGAATAGATTTTTTTCTCAGCCTGTGCCATCCTCAGTTGACGCATATGAGAGTGTGTGTGTGTGTGCAGAGAGCTCCCCCAGGTTGTCTTGGAAAGTGTATAATACCATTGGTAAAAATCAAATTTTGTTTTGATCGTTAAATACACACTCCGTATTGGCTACTGCACTGGCCAAACATACAGCTATGTAGCATAGTAGATGTTAAGTGTTGTTAATGCCCTACGGTGTAAAAGGAGTGTTATCCAACACTGGAAGACATTTCTCTAGGCTATGTAGTATATTGTTCTTTTGCTTGCCACATCATTTTGCTGCTGGGACTTGGATACAGCCTTCTAGTCTAGCACATAGATCCTTCATTAAATATCAACATTAACATTTTTCTTGCAAAAATTGCAAGAAGCAAGCCAAGATTTGCTCCTTAGCTGGTTGGCTTTAGATACTCATCAGGTATGCTCAGTGCTGCGTGAGGGGCAGGGGCTAGATGGCAGAAGAACTTGATGTTAATCTAGAGTGAAATCGAGGAGAGTTTTGCCATTGATTTTTAAAAGGCCTTCCTGCAGAGCATTCTTGGAAGAAGCCACTTTTTTTGCTTTGCACGTTAGTATTGCATACTGGCTTGCCAGATATTCTGCATCTCTCCAAGAAAACTTTGCTCTCTGTGGACGTGATGGCAAGTCTGGATGTGGGTAACGTGAGAAATTGCTAGCTCATCTTAATTTCTTTTCCCCAAAGCTTTAAGTGTTTACGTGTAGTTATCTGTGTCTCTTTCTTTGGATCTGCTGCATTCATGCATCTGTGTGGAAGGATTTTGACAGAAATTGCTTGTAATAAATTAAAACGTGTGTATGAAGCTAAGAATTCAGTAGCATGGATTGCTTCCAGATATGAGGAGAATGTTTAAAGAGGAAGCACCGTATTCTTCTGAATTGGCTTCCATTGAGAGAAGAGTATAATATAACCTTGTATGCTGTTCTTGACTTAGATAAAGCAAAATGCTGTAACGGATCCACCATAAAGAGTTTACAGTACAAGAATTCCTGTTTTCCTAGGCATCACATGAACACTAGTTTTCTTTTTTAGGTGCGTTACCGAAGAGACCATCTTTCAAGCAGGCAATTACCTTACTTCCCTTTGCTTGAAGACTTGATGAAGGATGGTAGCGATGGTGCTGCTCTTTTAGCTGTGATACACTATTATTGTCCAGAGCAAATGAAACTGGATGGTATGTAATAAAGGTTTCTTAAATAAATATTCTGAAGTCTTTGAAAGTTGAACTAGAAATGCATTATCAGATAAAAAAGCAGCACATCTATGAGGTGGTGATCTGTACCAAATTAGTCAGGTTATGTATGAGATCTGCATAAAATCAGTGTATTAAAATACGAACACCTTCTTGATTTCTGATCTAGAATCAAAAGCTAGAATTTAACCTAGATTGAAAATAGGTTCTACTATTTTTTTATATTTTAGTTTGTTGTTATGTTTGTTTTCTGTAGTCTGTTTACCTTTTCCGTGACTGTGATAGAATCATGGATTCTAAAATGAATGCAAAATTGGTAATGTGTTGTGTACTTTTCCTCCCCCCCATCCTATTCCTGTCCCTCTGGTACTTAACAGGTAGAGATGTCACTGCTAGCCAATAAATACTGAATGGTATATAAGCACTCTGAAGTTCCTGTACACAATATTTCTATTAGTGGTGGATGGAGGGTTAATTCACTGGGATAGTGTCAAAATTTTTCTTTCTCATCTTTCTAGATATTTGTTTGAAGGAGGTCACATCAATTGCAGACAGCCTATATAATATTCAACTTTTGAGAGAATTCTCAAATGAGTATCTAAACAAATGCTTTTATCTCACATTGGAGGACATGCTGTATGCTCCTTTGGTTTTAAAGGTAAGAAACATAGCAAAGGATATACTTTTAAATAAAACAAAGGTAAGTCATTAGTATATACATGTATTATTGTGACATGTACTTTTTTCCTTTTTTCTAGCCTAATGTCATGGTATTCATTGCGGAACTCTTCTGGTGGTTTGAGAATGTCAAACCAGACTTTGTACAACCAAGAGATATTCAGGAAATAAAAGATGGTAAGTTTTTAATGTTTCATAAATATTAGCATGTTATTTAAAAACATTTACATTATAGTGAAACTGTTGCACAGAGATGTTTCCTTTATAGTTTTGTTTCTACTTGAGCCTTCTGCTGGCTGGGGGTTCTTTGAAAGCAGTAAGAAGGGAAGCAAGGTTAGTCCTAGATCCACTTGTGGTTTGAGTCCTAAATTTTGGAATGAGATAGGCAGAATAGGCAGATTTTTTATTTCTCTAAACCCATTAATTATTTACTTCCTTTCCATTAAGGTCGCTGTAAGATATATATTTTACATGCAGGTTATTATTTCAGGTTTCATTTTAGTTTTGTGTTGTAAAGTTTTCAGTACATTTGAGTGAAATCTGAAAAATTC
This sequence comes from Aythya fuligula, assembly GCF_009819795.1. NCBI lineage: Eukaryota > Metazoa > Chordata > Aves > Anseriformes > Anatidae > Aythya > Aythya fuligula. The sequence goes on along the minus strand of NC_045577.1, from coordinate 2,683,274 downwards.
CTTTTCTGTTTTGTTATTTCAATGGTTAGTAGAAGTTGTGTTAATGTTATAAATATATGCACAGTTAAAACAGTGTTGCAGCAGAAGAGCAGTCGTCCACCTGTTCCTATTTCCAATGCAACCAAGCGAAGTTTCATGGCTAGCCCTGCTAGTACAACTCCAGCAGACTTGCATCCCACAGCTCAGACAGGCTCTGAAGCTTGCAGCAGATACTACCTACACCCTGAAGAACCTGACTACCTGTAAGTTTGCTTTCATGTTGTTTAGATTAAACTTCAAATTTATGCTTCCATTTGGGTAACATAGGAATTTTTGTTGCTAAATGTTCCAATTTTGCTACAAATTTTCTGCACATAATTTGAATTTATTCAATTTGTAAAATAGTCTCAAGCTCAAAGAAATACCTGTCACTGTTATGTTCAATCTTTGGCAAATTCCAGTAAGCCTCACCACTAAATGTCACAACTGCGTTATAGAAGAAATTCTTATTTCTGTTTTGAAGAAAATGTGAAATGTGAAAATTGTCCAAGCATCTCATCTTTACTGGCGATATTCTCTTAAGTGCTGGTTTAAAAACAAACAAACAAACAAAAAAACCCCGCTGGTCTAATGTACAAGCAGGTCAATCACAAATCTTTTCAGCTGAAGTAAGTTTGAGGGGAACTAGTAAGTTATTTCAGCCTTTACTTTGTCTCTAAAATGTAGCTTGTATAACAGTACATTAAAGTCACTATTTAAAAATGTAAGAACACTTTGGTTTCAGGTAATAGTGTACTTTTCTGTTGTTACATATGAAAACCTTTATTTCTTTTTAGGTAATTTCTTTAACATTAGAGTTAATGACATGATCTTGTGTTTTAGAGGAGGAAAAGGGTTACCTATTACCCGTGTATCTTCCCCTACTGTATTGCTTTCTTCTCTTGTTATAGAAAAAAAATCTTGTACTAACAAGTTGTTGCTTTTCTGAATTAGTGGCAAAGGAGGAAGCCCTGCCTTTAGTCCTTCCCATCCACTGCTCCCTTTGAGACAAAAACAACAAAAATCTTTACAGGGAGAAGACAGCCCTGGTAAGTCTACCTTGAATTTACATTTCAACAGACAATGACCATTCCTGTCAGTATAGTAACGAAGGGAAAAAAATATTTTCTAAATAAAGAGAATAACATTCATTTTTGGTAGTATTTATACAGAAACAGTTATAATTTGTGTATCGTTTTCTGTGTTTTTTTTTTTTTTTTTTTTTTTTTTTCCTGTGTGATTTGAATTTTAGCAAATTAAACGCTTCCACGCTTGGAAACCCAAAAGTTGTATATGTGTATAAAAAATCTATATATATTATGGTGTGTGTGTGTATATATATGCACACACATTCAGTGTCACTTTTCATTGTGTTAGGCTTTTATTTTCTTTGAATATTCCAGCAAATCTGTTTTCTGCTGCCATCTCTTGGTGGAGCAACGTGTTCGGTTTGCTATAAAAGAAAATGAAACTCCTATTTGAAAGACGGTTTCTAAAACATTAACTGTTTAAAAATATTTCAGGTCATCGACATCGTTCTAATTCTCTGACCCGTGTTGATGGGCAGCCACGAGGTTCAGTTCTTGCATGGCCGGAGAAGAAACCCAGGTAATGGGTGCTTTTAAGTACTACAATGCTGTTTAATGGAAAGATACTCAATACTGTGACAATTTCATTGTAGTAATATGGTATCAATTCCTGGCCTAAGACTTTTTTTTCTTTAAAAAAAAAAAAAAAAAAAAGGCATTTTCACAGATGCCTGGATTTAGGGTTTGAACTGAAAATACTTTAAACATGATTTTCATTAAGCACTGTTAAAAATTTAAGTATCGGAAGTTGTTTACCATTGCTGGTCACTTTTTCTGCTGGTTACATTTCTTAAGTGGAGCAAAAATTTTAGCTGTGTTTATTACAGTCCTTAATTCAACAATTTGTAACTTCTTGTACATAAGCATCATGTTCTTTTCTTTTCTAGGCCTCTGTCTCAGCCAACCCCATTTGCTCTTCATCATTCTGCCAGCACTGATGTGGACCCTGGATCTGGTGATAGCATTAGTCTGGCTAGATCAATCAGCAAAGACAGTCTTGCTTCAAATATTGTTAATGTAACTCCCAAAAACCAGCCCCATCCTCCGTCAATGAAAACTAACGGGAAGAGCTTGCTGAACAATGTTGAAATAGAGGATGAAGACGAAGAGCTTATTGCAATAATCAAATCTGAAGAAAGGCCAAACCGTGGTGATCTTGAATTGCAGAATGCGTCAGCCAGGGTACCCAGCATCGTTGCGACAGCATGGTCTCCAAAAATAAATAGTGAGACTTTAGAAAGCAAACCAGACAGTTTTTACTTGGAGCCCTTAATGCCTGCAGTTCTAAAACCAGCAAAGGAAAAGCAGATAATCAATAAAGAGGATGAATGTGGGGAGGGGAAACAAAGGAGTTTTATAACAAAGAGATTAAATGAGGGACACTTGCCTCTGATCCGCAAGAAAACAAGCAGCAGTCATGGTGACCATGATCTCAATAGGACTTTTACTCCAATTTCTAGTTCGGATTTCACTTCAGTTGCGGACTCTGGTACTGCAGACTCAGTAGCACTGCTGGAGGCAGGGTTAGAAGCTTCCAGACCTTTGGCTAGTAGCAGTTTAGATCCGTCTATTCAGGATCAACCTACTGGAGGATTTTTTCTTCACGCTGCTAAATCTGATGATGACATAGCAAGTAAAGTCAACGTAAGTTACGTGAAAAGTCTTAATTCGCATGTTCCAGATACTACATGGACTATGGTGAGACAGGACTCTGATTCAGATCTCTTAGACATAGAAGACACTGAACAGGACTTGGTAGTCATAGATGATCATCCTATAGTCGCTAAATACATAGGTGAGGAAGAATCTGCAAAATTGCAGGAAGATATGAAGGTAAAAGAACATGAAGATAAGGACGATGCAAGTGGACGTTCCAGCCCATGTCTGAGCACAATTTCTCAAGTTAGCAGTGTGTCAATGGCTAGTGGGAGTGTCCGAATGACCAATTTCGCAGAACGAAAGCTTCAGAGGCTTAATAGCTACGAAACAAAGTCCAGCACAAGTAGTTCGCAAAAGACCACGCCGGATGGGTCAGAAAGCTGTCCAGCACCACTGACCACGTGGAAACAGAAGCGAGAACAAAGCCCCAGCAGGCAAAATAAAGATAATGTTAATCTTTTAGCTTCCGAATTGGTGCAGCTTCATATGCAGTTGGAAGAGAAACGAAGAGCAATAGAAGCTCAGAAGAAGAAGATGGAAGCCTTATCAGCCAGGCAGCGACTAAAATTGGGCAAGGCGGCTTTCTTGCATGTTGTTAAAAAAGGGAAATCTCCTGATGTTCCGCAACCACTTAAACCAGAACATTTTCCAAAAGAATATCCTCGGCACAATGGTGAAGATTTGGATGAAGTCTCTTTGGGTTCCAAGTCTGAGGAGTTTTTTGTGAAGGAGGAGGAGAGGGAAGAAATGCTGAACGATGCTCAAGAAGTGGCAAAAGTAAAAATGCAAGAAAGCTTAGCTTTTGTTGAGCAACATAAACCTAAAGACTCTGCTGCTATCCATGAATTGGAAAAAAGTAAAATTATTTCTGCTGCCCTCCTAGAAGACAGTGTTACAGAAGTAGATATTAATGAATGTGATCTTTCTATTGAAAAACTAAATGAAACAATCAGCACACTCCAGCAGGCTATATTAAAGATCTCTCAGCAACAGGAACTACTTATGAAATCTCCAACAGTGCCATCGCCAGGAACCAGAAGTAATACTCAGGACCAAAAGGTAAAACCATCGATTCATTTTGTTGAGCCCCTCTCACCAACTGGAATGAACAATCTTCGTAAACCACCTCGATTTGGTCAAGGAAGGAATCCTCGATCGGGAAGACCATCTGATTTGAAAGTCCCTAAAGACAGACAACAAAATTCAGCACGTGTTAAAACTCCAACACAAAGCCTAGAAACATTACCACATTTAAGACCGTTCTCATCCAATAGCTTGTCAAAGACTCCAACAGAAATAAGCTTGGAAAATAGTCCTGATCAGGGAAGCGTTTCTCAAGAAAAGTGTTTCTTTGATACCTATAGACTTCACGATGAGAGTAATCAACGGGCACTTGTTCTCTCCACCTCCAAAGATGAAAATATCATTTCGGAAATGAGCAAGGAGGTGAATAACAGCTTCAAAGAAACAGGGTTGAATTCTTCTGATGGCTCAGGAAAAGAAAACGTCCCAGTGGATGAGCCACTGAGAAGCAAGGCTAATCTCATTGAAGTAGATTTATCTGACTTAAAAGCTCCAGATGAAGGAGAACTTGAGAACCAGGATAGCTCTACAGATATAATTAGTGAAGGTGATCAGAAGTCTGGTGTGGGATTTTTCTTCAAGGTAAATATGTTACCTTTGTATGTTTTGTTATTTGTACGTGTTTGTCCAGCATTAGAATTTTTTCCCACTTCATTCTTGCATCTTCTGAATGTTTTGGTTGCAACACTATCACTTTAAAAAAGTGCATTTGAAAAGAGTTGCTTGCAGAGGAAAAAAAAATTGACAATCTATGAAATCAGTCTCCTGAAATTGAGAGCAATCTCCTGTTAACCTCACTAGGAACCGGGACTAACCTTGCTTTTCTTCTTTCCCTTAATTTTTTTCTATGTGAGTAACAGACAAACATACATAGACAAACATGCAAATATTTTGTTAATACTTAGCACAAAAAAAATCACTGAATGTAATGAGAAGAATTTACCGTTTTGAAATCCGAGCATTCTGTGAACCTGCAGCAACTGAAAGAAAACCTGCCCACGTTCTTTCAGAAATTTTTAAAACTTATCTGGAAGCTGAACATCTGAATTGGGGTTTTTGTTCATTTGCAACTGAGCTTCTCTGGTTTTTGAGTGGGCTAGCAGCCTAAAAGGTCAAGGGCTCTAATGGGGAACTTAGCTGGGTGACTGTAGGTAAAAGCAACAAATCAGATGCTCAAAGGCAATGTTGGAAGAAATTGTCGTCTTTCGTGCAGTTCTTGTTTTTGTCTTGTGATGGTGGAGCGTAGATGTCATGATAAAAACGTGTTAAATTGAAGTAATTTATCTCATTTCACACCCAACTCTGGCTTGGGAAAAGGCTTGTTCAGCTTTTGTTTTTAGAGTCTGGTGGTATTCCGTATATTATTGGGTTGGATGTTTTTTAAATATCACTGGTTCTAGTCCAGTACATTTAGGATCTTTATTTTTACTTAGCAGTGATTACTATAAATATCTATGATGTGCTGACATGACGGGACTTTCTTTTTTTGAATTTCTGATTCAAAAAAGTTCAGGTTGGCAGCGTCAACCTCGATAAATTTGGCTTCTAATCTTGTGTAGTGTGATTCATATTGAATGACTTAAAGGTTGTCATTTATGCTGGGGTTATTTATACTCTATCCTAGGCAACTTTGTAGTTCCGTAATACTTTGCAGTTTAATGAGGTTTTGTGCTGGGTAAGCGTAATTAAAACAAGTCAGAGTAAGATGCGACCATATTTTCTTCTCATGGAGTTAAAGGAAAGCTTCACGTCAAAGTTCTCCTAAGCACTAAAAAATTCAAGGTTGTTTTTCTGACTTATGCTTGTCAATTCTAAAACTAAGGATTTCCAAAAGCATTAGCTTATGTTTTCCTAAAAATCTTTCTGGAATCCTCAGCAATTTCGTGATGTCCAGTTCAATGTATTTTCTTGTATTCTTTAAAGCTTTCTATCCTTATGAATCTTGCAGGACGAACAGAAAGCAGAAGATGAGTTGGCAAAAAAACGTGCAGCATTCCTTTTAAAACAGCAGCGCAAAGCTGAGGAGGCTCGGATTCGGAAACAGCAGCTGGAAGCTGAAGTTGAGCAAAAAAGAGATGAAGCTCGGTAATAATGTGGGAAGGGATACTTTTTCTCCTCTTTAAGATGAGGAAAATTTGTGTATGTTAAACACTGTGTTTGTTTTTCAGTCGCAAAGCTGAAGAGGACCGAATACGCAAAGAAGAAGAGAAGGCTCGTAGAGAACTGATCAAGCAAGAATATCTAAGGAAAAAACAGCAACAAATCTTGGAGGAGCAGGGACTTGGGAAACCCAAATCAAAGCCCAAGAAACCCAGGCCAAAGTCGGTCCATCGTGAGGAGTCTTACAGTGATTCAGGGACAAAGTGCTCTTCTACCCGTAAGAATTTTGAGGAGTTTGTTCTCAATGAGTCTGCAAATCTGCTTTAACAGAATGTGTTTCACATTTTATCTTTTGTTTTGCAGCTGATAATTTAAGCAGTGCTCAGTCTGGTTCCAGTCTGTCTTTGGCCTCAGCAGCAACAACTGAACCTGAAAGTGTACATTCTGGTGGCACGCCATCCCAGAGGTAAAGATACTTGAAAATAAATGAAGGTTAAGCCTCTGTTATGAAATAGTGTTGGGATTCACTGTTGTTTACTTCAGTTTGCCATCACAGAGGCACAACAATAATTAGGTGAATTCATGTTCTATTTCATGTGGCTGCCAAGTTTGATGGTCTGTTTCAAACTTGACATTTTGTTTTGCTGTTTCCTAAACGAATAATAAAATTTTGCCTCTATAATCTGGCAGGGACAGTCTGACAATTCTGAGGAGGAAGAGGGACAATAATCTGTTCATTCAGGGCTAGTGACAATTTATTTAAGATTTGACAGGGGGTTGGCATTTGGCGTATCATAATTATTTTCCCTGTTACTCCCCAACAGAGTTGAATCGATGGAGTCCTTACCAATACTGAGCAGAAATCCTAGCAGAAACACAGAAAGAGACTGGGAGAACGCTTCAACAGCATCTTCCATTGCTTCAGTGGCAGAATACACAGGTGACTATTTGAGTGTTGGTTACAAATAGCAGGCCATAAAAAGTTCTGATATGTTTGGTGTGATTTGTAACTTCTGGGAAGTTGTCAAGCCTAATTTGTTCTGTTTAATATCTAAAAGTAAGTTATTGGAGAAAAAACAATACCTTTTACCTTTTATATACCTCTGATGAAAGAAAATCTTAACGTTCATAAGCGTTGGGCAAATGAAGGTTACTGATCTATCTTCCTTTAGGTCCAAAGTTATTTAAGGAACCCAGCAGCAAATCAAACAAACCGATTATTCACAATGCTATATCTCATTGCTGTCTTGCTGGAAAAGTGAACGAGCCACATAAGAATTCAATATTAGAGGTAAGCAATAAAATATAAAATCATCAATGCACTCACAGTAATTTTGTCTGCAATACTCCCTTCGTAATCCTACTGATGCACTGCAGTGAATACCATTTCCCAAAATGTACCTGTGAAATGAGGAATGTTGTCAGTAACTGTCTGGTGTTTCAAAAAAAGTTTAACACTTATTTATCTGTATGTGAAAGCTGAAAGCTGGGCATAAGGTGAGATTTTTCACTGAACAATCTTGTGTGTATGTTTGCTTATTTATTTTTAATGCAGGAACTTGAAAAATGCGATGCCAACCACTACATCATTTTGTTCCGTGATGCTGGCTGCCAGTTCAGAGCACTTTATTGCTACTATCCTGACACTGAAGAAATCTACAAGCTGACTGGAACAGGGCCAAAGAGCATCACCAAGAAAATGATTGACAAACTTTATAAGTACAGTTCAGATAGAAAACAGTTTAATGTAATTCCAGCCAAAACCATGTCTGTCAGTGTGGATGCTCTTACTATTCATAACCACTTGTGGCAAGCCAAGCGACCTGCAGTGCCAAAGAAGACTCAGACTCGCAAATGACACTGAGCTCTTGGGGAGAAGATTGCTGAGTGGGATTGCAGCAAATGAAGACATTTCCCTACAGTTTGGTATGAAATGTGCAGAACCATAAACATTTTTTAAGAAGCTTCTAAACAGAAACCATGGATGCAAGTTATTAAGAATGAAGGAACATTGTCGGTGTTTTTTACAAATGATAAATCTGCTGTTACACCCAATGCTAACTACTGTGGCTTTCAACTGATGAGGGACTGTGCATGTAGCAAGATCTTTAACAAGTGGATTTCCTTTTACTTGAAGCTTTTCATCGGTACAAATTGGGAATTTAGTTCTGTTTCCTCTCCGCCTCATTCCCTCCTCCTTCCTGTCATTCTTAAAGTTGGCAAGCTCTGAACTTCAGTAGAAGATTGAACAGATCTTGGGTGAAGTGTTTTGGGTTTGGTTTGGTTTTTTAAACAGTCTTTAGGGAAATCTTCCTTTCAGACCCTTTTGAGGAACTGTTTAATACATCAAATTGTTGTACTGTATCTACTGCCAACGTAAGTCCAGCTCTCAGATTTCTGAAAAAAGCCCCAACTTGTGCTGCTCAGAACAGTTTTACTTGCAGTATCTGTTTAGGATAAGCATTGCAAGGATTGCAAAAGCCAGTCTTTTTTTAAAAATAAAAAAAAAATAAAAAAATAATTGTTCGCAAATTTAAAGATTTCTGGAATACAATCATGAAGAGGCATACAGGTGCTACTGGCTGGAACATGCCTGACTGAAACTTGAGGCAAGCTGAACGGAGCAGAGTTGTTATCGATTTCAGTTTCAGGTAGTGTCCTAAAGATTTGTTTGCTTTAATAAAAATGGATCCTGGTAGGTATAGAACATTTCCACTCTGAGCACGCTAATCCTGTACGATGGTGCACTTAATGATCACAAATTTTAATGTTTTTATTACATCATGAAATGTAATTCTACTTTCTTTGTCCTGTCTTTCTTCTGAATGAGCAGCATGCTCTAAAATGAAGAGTGTGTATGTTTTTTATTTTGGGTGATATATTAATATATTATTGATTTGTTTTTCTCATTTAAAAGCAATTTTTAAACAGAGACATTTGCATTTGTTTCAAAAGCCCAAATAAGTCGAATGGCTTGGATTTCTTTTCATGTTGAAATATTAAATCTTGAGTTATGACCTTAAAGATCTTTGTGTTTCAGCAGATTAAATTTTTGTCTGTGGTAACAGGGTATACTTGCAGTTCAGTTCCATTTAAAAAAGAAAAAAAATCTCATTTCCGTTTTTTGCCCGGGCTGGACTTCTGAGTAGCTTTCTGTAGCTATTGCATAACTTAATCTGCTAACGTGCGACTGCTCCATCCGGTTGGACACTGCTACCTGAGGGTCATGGAGGTTCGTAACCTTGGTTTGCACATGTTTACTTTTTATTTGAAGTGTTACTTGAAAATACCTGCTCGGTGCAGAAGGCACTACACCAATCGTAGAGATGAACTGAGCTCTAAAATACAATACAGTGTAATTATTGAACCTAGAGAGTAATGGAAGTTGCAACGAGTTATGTACATAAGGAGAAAATAGGGTACGTAATAAAGTGCTAACTAACTAGGTAGAGCAAAGTGAAGGTCTTCCATTGCGGTCTCTCCATTTTTTCCCCTCCCAGTACTTCTTGACTAGGCTGCTGCAACTTTGTAAATTATGTTAGATAGTTTGCTGCTTGTAAATAATTAAAGGCTTTATGGTTTCTAAAGTGCTAAGTATTAAACACCATCGTGTGTGTAACTTTTGTTACCATGCTTTTCATGCTTGTGCTTTATTTCTCACTGTTTGATATTATATACCATATTTATTTTATGAAAGCACTGAAATTTAATAAAATTCATTAACTGATTTCCTTTTTATTTCATGTGTACCTTTTGTTGTTGTGACACTTCATCCCGTCAAAGAACTAACATGCTTTAAAGATGTGCTATTCTGTGTTTAGTTACGCTCTTACAAAGCTTCACCTGCAAGTAGCTCCAATAACTTGTCCTAAACAAGAGCTTCGTTCTCCTGACCTTGATTGAAATGTGCAAGAATTTGACCAAGAGGCTTTCAGAAATAATTTTCTGTAACTGACTTTTTTTCATTGAAAAATAGTTCTTGTAGTTTTTAAAAAAAAAAAAATTGTAACATGATTTTTTTAGTCTTCTGTATTTCATGCAGACTGAAATCTTGCTGCCCATAGAAAGAGGACTAAAAAAGGTTATGGCACCTTCAGTGTCCTGGGTCTTGTGCTAGGTCATGTCCTTACTCCCCCTGCTGCAATGTGGTTCCGTTTACTGCTGGGAGCAACAGGAGGCAACATCTGCTTGGAGAGGAGAGGAGCTGGGAGCCCTTCATCTGTAGGCAGCATCGAGTTCCGAGGATCACAGGGGAAGGAGAGAAGAGATTAAATGGTCTGACACATACGTAGTCTGCAGAGCACAGTTACCAAAAAGTGTTAATCCTTAATAGCTTGGTAAGGAACGTGGTGCATTAATTCAGTCCAAAAGGCAGGCAGCTTGTTCATGAAGGATATAACCTTGACTTGGTGGGGGTGTGAGCAGAGCTTTGTGTAGGCAAACAGGCCGAGCTTTGTAGAAGGGAGAATAATTCATAGACTTCAAAATGTTTTGCACAATCTGTGGCTATGAATGTCAAATGTGTTCAGTGTCAGGCTGAGATAAAATGCGAGTGCAGGACCATGACTATCTTTGTTAGTGTTTTTAATGTTAACTTTCCCAAATTCTGGATATATCGTGTTTCTCATTGTTTCTAGTGAAATCACTTTAAATGACTGAAACTTTAAATGACTGGGCTCCTTCTCAGGAGTTTTGTCAGGACGGGAGGATGGGAGCTGGGATGCAGCTTCGGTACCAACTTCTGCCTCCTGACAGGAGAAGGGAAATAAATTTCACCAGCTTTCTGAAAACAAGTGTTTTGTTTCCCTGAACCTTGAGAGACTTCTCTAGCGCTCCCTGGAAGGGGGCTGCAGCTCACTGGCTGCATTGCCTCTGAGCTCAGCACAGAGAGCAGCAACAACGTGAATCTGCCTCTTGACCTCTCAGTTTCTTACTTGTTTTTTAATAATAAATACAAGAATGTACATCTTTAAAGTGCTTTTAAGTGCAACTTCTTTTTTTCAAACTTTCATACTTCAGTGTGTTGTGTATTTATTTACGGGTGCTGTTCTGCTTTTGTGGTTGATGTGTCTGTGTCTCATCTTCATCATGCTCCCTCCTTCAAGCAAAAATAATCCAAGCTTTGAAAATATTGACTCATCTTGTAAACCTTCATACAGTTCAACACTGGTCTTGTAGGAAGGTTGAATGCACAGAAAAATAAACCTGCCTTTCCTCCCTGTTACCCTAGGGAGGTAGGAGTACCCGAACTGCTCCTCCCGACCGATGCTTCGGGGATAGAGGAAGGGCAGAGAAATGTGGATGAGTTCTCAGGACCTGATTTTTTCAGGCTCTTCAAGTCTGACACAAGAGGCAGCACAAAACCTCCAACAATCCCCTACCAGCACCACTTAAACACGGCACACGAGATATGGCGCCTTCCCTTGGACCCTGCTCTCCTTGGGGTTGGGTATCCAGCGTCCTTCCTGACAGCAGGATGACAGCCAGGCTTTTACTTCTTCACTCTTAAATTAGAATAACCAATCTCTTGTTATGCTTACATATGAAGCTGCTATTCATGCTACGCTTTCCTAATTAAGCAGCTCTGTTATTTAGAGTTTTACATTCATTTTTAGCAGTTCAGTGAGATGCAGGTGGTTGGGGTCTCCTGGTGTGATTAAAGGCGGTGATGGTGGGGAGAAGCTGCCAGGTACTAAATGACACTAAATATCTGCAGGGGATGTAGTGGGCGAGGTGGCAGGCAGCAGCTGAACTCCAGGAGCTGAGACGAAGCTGCTGTTCTGGGGCACTCAAAGGGCACCACCCAACAGCGAGGTGCAAAGAGGGTTTTGGGGACTGGTTTCGTACCCATTTTACTGCTGTTAACACGTGCAGGACTGAGAAATCTGGGAGGTGTTTTGTGGGGGAGGTGTTGTGTGTGTGCGTCTAAAAACTTTTATATAACGCTCTTCAGGACGCTTTGAAATAATTTGAGATGTTCCTGTGGTTGATGAGTATGTTTTTTAGATGTCTAAAAATGCATCTTCAGTACGTTAAAGCCAAAAGAACTGAATCCTTGTTCTCGCCTCCATCCATCAGATGTTCTTTTGTTGAATCATATATATAGTTATTTATATATTTATGAAGAATGAGCATTAAAAATGGGAGAAAAGAGTTGAATTCATCTCACCTTTAATTTTTCCTTTTGTTACACATTTGTTACAAGACCCAAATTTTCTATGGATGGCGATTCTGACCCTGGCTTCAGTTTTAACACATTCTTGCAGCACCCAGGAGCGCGGATGTGCCAGATCCTGCGAGGTTCTCCCCAGGCAGCCATCAGCGCTCACAACACGGGGGTAATTTAATCCCAATTTAATCCGCCTCTGTCGTGGCCTTCAGAAACTCCGGGATGAAAGCAGTGAGCCTCGACTTGCTGTCTGACAGAAGTGCATGACATCCAGGCTTTATCTCAGGCAAACTCTCAGGGCAAATACACCAGAAGTGCAGTGAGAACAGGACTTGTTTTTTGTGAGTTGCCAGAGGAACGTACATGTAATAAAACGTGAGTACCTTGCACGTGCTGCAGCTGAAAGTTTGCTGTTTTCTTTAGATCACCACTCAGAGACCATCCCTTGCTTGTTCTAAAATAAATCAACTTTCAAATTACGTCTTGGTGCTGAAATACCGGCTTATACGTAATGTCTAATAAAGTCTCTGAACTTGTTCAGAAATAACATTTATTATAATGGGGGAACAAAACCTCTGGGGAAAGCTTCTTAACCTGATGTATGCAGCAGGGATGATTAAAGATTCAAAATATTGCATTTGTTAAATTCAAATGAGCCCCTTGAAAGAATGGTTTGAAGCTTAGAAAAACCCCAGAATTACCACAGCATTACACGAAAATCTTACTGAAGAAAGAACTTATTTCCTTTGGATGTGCGTCTTTCAGGGAATAACGCTATTAAAACTGAATTTACACTAAAGTGAAAAATCCTTCGTGTTTTCAGTTTGCTTTTTGCTTCTCGATAACATACCATTATTTTTTCTTTCTAATGTCTATTTTAGCACTCTAGATCTTTCTTGTCTGAAAGTTTTCAGTGTCAAACTAATTTTTCTCAACTATGGCAAAGTTTTAAAATTAATGTTGGTTAACTTGGCAGTATTGTTTCCTCCTCTTCTCCTCCTGTGCCTGTTGCTGTGGGACGTGAAGCGAGACGAGGAATTGCTGAGACGAGAGCTCCGGGCAGGCTGAGGAGCGCGGTGCTCGGGAGAGCTCCCACCCCCTGCTGGAAAGGGCAGAAGCAATGAAGTTTGAAGCTTCTGCATGATTTGGAGTCCTTCGAAACGCAGCTCTGCCTGCCTGCTGTTGCTTCCCAGCTGGGACAACGGGGGAGCAAAGTGGGCACCACCTGGACGCCACCCCCATGGGATTGCTCGCTGGGTTTCCAGAGCAGCCTGGGCTGCTTTGGTGCTGGTGGAAACTACTCCAGGCACCGGCTCCTCTGCTGGTTGTAACCATCGCAGTGCAGCTGTACTGGAAGCCATTTCACCAACTTTTGTTTAAAGACAACAATTAAGATGTAATTTTAACAGGGAGCTGCAGTCCTGCTCTCCTCCTTGGTGAGGAAGAGCTTACAACAGTGATTTGATGGTGTCGCCGAATTTCTCCTTCATATGTGTTTGTTAATCCTCAAATTATCTTCCGTATTGTGTCCTTCTCTACAGCGGTAAATAAATATATTGTAATTTTTGCAGTATTTTTCTAGAATGTCTTACAAAAATAAATCCAAAGCCACCAGCCAGGACAGCAGTTTCCATTGTTGCTGCATGCAGCTCTTTTATTTCAATTTGTCTTTACAGAAATGTGAAGCATCTTCACAATAATTGTACAAAAACATCTCCAGTTGGCTGTCTACAGTGCATCCCAGAAGAACATGTCACAAAATTAGGTCTCAGAGAGGGAAAGAGGTGATTTTTATCTGCCATGGCTGATAAAAACCCATGCACGAGCTGACCTTGAGAGATGACAGGTCCCTCACTCGGGAAATGAAAACGTGTTTAGATAGGCTGAAGTAAAAAGGGGGGGTTAACGGGAGATAAATATATCCTAACAGTTGTTTGAATACTTGGTTTTGCTTTAATGCATGATATATGGATTTAGTCCATATTTGGAGGATGAAGCTGTTAGTGGACGTGTAACATGCAACGGGATCATTTGCCAGTAAACCCAAAATATCGCACCCACCCGGCTCCTGCCTAGTCCTGTCTCCCCAGGGCCCTTTTGTGTCTGCATCAAAACACAAAAATTTCCTTCAGAAAGTTTCATTTTTCTAAGTTTTTTTTTCCCTAGCACCGGGAGCAATAACAGGGCATTTCTTCTCCCACAGAAGCTGCAGCAGGGATGAGCTGCCTTGGGGTGCCCACAGCTCTCGTGGGACCCCAGGTGGCCCCAGGATTTAGGATTGCTTTCTGACACCCCAGGTGGGGTAAAGCCCCACATCTGCAGCCAACCACAGCGTGTGCTCTGTGTTTGGTTATCATTTCCAGCTGGTCTTTCTCCAAAGCTGTGCCACCTGTGACAACCTGCAGGGACTGGGCTGGCTGTTCCCAGGCTGATCCCTCGGAACATCATCAATAGTTAACCCATTTTTTCACGAGGTAAACTGGAAAAAAATGAGAATATCCTCCTGATTTAGACATATATATATACAATGTATATATATATATCTGTATTGTGGTGAGTTATGGCTTAGCCACTGGGTTTAAGCAAAACTGGCATGCCATCACACCATGCACCCTACCTCCTTAGTGCTTCTTGTGCAGCACCAGAGCACACAAACCCCACTGAAGGGTGGGAATTCATCAGTGCTTGCCCCTCTACGACAGCCCTTTTATAAGCAGAAACAACTCGTTTTGATGCATCCGTGTTTCCAGGACCGTTACAAAAATAAATATTCTTGTTTTTACATTAGTATTGTAACCGAGTCTAAAGAATTAGAAAAAAATTAAACATTTGTTCTCAGACTTGCATCGACCACAGGTAAGTATCTACAGGATTTTTTTTTTTTAAACATCCCATTAGAATGTCAGCTATAAATTTACACCATAGAAATAATGTATGCAAAATGAGTAGGATTTATACACGCAGCTTTTTCTCATTAAATACACATATTTATACATTAAACAGAAGCATCATCGGCGGCGCACAGGCACAGCGAGGGCGGCTGTCTCGGCACGCTCACGAAGCCCCTGCAGCCTCCCCCGCCGTGCTAGGAGGGTTTAAGGAGGGTTGATGTGGCTGAGCCTGGGACCGTGGGGCTGTGGGTGCCCCACACAGCTCTGCTGAGTTGACCGGGGGCGTTTGGCCCTGCACACACCGCAGTGGGGCCGGGACGGGCCCTTTGAGGGGGGCAGCACGTGGAGCATCACATCGCCCACGCCGTGTTTTGGTTCTGGAGCTCTGCTTTGCGCCGCTGGCCCCATGGCTAAGCAGGGCTGGAAACTCTCCGGGCTCTTCCCCAGGCTCACCCAACCACACTAGCACGTGGAGCGGTGGTAGCAGAGCATCGCGAGGCTCGCGTGGTGCAGCCCCCTCGTGCTGCTGTCCCCCCAGCTGCTCTCCCCGTTCAGCCTGCCAAAACTTTTCAGATTTTTTGGCATGACAAGGTACAAATGCAAATAAATAAAACGTGTCTGCTGGAGCCAACAAGATCAAAAATAGATAAAAACAAACGAACAAACAAAAAAATGTAAAAAGCATCAGAAATGGTTCTGTCTGTGCCCACGTCTAAGCGCAGGGGAAGGGGCAGAACTGCCTGGCTGCAGGTCGTGCAGGGTCTCCTGGTCAGCAAACCAGCAAAAATTAGGATTACAAAAAGACCAAGCCCAGAGCCCGTCCAACCATCAGCCTGCAGAAGCTGTACAGACTACCAGCTGGCCTTTTTTTCCTCCTAAAGGCCTCCAAGAGCTTCCACGGGACTGGACTTTTCCTCCTGCTTCAGGTGCCACAAAGGTCTGTCCTGTCTCAACCCACTTGGTGAGGTGCCGCAGTTTTTAAACAGGTTTTTGTAAACAGCTTTGATTGTGTGTCATGGAGAAGGACTGGCAGATGGTAACAGCAAAATCCCACCCGCCTGGCAGCGTCTGGGGTGCTGCCGGGATGGCACGGCCACATTGTGCTTTACAGGCTTCTCAGCCAAAAAAAAAAATAAAATAAACCAAAATAAAAATCACATTTAAGTTTTAACATATGAATGTAGAAGTATATAAAGTTACCAACTCGGTTATTTACTTGGCAGTCAAAGAAAACCTTTACACGTCAACATTGTAAAGTGTGCAAAAATAGATGGAAAATACATCTCCTGTTCTGCTGCAGAGGTCTGTGCCGCTCAGCCGGGGCGGGCGGCGAGGCCGGGCTGTGCGTCCACGCATCGCCACCACGGGCAGGAGCTGCTGGCACACGGGGTCTGGGTCGGGTCCAAACAGCACTGCGAGGAGCTGGGAAGGGGGGTGAGGGGAAGGGGCAGCATGGGGACACGTCCCTGCCCTCGGTGCCTTTGGTGCTGAGCCCCAGGAGCGGTGGCCGGTGCCAGCGCCGCGTCTCTGTGCGCCCTGCCCAGAGCCACCGCGACACCCGGCGTGGCAGCTGCTGGAGCCAGGGTTTGGCTACGCCTGGGCACATGCGACAAGGCCCGTGGCAGACGTCTGGCATGGCTTTGGGTCTGTTTTTGTCTTTTTGGTGTGGTTTGGTTTCTGGAGATGCCGCCAGGGCGCTGCAGGGGGCTGCACCGTCCTGCCCCGTCCTCCCCAGCGCCTCCGCGCAGCTCCCGGCAGCACCCAGCAAGCTGACGGGGAAAACTGGGGTGAAAGAGCCACATTTTGGGTATCCCTCGGGGATGTCAGGTGAAAGAGGAGCAGGCTGAGCACAGCGTGGCTTCTCTTGTATCAGCGGTGCCCCAGAAATTGCAAACGACCTGCATCCTCCTGCTGAGCAGCCTCAGTTGTGGTTTCGGACACATCCCGCCAGCACCAGCGAAGACGTTCTCACTAGTTGCGGTATTCATAGAAAATGTTAAAAACACCCACATGGGTGACTGCCGGCTGTCTGTCTGTCTGTCTGTCCTGTCCCTCCAGGGCGTTTCACAGCCAGGCTGGGCATCGCCTGGCCCCAGCACGGGGCAGCAGCCTTCCTTCCTTCCTTCCTTCCTTCCTTCCTTCCTTCCTTCCTTCCTTCCTTCCTTCCTTCCTTCCTTCCTTCCTTCCTTCCTTCCTTCTTTCCTTCCCTTCTCTTCCTTTCCCTTCGCCCCCGGCCCCGGGGGTGTGCTCAGAGCTGGGTCTCGTCCCGCGTCTCGGGGTTGCAGGGGCCCAGCTTGTTGCTGCAGCTGCTCTTGCGGCTGTGCCCATCGTTGGCCACGTGTGCCAGCGGGTCCGAGCGGATCAGGTACCTGCGGGGCAGAAACCAGGCACGCTGCAGGGCTGCACCCTAGCCCCGTGCGTGGAGACCCCAGTTTGGGGTTGGACTGGGGTCGGTGGGGGGTACCTACACGATGTCGTTGAGCTCCAGCCGCGTGTCCGGGGGCGGATTGATCAGGACGTAGGACAAGGTGTTCTGGTGGTCGTTCATCTCGTCTGCCAGGAGAGGGAAGGGGATGGTGAGGGTGAGCGGGGCCGGCACTGTGCCCTGGTGGATGTGCCAACGGGCACCCCGATGGATGCCCCAATGGATGCTTCAATGGACGCCCCAATAGATGTCCCAATGGATGCCCCAATGGACACCCAGAGAACAATCTGGCAGCCCCCACAGCCCCCTGCAGCATCCCCAGCTCAGCGGGGTCGCAGCCAGTCCCCAGGACAGCACGCCGGTCCCTTTGCAGGGCCGTGCCACCGCAGCAGGGCGAGCACCGGGAGCACTGCCACCACCTCCTCCCGTGCCCCACAGCCACTCCCCAGCCAGGGGACTCGCAGACTCTTCACTTAAAAATCCCGCCCCAGGAGAAATAAATAAAGGTGTCTTACCTTGTTTTAGTGCAAAGAAAGGAAAGACGTTAGTTCTGCCGCGTTAGGTACAGCGCGACGCCTCCAAGCACCTGCCCACGGGGGTCACCTCCAAGCACCCCCCACCCCACCCCAGGGCCACGACAACGGTTTGCCACCTCCTTCCCTCGCTGACCTGCTGAATTTGTCACCCTCCAGCAACAGCACTAAGCTCAGCCATCGCTCCCTGCTCCTGCCCGGGGGACACGGCCGCCGTGTGTCCCCTCCTTTGGGGACGGCCCTAAGGCACGGAGCCGCCGCGACGCCAGCCCGAGCACGCGGGGCCCTTCGCTACCAAACAAGATCATGGGGAGGGGGGGGAGCAGGCACCAGGGAGGGGCAGGGGACACAAGTAGCAGCGGGAGCACAGCGAGGGCGTGCGATGGACAGGACGAAGGGGATGGCAGGGGACAGACGGGTGCTGGGGAGGCGGGATGAGCGCGGCGGGACACGGGCTCACTGCAAGGCTGCTCACCGGGATGCCGGCACGGGTGGCTCTGCATGACCCCCCCCTCCCCGAGCAGCACTGGGGGGGCAATGGGACACATCGAGCTCCACGGGGCACCTGCTTGGTGGTGCACGGTGGGCAAGGAGCAGATTGAGCCCAGGCTGAAACCTCCAGCACAGGGCGGGCAGGGGAAATGGGAAGGGTTCCCCTTCATGGACCCCCCCCCTTCTGTTTTTTGCTGCTCACCCCCTCCCCAGGGGCCACTTTTGCTGCTCTCACCGGTCCCACCAGCGCTGAGAGCCCTCGGCCGTCCCAGTGCTCAGCCTTACAGCGAGGCAGGGATGGGGAATGGCGACGCTGGGGCGCACACAGAGCGCGGGACCCGCGGGGTGCGCCGTGACGGGGGTCCCCAGGGCACCGCAGGTTCTCCTGCGCCATGGAAGCACCTTTTCCTGCCCCCCCCCCACCCCCATGCAGCGCTGCCAAACCCACCACGTATATTGCCACAGTGTCCCCTGCACCCAGGCAGGGCTCAGCCCATCGGCACCCTCAGGTAGGATTTTGGGGAGGGGGGGGGGGGGTCTGCAGCTCCTGCTCCCACGCTAGCGACGCGCCCGCTGCAGACGGGTGCTGGTGGGGGGGGCTCCCGGGTGGGCTCCCGGTGCCAGGACCCCGCAGCGTGGCTCACGGAGCCAAAACGCTGCCGAGGGAGGGGGGAAAAAGCAGCGAGGTCTGAGCTCCGCAGAGCAGCTGGCAATATACCGAGTTGGCGCGGGGCTTCCATGAGCCACGGCTGGGCTGGTTCTCTGGTGATGGACACGGTTGATAGGAAAATGCCAACTTTTCACCTTAAGCATGGGCTAGCGAAGCCTAAAACATGGATCAATTGGGCTGTGGCTGACCTCTAGGCTCTCCTGAGCCCCGCTGTGTGAAGCCGTGTGCCGAGCACGAGCCCCGCAGTGCCGAGCCGCCCGCGGCAGGGCTGGGACCACACGGCTGCCCCACGACCCTTCCCTCCCGGCCCCGAGCTGAGCCCGGGGCAACTGCTGGGACCTACGGGCTGCTAAACTCAGAGTTCTCCCAAACACAAACCTGGGATGAAGCAGGGCTTTCCAAACCCTACAGAGCCATGGAGCTCGCAGTGAGATTTCGGCAGCACGGAGGCGAGCGGCCACACTCTGCCGTCCCGCTCCATCCCCAGCGCGTGTGGCGCTGGTTTGCCCACCAGGATCCCCAAATCCCCTCCTAGAATTGTCTCTGGTTTTACTGATCAACGCCAACTCGCAGAGCACTGCGAGGAGGTTGCTGTTAGAGACAGCAGCGGGCTGTGGTTCCTTGCATGAATTGGGCTAGGGAAGTTGTGCTTTTTGTCTCCTGACTGCACAGAGCCTTGCGTCCACCCCGCAAGCTGCAGGACGGTCTCTGGTTTTCCACCTCCACCCAACAACTGAGCGTGTGAAAGGCTCGAATATCTAAGGTGAAAAACGGCAAGGGTGTGGATTGGGCTTAGCTGGCATGATCTTGTTGGACGCTGTACGCCGTGAGTCACGCGTGACTCCCAGGGAAAGAGCATTACCTTGCAAATATCCCAGGTTTACCCGATTCATCACATCACTGGCTGTTAAATTTGCTACATCCTCTACAGAACATACAGGGAAAGGCACAGACATAAACAGAGAGAGAGAGAGAGGTCAGCAAGCCATGATTCGGCAAATATTAGAGACGAGCTCCTGCACTTCAGCAATTAAATGAGCAAAAAGACCAAGGCAGGGGAGAGCAGGCACAGCAAGGTGTTCTTCCAAAACGCCACGGCGTCCAGGCTGGCAGGCGACACGCCGTGTCCCTGTGCTGTCCCGGGGCGGCCGGGGAGCTTTCCATCCCCACCATCGGCCCTTCCCTGCCGTGCTCTCTGCAGGGCCGGGGCTGCGGGGCAGCGTTTCGGGCAGCGAGTGCCATCAGCCGTGCTGCAGGCCCTGAAGCAGAGCCCTGAAGGGAGCTGGGAGGCTCCCGGGATGAGCCGGAGGAGCTTTCGGGGACCAGCTGGGGACAAAAAGAGGCGAATGCTGCGCTGCGAGCTGCACCCACCTGTCCCCACTGCTCCCCTGGGGCGGGGAGGCACCCAGCGCTCAGCACCCAGCGCTCAGCACCCAGTGCCCAGCACCCAGTGCCCAGCACCCAGCGCTGCAGAGCCCCGCAGTCCTTCACGTTGCCTCTCCCCACCCTCACGGCCTGCGGGCTGCGAGGATCAGCCAGCAGCAAAACCCCAAGGTTTGGCCCCGGCTCGGCGCCGTGCGCGGGGGCCTGGCCGTGGCGATGGAAGCTCGTCCAGCATGGAGCAGACAGGCAGCAGCACAGGATGGTCTCAAAGGAAAAGAGAGGACGAAACGAACCAAGAAAGCCGCGGGGTGAGGGCTTCGTCGGGACCGGGGGCCGGGGATTTCCCCCCTCCCGGGGAGGCAGACAGGCTCCAGCAGCGGTGCTGGGGGGCAGACCCCACGAGGAAGGCGGCTGCACAGAGGGACCCTGCGTGCTGACGACACCACGAAGCCGCACGCACAGCGACACACACACACACACACTGCGGTCACACGCAATGAAGCAAAGCCTTCGGCCCTGCCGCTACCGAAACCCCCGCTGAGGATATTTGGTGAAGGAGGCCGAGCTCACACCCACACCGGGGGCCTTGCACCAGCCCACGGGGGGGTCGCCTCTCCCTGAAGTGCTACGGGGCGGGACTGTCGGGTTTTGCTGAATTGAGGGCAGTGGGTTTGGTGTCCTTAACACCATTTCTACCAGGCCTAACGCTGAGCCAACCTGGGCTCTGCGTTACAGGCTGCCCGGTGCCCCCCCATCCACCCAGTGACTCAGATCCCAACTGGGACTGTCCCAGGAATGGTGATCACTGCCTGGAGCACTGCGTCACTGCGTGCTCGCCCACCCCAAGGGACGGGACTGCAAATGGAGATGGCCCCAGTCCCATCCACAGGGCTTGGGCACGTTGGATTACCTGCAGAGCCCACGGGGCGCGCCGCTGCGGGGAAGCGCGACCGAGCGGCACTTACCGTACCCGGTGGTGGGCAGGCCCAGGTGCTTCATGCGGTTTTTGACGAGCTCCGACAGCTCCTGCCTCTCTGAGCGCCGGTACAGGCTGAGGCGCTGCTGGCTGATCCACTCGGCCGTCTTGCTGGAGTGCTTGTTGCCCTTCCTGCTCAGCCGGCGCGCCCACTGCATGCTCTTGCGCCGCAGCAGCGGGTGCTCGGACTGGTCGCTGGAGCACGAGTTCCTGTGGTGGCTCGTCTTGATGCCCCAGTGCTCCTTCACGTCCTTCGTGTCCTCGCAGTCCTCAACATTGATGGAGATCTGTGACTGGAAGCCCGGCAGGTGACGGGGGGAGCAGGGTGACGGAGCACCCAGGGGCACGTGTGGGGGCTGCTGCCTCCCGGCCCACCCCGCACCACGGGACCCGTCCTCGGGACGGAGCCTGCCTTGGGAACGGCTGCTTTGTAGCACCCTGGCCATGTAAAAAGAGCCAGTCCTGTCTCCGACAGGGTAGGACATCTCTGGTGGGCTGGGATCCCACCTCCATGCTCCTCCAGCACATCATCTCCGTGCTGCTAAAGCTGCCTGGGCAGCAGGTTTGGGGTAAGCTCTCCAGAGCACCATCGGCCATGAGGCATAACGGGCCCCTGGTATCTGCTAGCACAATTCTCCCTTGGCTGCCCAAGTGGCAGAATTGCCCTCGTCTTCCTCTCTGACATCTTGCAGCAGATGCACTGCCACGTCTGACACAGAAAGCCCCGCTGGTAAGCACTAATTTTCGAATAAAGTGGATTAAAGCACCTCTAAGAACGAACAGGATCGCATTTAATTAAATGTCAACGTTCAGCTCCCTGCAGCTGCTTCTACAAAGCTCAAAACCAAAGGTATTCACAGCGGGGCCAGGCTCGCTCCTGCTCCCCGTGCTGCGTAATTACACCTCCTGGCTGCCGGGGCCGTGCCGGAGCTGCAGGAGGGGCTCAAAGCGAGGGAGGGCTCCAGGTGCACACAAACCAGCCCCAAAACCGCCCACGGAGCAGTGCCCATGTTGTGGGGAGCCTGGCAGAGCTGATAATCCCAAGGGAATTCCCCACCACCGACCTAGTGCCCGAAGACTGGGAGCAAATGGTACTCACCTGCGCTCTGATGTCGTGGGGCTGCAATTGGGGAAAAAAGAGGGGAAAGATGGGTCAGCACAGGAAATGGGCAGCCCTGCTGTGCAGCATCCCCTGGCTCCTGGGAATTTAATGACGTGATGCGCTGGATTGCTGATAAAGCAATCCCTGCTTGCCTGCAGGCACCTCTCTGAGATGCTTCTCTCCCAGCTATGAGCATTTGCACCGAGCTGGCCCCAGGAGCCAGGAAATGCCACCGAGTTGTGGATGGGGCCGGGAACACTCCCAGCCCCTTCCTGCACGCACTGCCCCTTGCCTCGGAGGTGGCGAACATGTGCGACTCCGTGCGGTAGATGCCGATGGGAATCTCCGCGCTGGAGGAGCAGAGCTTCTGGAAGAGGCGGCCGTACGTCCGGATCCACAGGTCGTCCTCCGTGATCTTCATCTGAGCAGCAGAGCACAAACAGCGACCGGCATCAGTGCCTGGGGCCACCTCTGGGCTTCCCCTGAAGGAAGTCAGACCCGAAAGGAAGCCCCAAAAACATCAGGGGCAGCTCCCGTCCGAAAGGAGGACGTACGTCTGTGGGGCTTGGGACACGGCTCAGAGGTGGACATGGCCGTGTTAGGAGGTGGTTGGACTTGGGGCTCTTCTGGGTCTATTCCAACCTAAACGATCCTCTGCTTGTATGATTTTGGGGCTCTGGGAGCCCTGAGATTGCCCACACGCGATGCTGGGAGCGATGAGCTGCCCCATTCTGCTCAATTTTGCCTCTCTCCCTGCTCCCCCCCCATGCCCACACACGCAGCCTTGGTGCCTACCGCGCAGAGGTAGCCGGAGCCCGGCGTGGTGTCGAGGCCCAGCAGCAGCCTGGTGATGGTGATCATGTAGTCCTTCACGAACGACTGCGGGGAGACGTTTGGGCAAGAAGATGGGGAAAAGGTTTGCAGGGGCACTTTGGGGGACGTACTGTCCCTTGCCACCGAGCTCCCGTGGCGCTCACCTGGTAGAGCAGCGTGTCCAGCATGCTGATGCTGAAGACCCGGCCGGCTGCAAAGGGCAGGCGGAACATGAAGGCCAGGTTGGAGCCGTTCTCGCGCTCTTTCTGGAAGCAGAAAGGGTCTGGGGAGCACCCTTGGTGGGATTTTGTTCCCCATCCTCCTGGGGTATTAAGCAAAGCAAAACCCCGCGGCCTCCCCCATGTGTGGTGCGAATGGGAAGGCACCAGATGAGTGGCTCTGGGGGTGCCAGCAGGGAGGCGGGGAAGCATCCCTCATGCTGGGTGAAAGGGATTTTCTCCATGGAAACGTGTGAGACATCATCAGCGGTTTGTTTTTTTTTTGGACACAGGCTGGATGTGGTGCTTTCAGGTGCCTCGGGGTGCGGTTTAGGGGAATTTCCCCCTTGCCAGAAGCCCTCGGCACAGTCACTGAGCTGAAGGAGGAGCCCAGAGGCCACTGCTCAGTGTCACTGCGCCCAGCACTGCCTTCCCTGGAAGCAAAAGCTTTCCCTTACCTTTTCTAGCTTGGAAAGGGCTAAGGAGTAACTGTCCTTCGCTCTGAACTGCATGAACCTCATGTTGGACGGGTGGGTCAGCTCCGTGATGATGCTGAGGCTGGGGAAGAGCCTGCAATGGGAAGAGACCTGTGGTCCAGCGGTCGCCTCAGAAGCGAGGGACTGCCTGTGTGCACAGCCCGAGGAAAACCCAAACCTCCCCCGTGCCCTCCTGAGATCAGACCTAGTGGGATAGATTTGTATTTTCCCAGTGCTGCTGTGACCTCTCCCTGCAGCACCTGCAACCCCTGGGCTTGGCCGTGGCTGCCCACCCCACCTGAACATGGTCTGGACATTGACGATCGTCTTGGCATCGGCCATGTAGTCCTCCTCTGCGCTCATCGTGCTCTCCTTGTCCACCACCACCAGGTTGTCGGCGTAGATGATGCCGCACTGCAGCAAGCTGTCCAGGCTGGGCAGTCCCCAAAGAGAAGAGCGCGGGGTCAGCCCTTGGGAAGGACACAGGGAGGCAGCGCGCTGCGACGCGCACCCAGCCGCCTCCTCACCACCAGCACCCAGCTACCAGCCTCACTCCACAACCCGAAAAGCCCACAGCGGGGTCAGCTCTGTGGCAGCCGACCCACGGGATGGGAGGGTGAGGGGCTGGGGGGACATCTGCCCCCCTGGCATGCGGGTGTCAGGACTGGGTAAACGCGGTGCCGTTAGACAGCAAAGCAATTAACAACGGCCACGGGCAGAAACACCTACTTATCGATCGTGCCTTCCATGTAGTAAACCATGGGGAAACAGCAGATGGCTTCCAGAAAGTGGTGCTCTGGCCTGCAGGGAGAGCAACAGAAAGCAAGGGGGTCAGCAGCTCCATGGAGCTGTGCACAGCGCCGCGCACAGCAGTGTCCCCACCACCGGCTGAGGGGCAACCTGGCAGTGCCGCTGCCTTCCCTGCCCCACTGCTCTGTCCCCACATGCTGTGAAATGCCCCCATTAATACAGGGAAGGGCTCGGTGCAATGGAAAGCATCTGCAGAGAAGTACTTGCTTGTTGTCCAGAAGCAACACAATCGGGTTTAACTCTTTGCGGGACCGGTAGTACGCACGAAGGGGGACGATGAAGTTATACAGCCCGTTCCCGGCGGTCTCTGCCGACACGATGATCAGCTTGTTCTTAAACCCATAGGCCTTGGCGTCTTCGAAGCTGTTGTGCTTGCAGCCCTGCGGGGAGGGGAGGCAGCTCGGGGACCCGTGGCAGCCCCTGGCCGTCACCCGCCTCGGCCCCAGCGCTGCCGCTCACCTTGTCCAGCCTCAGGCAGCAGAACGGGGCCTTCTCAGGTAAAAGGTGGCACAGGGTCGGCGAGCTCCCAATGTAGGGGGAGTTTGGTGGGTAGCCTTTCACGTACCTGCAACAGAAATTGCAGAACTATAAGGACACGGGGAGAGTTTCTGCGTATACAGCACTCAGACCTTTGGAAAAATGTTTAGAGTCACAGACCCAGGACTCGAACACATCAGTGGCAAATGTTTTGCAAAACTCTCCTGTATCAGACAGAAATGCCCAAAAAACCACGTACTTAGGAATGATTTTTGTTATGCAAAGGGTCCTGAGATTGCAAATAAGCAATGTTCCCAGCACTGGCAGAGAACGCAGCAAGTAGGAGCCTGGCTCAAGGGAGACAGGACAGTGAGCTGCAGGAGAGGAGGGGGACGCTAAGCCATACAAGGAAGCAAAGACCTCACAGCCCATTTTTAGATTTGGTTTTGGTTAACAGCTCTTAAGAAATCGTAATGTGCATTTCTGATTAACCAGAAGCAGCAATTTTCACTTAAAGATGGGCACGAATTAAAAAGCGTCCGTGCCTCTCTGCAATGAGGGATGGCACAACCGAACGCGGGCAACTCACTCCACCACCGCCGAGCCCTCCTCGTCTGACTGCGTCATCTCGTCCTCCGACTGGTCGCTGAGCAGGTCGCAGGGCAGCAGGGACGAGGTGTCAGCCAGCTCGAGGACGGGCGCGATGCTGGGCCGCCGGGTGCCCGAGCCGTTCTCCGCCGGCAGCGCCAGCTTGCTGCTGTTGGCGGGGCGGCACTCGGTGTTCTGCAGGTCCATGGCCACTGTACCTGGACGCGGCGGGGAGGGAAGCACAGCGCGCTCTATGAGGAGGGGAAGGGAGCTGAGACAGCACAGCATGCAGCCCGTCAGCCCTGGGGGGACCACGCACCGCACCCACCCAAGACCTTCAACATGGACCAGAGAAGCTGGATGACCCCATGCTCCAGCACCTCCTAAAAACCAGACGTATTTATGGAGTATTAATCACAGCCATCAAGGTTTTGGCCTCAGTTGGAAACCCCAGCCAAGGCTGTCTTCTAAATCTTCACCAAATAGTTACTTTCAGATGGGTGTGAAAGCCGGGAGCTCCACAGCAAGCCAAGCACGGGGCTGGGTGCCCTCCTCCCCCAGCAGCCGTGGGGCTGGACCCGCTCGCCCTTGGGCAATTTCTCTCTCACTGCACTTTCTGAAAAAGTCCCTCTGCGAACAAGCCAAACAAGCCACCTAATGACAACATTGACGAGCGCTGCTCAGCAAAGTGCTCTGCGGCTTGCTGTGGGATAATCATGCAAATTGCTGCTCATGAATATAAATGCATGAATTATTTGCCTGAAGTACAATGTGCTACTGCAGCGCAGCCTCTCCGGACAACCCCACAACTTGGTCTTCCCAGCTGCAGGCTGGGAGCAATGACTCATGGCGTTTTTTATTTGGGAAACTGCACCACTCGCTGCAGAGCAAACCATGCTGGTTGTGAATCATAAACATGATTTAGGAGGAGGCCAACAGCATTCATTCTTCAGCCACGATGCGGGGGATTTCTGCAAATATCCTTAATGGGAATGGATATCACGAGCTCTAATGGTGACTTTTGGGCTTGCTGAGAGCACCCAGGACACGAGGAGCAGGGACCTGTGTGTGTTTTGCTGAAGGGGTGATCTGGAAGGGGGTGGAGAAGGGGGCCCCGTGGACTCACCCATGCTGGCGATGATGCTGTGCACGGGCAGGCGGGACGGGCCGTCGTAGGTGCCCCTGCCCGCAAAGCCCTTCTTCTTCTGCTTCTCCTCCTGCTTGAAGATGAAGGCAGAGTTCTCCTCCTTGGTGATGTTGATGTAGAAGCAGGTGTCGGACGCGGCCATGATGTGCCGCGGGCCGGGGTTCAGCAGGATGCTCTTGTTCTCCTCCCTCCGGATGCCGATCAGGCAGACACCGTACCTGCGATGGGAGCGTGGTGCGGGCGTTCAAAGCCAGAGAAAAGCCCCTTCAAAGGGCCTCGTCCCTGCAGAAGGGACCTCAAAGCACCCTCCAGCCCCAGTGCTGCTCCCAGCACCTTGTCCCTGACCCCAGCTCTGCCCGCTGCCCCCCAGTCCTCACTTCTTGTGTGCGTGGAAGGCGGCGTAGGTAAAGCTCTTCCCCTCGTACTCCATGAAGAACTTGCTGTCGCCCATGCGGATGTGGTAGACCTCATTGCCTGAGCAGCGCCCGTACATCCTCTGCCACTGCTCCGGAGACTCCTGGCCCTCCCTGCAAGCACAGAGCCGTGTGCCGGGACGGGGCCACAGCCAGAGCCAGAGCACCCAGGGGTGCTGAGGCTGCCACCCGGTCCAACAGCAGGGAGGTGGCGGCGATGAGCTGTCAGCGCTTCCAGGCCGAGGCTGAGCTCATTTAGATTTCCGACTTTAAGTGCCTTTTTATTTAATGAGGGCTCCCAGGGGAGCGGCGGAGGCAGGGCTGAGAGCCAGTGTTGGCAAACAGCTCAGAGCATGGGGCGAGAAGCTCTGGGAAGGATGTTTTGGAACGCTTTGATTTCACTTTAACAAAGCACAGCAAGTCCTGGCTCTGCTAAGGGGCAAGGGGCCCGCGCCAGGGCCCACCTAGCTGCTTCCAGCTGCACTTTGTACAGTCCCACAGAACAACCTGCAGGCTCCAGCCTCGCGGTTGGTAAATCAAGCTTCCTGCCAGCGGGAGCAGCTCAGTACAAACAAGATGTTTTATTCCTGGCCTCCAGCAAGGCAATGTGCACAGGAACAACCAGGCTGCGTGCCCCGGGCTGCCGCTGAAGGCAGTGCCCCCATTACCTCCCACCAGTAATTGCTGGCTGGAAGGAAAAGACTCCGGGCTGCAACTCAGGTGGTGTTTTGCCAGGACAGGAGCCCCGGTGGTGCAGACAGGGTGCTGCCTGTGCCATGGGTGCCCAGTCCCCCCACCCTACGTGGGCAGCACTCACTGGCCGCGGGAGGTGTGCACCAGCAGTGTGATGAGCGTGGAGGTGGCAGGGCAGACACAGTTGAGAGCCAGCATGGCGTACTTGCACTCCTCCTCGCAGACAACGTGATCTACAAGGAAGAAGAGTTTAGGGGTAGGGGTAGGGGTATGGGAAGGGGTAGGGCGAGGGTTAGGGCTAGGGTTAGAGGGTTAGGGTTAGGGGGTTAGGGCTAGGGCACCAGGTGCCTCTGCTTCTGTTGCCTGGAGATTTCGGGGTGGCAAACCCAAGCAGCTCACGCTGCCCGGGGACATGCCGAGGAGGGCAGAGAGGTGCCGGGGTCTGGAGAGCACACTGTGGTGGTGGAGGGGGACAGGGGAACATGCTGGCCCTCCAGACGGGATGGGGACCCATGGCCCTCCCTACATACACCTCCCTCCCTCCTCTACTCTGAACCCCTGACCTGCAAACCCACCCCTCATGGGCTCTGAAGACATGGGATCACCCCTGGAAACATCAACTGCTCCCAAAAAGATCCAGCTTGTGGAGGACAGCCCCGCAGACTCACCGGCAAACTTTACATGAAACTTGTTCTCCGGCTTTAAGATCTGAACATAGAGAGGGCAGTTTGGAGCAAAATCTTTCACAGCCCAGGCTCTCAGGATGGTCTGGTGGTCCTAATAGAAGAGCAAAGCACGGGCTAGCTCCTGGCTGCTTATTTCCCCCAACTCTTCCATGGCTAGGACAAACCACAAAGCAGCTTACCGCCGCCGTGCGGTCCACCTCGTTCCGGCTGCTGAGGATGAAGCAGGCTTCCCCGTTGTCCATCCTGCAAACAGAGAGCAGCGCCCGTGCACCACCCAGCCCGGCCACGCCGGGAGCCTGCAGGCACCACCCGGGGCGCCCGCAGAGATGTCAGCGTGGCCATCGTCACCCAGCCAGTGACACTGCGCTGGGGACGCGTGTGGCTGAATTACACCGTGCTTGCAGCCGTCCTGCATCCCCCCGAGGAATATTTCATGTTTAGGGATTAGTGGGCAGCACAGGCAGCAGCCGAGCATCCCCAGCAGCAGCGTTTTGGCCCCAGCCCTGTACCCCCCCTCGTGGCTGCCTGCAATCCACCCATCCTGCTGCTCACTTGGCTCTCATGAGGTCCTGGTCCTTCAGCGCAGAGCCCTGGAGGTAGATGACCCGCTGCGACCACAGCGGGATCTGCAGGACCCTCCGCACCTGGATATCCATCTCCGTGGGGCACAGTATCACCACGTAGTAGTCCTGAAAGAGAGAGGCTTGTTGTGGGCTGGCGTCCCGCATGCCTGCAGACAGAAGTGAGCAGGATTTTTAAAACTGGGTGTATGGAATGAAGGCTGAGCATTGGTAATGAAGTGTAGGTGAGCTTTGCAAGGAAATGCCAATCTGAAGCAGCTCCGTAGTGCTGGCGCCCCGTGGAAACGGAAAGGCACAGTCATTTGCTAGAAGATTGCTAATTATGTGGGGATATTCCAGTCAGGTAAAGCCCCTGTGGTTTTGCAGTTACTCATTCTGTTCCCGTGTCAGACTTCATCCACTGGAGACATCCTTACAGAAGTCCACCCAGGCTTCCCCACACAGAGCTGTATGGGGTCTGGCCACAAAATCAGGGCAGATCAGGCAAAACAAGAGCCAGGCTCAGTTGGTGTGGCCTGGCCATGCCCAAAACCACTGAAACCCAGCATGGGCAAAACGCATAAGCCGTGAACACGGGCACGGGCCCGGCCCTGACCTGCAGGCGCGGGTGGGCGTAGAACTCGTTGAGGAAATCCATGAGGAGGTCGATCTTGAGAGAGCTGACGCACAGCACGACGTGCTTCTCCGTCTGGGCCCGGTGACGGCTGTAGTTGCCTCCTGACTTCTGCCGCTCCATCCACAGGTAGACGAGCTCCTCGAACTGCAAGCAAAAGCAGGGGGCTGATGTCCCAGCAGCAGGGCAGGGAGGCAGGCCGCGGTGCTTTGCTGCCTCCCAGACACGGTCTGTGGGGTGGCTGATGGCAGCAGGCAGCTGGAGGGACCCTGGGGACGTGGGGAACGTCCCCGTGTCCAGCCCAGGGTCTCTGTCCTGCCTCCCCAGCCCTGGCTCTGACCTGCAGCGGCAGCACGACTAGGGCGACGCAGATCATGATGACGACGAGGAGCTGGGAAGGCCAGATCTTTGGTGTCACGTCTCCGTAGCCCACCGTGGAAAAGGTGACGATGCAGAAATAGAAGGACTTGAAGAGGGAGAGCTTCTCACCTGCTCTTTCCAAATGCTGGATGCCGCAGGTGCTGCAGGGGGAAAGCACAGGGCCCTCGAGCACTCATCTGAGAAGATTGCCTTCGCTGACAGGGACTCACGAGCCCCATAGCTTCATTTCCTGTCCTCTCAGCAACTGAATTGGTATTATATGCTTCAAATCCAGACCAAAGGGATGGGAGGAAAGCCCCAGAAGCCTGATTTAGATCTAAGCACCCACCCGGAGCAGGGCTCCTTTTGGAAACCTGCCCCTGCTCTTGGCCAAGCACGGGGTAAGGGCCCTGTTAATTAGCTGGGCCTACAAATGAGCTGCTCAGAGGCATGGTGGCGGGGGTTCGGTGACACTCACCCTGTGAAAACGAGACAGAGCAGGGTGCAGATCAGGATGAGCACCTGGTTGAACATCGCCGACTGGGTCCGCTGGATGGCTCGGTGCAGGTCGTTCTGGGGATGGGACAGGAGCCTCAGCAGCAGCACAGCCACAGCCCCTGCAGCTGCCCGCAGGCTCCAGAAATGTGAAACCCTTGGCAGGGTCGGGCATTTCTGCACAGAGCCATGATGGTCAGCCCAGGGCTGAGCTGTGCCGTGGGACTGGGGGCACGTGGAGCGGGTGGGCATCCCCTGCTCACACACCGAAGGGACCCAACCCGCAGCCCAGCCTCACCAGGAGGTGGCCAGCCAAGCCTCAACCCCACAAACTTCGTCCCAGCACCTGAAAACCTGCCCAAAATCTGCCCTCGGGCACCTTAGTGCCAGGCTGTGGCACAGCAGCCTTTTAGTTCCTATGGCAGAGGAGGTGGGATGTCCAGGAGGGATGTCTGGTCACTTACTATCATGTTTTCCAGGGCGTACTTGGCAAGCCAGCAGTTCAGAAAAACGGGGATGAACAAATTCCGCAGAGGAGGCCAGAATATCTAGAAAAGCAAGAGTTTCTCACAGGCTGACTTGCAAAGGACTCGGAGCAATGGAGTTCTTTACCAAAAATAACTGCCAGCTGTAAATACTGCTTGGCCAGACACCTGCTTTTCTATATTTCACCACCAAAACCACAGTACGTGTTAAACTTAAAGTTGCTTTAAGCGACCCTGGGGAATACACACCGTGATAATGAAGGGCACTGTGTTGATCATCTCCAGGATGAACGAAATGCGGAAAATCTGTTCCCAGATGTTCCCCTGAGGAATTAAAAGTAACAACAATTAATTAAAAAGCTTGAAAGTATGCCAAAGGCCAATTAAGATGCTCCCAGTGCCCCGGCCCCTGCTAGACGTGCGAAGGATGCGCAGGCAGGATGATGCTGCGCTTTGCCTGGCAGTTGCAGTACTGGTGCCAGACAAAACTTCCCAAAATGCCCATTTTTTTCCCAGATGGGTGGCACCTCTGTCGGTGGCTGTCCCTGACAAAAGCTGGGGACAGTAACACTTCGTATAAGGACTGAGGCAGCAACAAACACAAACCTCTGATTCAAACAATGTGGGGGATGCCGGGGCTGAGCCTTTTCTGCCCCCAGGGATGGGAATCAGCCACCGATGGGCCCAAGCCAGAGAAATATATCCACCAGCCACACAAAACATCCAAAAACCCTCCCGAGGACTGTGAGGAGATGCCATTTACTAAGGTCCCTGCCTTTGGCCAGCTCAGGGAGCCAGCACACCCCCATCCCCTGAGGCAGCACCCGCTGGCAGCAGCGGGACAGACGTACGGAGGACAAGTGGCCACAGTGACCACAGCCTCCTGGCATGGTGCTCACCTTGTAGCTGAGATAGATGAGCAGCATGGTCTCCAGGAAGCTGATCAGAGCTATGCTGACCTGCGGAGACAGACAGCAGGCACTGCTCGGGGTGTGCTCCTGCAGCCGCCTCCAGCAGCAGCTGCTGCACACCTCAGCCTCAGCCTCCCCGCTCGGTTTTCCTGCACCCGTCTGGTGCGTCGGTGGGCACCCAGCACCGTTACCTCCATGTGGCCAGGAACTCACCTGAACAGCCCACAGCGGCAGCTTTCTATCCACCCAGAAGATATGTGACCTGCAAAGAACACAGCAGATGGATCCGAACCGTAGCCTAATTAGCAGCGCCTTTACTCCTCACTGCCTGCCAGCCCGAGGCCATCTCTGACTTCATCCAAGGCAGGCTCGTTACTGGCATTGCTCCATGCAGAGCCTGAAGCCGGGTCTGACAGTCCCCGAGCTCCTGTGACCCCACCCAGCACAGCTCCTGACCCACCAGTGACCCCAGCCCATTCCAGTCCCCTCCTCACTGGGAGGCTCCGTGCCCACCGCTGTGTCCCCGCTGTCACAGCAGAGCCAGACCCAGCACCACGAGCATCCCACAGCTCACCAGTTTATCTTCGTGGACTGGTTGAAGACTGTGTAGTTCTGCTTTTCACATTCCCAGCTGGAACAGAAACAGAAACCCAGGGAGAGCAGTCAGTGGGACGGTGGAGGGACAGAAGGACGGACAAGGGGTGCAAGCTTTGGCTCCCCAGCTCAGGGGATGCCATCTCCAATCTGTCCTGACACTGGGAGAGGCCCTTGGACAACATCCTATGGGGTCAGGCTCGTGCTGGTGCCCATCCTGGTGGTTTCTACAGGACCCTACCTTGCCCCAGCAGTATTAAACACTTCAGTCACCCTGCCTGCTGGGTGCACTCCCACAGGCCAGCATCTGCTTTACCATGTGCACACCCAAAGGGGCTGATGTCCCCCAGCTAATGGTGGGGTGTCCCCAAATTGCAGCTGCATTAAACCTCACAAGGCTGCCTGCCCATGTCGCTCTTAATTCTCATGGAGTCGCAACCACTTTTGGGCAGTGCAAATGTCCTTGGCCGTTTGCAACCTTTACACAGAGAAAATCAAACTGCTAATTCTCATAGAGCGCCCTAGCCCTCTGAAAAAAAAAATAAAAATAAAAATCTGCATGTGAGATAAACAAAGCAAGGACATATTAAAAACAGGGCTCTGCTGAAACCCAGAGCAGAGCTGCTAGATGGAATCATCTGTCACCTCGGGGATCTGAATGGCAAAATGCATTTCATTCCCTAACACTTAAATGGGATTTAGCAGACGTGTGTGTCTTCAAGGGCGTCGGCATCCAGAAAACACCTGCCTGGCAATGCGCTGAGCGTGTGCCTGGGCTGCGTGCCCCAGCTTTCAGAGCCCTGGCCACAGGAAGGGTGGCACTCACCAGCCTATGCCCTCCTCCGGGTTGTCGAGCAGGACGCGGACGATGTAGAGCAGGCAGGTGAGCAGCTTCAGCGAGAAATTGAAGAGGCGAATCCTCAGACCTGCGGTGGAGGGGGCACGGCGTGGGCAAAGCAGGGTCCCACGGCACGGCCCCATGGCACAGCCCTATGGCACTGCCCCAGAGCAGACACAGAAGAGCACGGGATGGGCAGAGCCCCCTCGCAGGGCTGCGGGCAGCGTGCAGGAGGGGCACCGAACAAATCCTCTCCATCCGCTCTCCCTCCCCAGCCAGTTGATCGGGTTATTACTCAAAGTGCAAGTGAGGAATTTATCACATTTTCATTAAAATCTTCCCCGTGGGCACCCTGTTGTGCCACGCTCCAGCATTTTAACGAGCCGGTAGGATGCAGGGAGGAAAGGAAAATGTGGGCTTATGAATTAACGAGCGGGCTCCCTCCGGACAGCTGATGAGAAAACAGCTTCCAACAGCATTAGTCAAGGGGCAGCTCATTTGCGGGGCCGAAGAGAGGGTGAGGGGTTTTGAGGGGCCATGGGGGTGCCCAACTCCAGCTGGGGACAGGGCACGGGGTGGTGGCAGCCCCAGGCTGGGCACCACATCCTGGCTCAGCACCAGGGCTGGATGGGGCCGGCTGCCAGCAGATGGCAATGGTTTCTCGTCCCCACTGCCACACGAGCAGGGATCACTCACTCGACCGCTGGTTTTTGATGAAGAAGAGCTTCAGGCGCTCCTTGAAGGTGTTCTCATTCACGTAGAACTCCACCTGCACCCTGCGGGGACAGCACCCATGGGGACGGTCAGTGCGGGGGGCATGGGCAGGACCCCCGCACCCAGCCCTGGCCCCTGCAAGCTGTATCTCCCCCGAGCCATCCCCGGCAGCCCCATTGTCCCCAGGGCAACCCAGCACCCACTGGTGGCATCCCACTGCCCCACGGCATGGCTCCAGCTTGGGTGAAGGGCTCTGCTCTCATTCAGGTACACCAAGCTGGAGCCTGGGGGGCAAACACCTCCCCTAACGTGCACCATGCAGCTCTCTGCACCCCCTGGGATGCTGCTCTCCCCCTGGCTGTATCCCCCCAGCTCCGTCCCCCTGCCTGCTCGCAGGGCTGCAGCCAGCCAGGGCCATGTCCCACACCCCGGCCTTACCCGTGCCAGAGCAACACTCGGCAGCGAAGCTGTTAAGAACCAAATCTGATCGAAAAGGAGGAAAATTCCCCGTGTTGCTAAGAAACCGCATTTGGCCGTTCCAGAAGAAGCCAGGAGCTGCCAGCCAGCCCTGAGCATCCCTCGGTGGCTGGTGGCACCGGGGTGAGGCGAGGGACAGCCACCACCGGGGGCTTCTCCCAGACAGGGTCGGAGCCAGGAGGAACGAGGGACCAAGCCAACCCCGCTCGTCCCAGCCCCGCTGGGCACGGCTGCTCCCATCCCAGACACATCCCCCCCTCCAGCTCCATCTTGTACACCCAAAACCAGAATCCAGCCCCAAATCGTTCCCGTGGGCAGGGCTGTAAGGCACACTGCCTGCTCAGTGCAGCCTGACGCTCTGCTTTAGGTTCCCAGCAGGACAGGGCCCACTCTTCAGTGCCACCACTAATAATGGGGTCAAGTGCCAAGATTTAGCAATTTCCCCTCTCTCACTCTATTTGCTAAGCCCCTGAAACGCTGCTGTAATTACTATTTTTTAACTGCTTGGAGGTCACCAAGGCGCATTGCCAGGCGAGGCGCAGACCACGGGCACCAAACCACGGTGTCAGACCCCGAGTCCCCCGCCCCGTGCCTTCCATCTCCGCAGTCCCTGTGCCCACGTGGCAGGGGCTGCAGCCAAACACGGCCCCGAGGACGTGATTTATGGGGCAGCAGCTGCCAGGCTCATGTGCTAGACGGGAAAACAAACCTTCACCGTGTGTGAACACCGAGCTGGGCGGGCAGGGAGCTGGGGATGGCTCAGGAGCCCCCACTATTTGGACCCTGTGCTGTGATGCCAGCATTTAGCAGCTGGCTGTGCCCGCAGGAACGTGGCATCCCTTCGAGAGCTGCTCGTCAGGTTGGAGAGGCAGGCTTGTACTTTACAAGCTTCTTATGTACAAAAAGCAAGCACATGGAGAGAAAACCATCGCCTCAGGCAAGATAGTTGGGATAATGTTTTATAAGAGTTATCAAACTTTCAGTTGCCAAATGTGTCCCTCTGGCCCCAAAGCAACGCAAACCCCAACGCCTGCACCCCGCACGGCCGGGACGGCAGCAGAACCTCAGGGGCTGGCAGCTGAGAGATGAGGAACTTTGCAAGCACAGCTCGAACACGTTAACATTAACCTTTTCCAAAGCCAGACTTTGCAAATAATTCGGCTGTGCCAGGGCATAAATCAGGCAGCTCGCAATGCCACCCACACAAGGTAATTGCTCCTTCTCCGTGTTAAAAACCCCAAAATGCCCAGCGCGGGGGGACCTCGGGGACACCACTCATCTCCCTGCCATGAGCAGCAAAAATCCCTGGGGGCAGCCAGCTGGTTAGTCCTGCAGCCCACCGCAGGACTGTGAATATAAACGCTGGTGGATAAAAGAAGTGAATGATTAGGAGAGATCTGCTTTTGATGGTGAAGTAGCCGTACACCTCCAGTAAGAATGGCAATGCAATGGGGAGAAGGAGTACTGGGAAAGCAGCTGAAATGGCCCTGGGGGGAGGTGGGTGCTGGCTGCTGGCACGGGGCAGCCCCAGTGTGAGCAGCGCGGGGCTGGGCTGGGCACTGGCTGAGTCCCACCCATGGCGAGCGAGTGGTGGCTTTACTGGGCAGCAGTCACAGGAAAGCACAACAGATCCCGCTTCCAGATAGGGACCTAATGGATCAGATCTTTTAGAGCACATCCTCTAATTTCACTATCAAGAATTCAGCTTAAAATAAAAATCAGCGTGCCCATGGCACACCCCGGCTGCGCTACCACGCCGCTCGCAACCCCAATTCAGCATCCCAACTGCCCGGCTCACCCAAGACACTCTCCCCAGAGCCCCCATGCCCACAGCACCCAGTGAGGAGCCCCAGCCCCCCAGGACCCCTGTCTGCAGGGTTTGCACCAGATCGTGCCCTCCCAGCACCCGGCAGCTCTGCGGGGCCATGCCCTGGGGGGGCGGCAGCAGCTCAGCCCCGCCAGCCGCCCCGATAAGCATCAAGGTACAAGTTTGGTTACAAGCCCTCGCTTGGCAGTGTAATTACTGCTATTATGCACTCCATAATGCCTGAGCAATTTCATTTTCTTCGCCCGGTTATTTACTGTGCTTTATTAATCTAAGATTAGAGACAATTTGTTCTAAGGCGATGAGCTCCCGAAAAAAAAGACACAATAATTTCTTCTGAAAAGCGCAGGGTACGAGACCGAAATGGGCACAGCCCTGCTCAACGGCGATACAACAGGCGAGGAGGAGCCCGGCCAGCTGCCAGCCCCCACCCACACCCCCCCCCCAGGCCTCACACACCCCCTACCCCACCACCAACCCACCCGTGACGGCGACAAGCACGGCTCCACGCCGGGGCTCACCCTGGGGGGCCGCGGCTGTACCCCGAGCTCCTCGTCCCCATGAGGCCCGGGGGGCACGGTGGGCACAGTGGCTCCTCTCCGGCCCCGTGGCTGACAGCTGCCTGAAAACTGAGACGGCTCCGGGAGCAGCACCCAGCAGGGACCCAGCGCCCAGCACCGCCTGGATGCTGCCCAAAATCTGGCCGCTGCTCCCCGAGGAGGGGTTTACGTGCATGGGATGCTTTGGCTCTGTTTCACGAGGATGAAAATATTTCACCGTGAGAAATGTGTCATGGAATAAATGTGGCTCTTGAAAGAGAGGAAGAGGTATCAGCAGCTCTCTGCATCTCCAATCCCTGCTCCTACACTGCAGCTGGCTGGGGAGCACCATTCTCACCCAGGGAATGTCTCAGGACGAGGGAGGAGGCGACCAGCACACGTGGGGACACCAGGAGCCACCACAGGGAGCTGCTGGGGACAGCGGAGGGGAGATGGGCGCACGTCTGCGTGCACATCGGGTGCATGCATCAGGTGCAATTACAGCACCTGGGCGCCTGCCAGAGCGAGACGCGCGCCGCAGGCTGCCCCCGCGCTCCGTCAGCACTAATTGAACAATTGCTCGGAGGAGGGGGTGTCGCGGCTCCGCACCGCCCGCACGGCTCAGCCCCGGGAGCAGGCAAGGCAGCGGCTTCGAAACGGAGCCCTGTGGGCTCTATTGCTCAGTGGCTTCCTCAGGATTTTCTCCGTTTACCATGGGAATAAACTGAGGAAAAAAAACAACAAGGTATCTCCTGTTTTATTACAGGAGATTTGTGCCTTGTGCCCAAGGGAATGAGGTGATATTGCCAACCTCTCCGCGGCAAATTAAACGCAGCTGGGCTCGGGTAATGCCACCCTGGCTCCAACAGGGAACACTACAGATTTTTTAAGATTCAGGTAAAAAGCAGGCTCCAAGCAGCTGCTTTTGGAAAGGGGCTGCCCACCAGCAAGGGCAGCTGCACCTCGTGAGGCTGGTCCTCCCAGCCACCCATCACGGCCCCATTCACCAGCTCCACAAATGTCTCCGTGCCACCAGGAAGAATGGCTCAGGCCCTGCCCATGCTGCAGGAAAATCTGTACCAATAGAGCAGAAATCTGCTGCTGAACTTATTTTTCTCCCTGTCGTTCACTGGGGAGGCTGCTGGGGAAAGTGGGAGCTTTGTGCTGCAAGAGCTGACCGGCTCGTCGTGCCCTGAAGGATGCTGCGGTTCCTCTCCAGCTCCATTCAGCACCTGTGGCGCTCAGCCTCGGGCCGAGTTTGCAGCCTCGAGGTGTGATAGCTGCGGGTGGTGAGGAAGGGATTTTCCTCCTCACACGTGGGCAGCACGAGCCCAGACAGGGACACACTCATCCCTGCATCGACCACACGGGGAACCCAGCCCTGCGCTGCCCCGCAGCCACACCGTTGCTCTCAATAATAAATAAAAAGATGAAAATCCAGAAAGAGAAGATGCAACAGAATAACATGCTGCGCTTTGTTTGCCCTATTTGTTTTGCAACATTGGAGATTGACACTCAGGAATCTGCTCCGATAATTGCTTCTGCTGATGAATCTGGATTGTTTAATTAGAGTCTGCGCACGGAGCTCATCGCTAATGGGCAATCACCAGTTTGCTGCCAAGATATCACTCCTTCCCCAGGAAGGAGCTGAGCAGATATTGCTCCCCGTGGTGGGACCCATTTTGGTTTCAGGAAGCTCTGCAGGCACTGCCCACGACCCTCGGTGCCAAGAGCAGCCAAGGAAGGAGCTGGGGCAGCCCGGAGCACCCCAAGCACCGCTCGTGGCAGCACGTCCTGCTCGCGCCGCTCCCGACACGACATGCAGGCATGCACGGCACTTACTGTGAGAAGGAGGAATCCACGCTGAAATCCTCGGCGTGGGGCCTACAGGGTGAGAGCATCACAAGGGGCGAGGTCAGTGTCCAACAAATGGCACGGTGGGCAGGCAGCGCCAGGGAAAGCTGGCACTGAGCCCCGGGACTGCTTGGGGTCACCCCAGGGTCCCACCTCGGGCACCCGG
The DNA here is from genome assembly GCF_009819795.1 of Aythya fuligula. Lineage (NCBI taxonomy): Eukaryota > Metazoa > Chordata > Aves > Anseriformes > Anatidae > Aythya > Aythya fuligula. The sequence goes on along the minus strand of NC_045577.1, from coordinate 2,643,912 downwards.
GGATGCTCGGGTGGCTTGGTGAGTGCCCGGCTCTTCTACGGGCTCAGCTCCGCAAATAAAAACCTTTACTTGTGCTCTTTGGGTTTTCTTTGATGAGTCTCTGCTCTGCCTCGAATCAATTTCACACTTTGTGCAAAGATTTTACATTTGGGAAGGTGCCGCTCGGGGTGCGGCTGGGCGTCTGGCACCGTGGGATCCTTGCGCACCTTCAGAGAGCTGAGCTTGTGCTCACGGTTGGTGATGATAAAAAGGAAAATAAACAAAAATAAATGAACACAAAAGAAAGATGACAGTGACATGGGGTGTCGATGGTGTGGTGGGAGAGAGCATAAAGATGGGCAGGAGCATGGGGCGCTGCAGAAGGTTCCAGCTTCACGCCGTGCAATGTCCCTGAGGGTCCCAGCAGAGCCCACCTCAGCTGAAGGAAATTCCCCCACAAGCTGGGGAGCAGCCCCACAGCCCCACACAGCACTGCCCCGCTGCCATCCATGGCAATAACCCTTCCCTGGACCGAAATAACACACAGCAGCACGGTGCTGGGCAATACAGCTGCGAAGGAAAGAATCCCCTGTGCCAAAATGATCCCCTTTCAATAGGGGATGGATGCGACCCCATGGGAGCCCCCGCACAGCCAGTGCCCTCCTGCCTTTTGGGGGAGGCAGCCTTGTTTAACCCGATCAGGGCAAGTAGGCGATACCACCAAAAAAAAAGGGGCAGATCCAGCCTGGGAAGGATTTCTTTCATTTCACCTCACGCTTTATGAGCCCACAGCGCTCTAGTATAGTCCAAACAATATAAAAGCAATAAATCCTCATTTCAATTAAAATGCGAGCCCAACAGAAAGCGAATTCACTCCCCAGCTATCCAGCTAACAGAGAAGCCTCCCTGCCATATATTGAGTTTGCTGTTCTGCCTCTGTTGTTATCTGTGTGACTGCTGCCCCGAGAGGGTTTGAGGATGTCCAAGCAGGCACGCAGCGAGAAGCCGAGGTGTGAGGCTGGAGCCCTCCCTCACCAGACACAGCAAGAGCAGAGCAGCCCCCCCATACCCCTGGGATGCAGACCTGGCCCTCCACAGCCCCACTCCCTGCCCTGCAGCTTTGCACCCACACCCATCCCAGCACTGATGGACCCCAGGTTTGGGGACAAACATCCCCGAGCTCCTCCAGCTGCAGAGCGGAGGCAAGGAGAGCGCAGGAAGGCGCCCAGCCAGCCCCGCTCCCCTCGCATAAAATCGGATTAACGCAGCAGCAGGGGCTGCTCCAGTCCCCCTGGCACACGCTGGGTTTTGCACAGGACGTGTCCATGCCTCGCAGCCACATTATGGGCAAGAAACAGCAAATTAATTGATTTTCTCCTAATTCTCCTTTCACCAGCAGCTGGCAGCTGGATGGTGAGAAGCTGGCACAAAGGGGGGGTTGCTCCAGACCCCACTCCCCACGGCGGGGGACAAAGGCTCCCGAGCAGCACCTGCCTGGCTCACAGAGGGAGGAGGCAACCCCAAGGTGTTGTGCTGAAACTTTCCCTCTTCCCCCCAGGCACCTGAATTCACAAAACCTGTCTAATTGCTGAGAAAATACGTAAAATAATTTTTAAGGAAAACTAAACCCCACTCCAATTCTCACCTGAAAAAGGGTTGTTTTCCAGACACCAAAAACTTAACGAAAAGTTGGCAGGCTCAGCTTACTGCAGGAGGGCCGGGCCCACTTTCTGCAGGGAGGATGGACAGGGGGACCTACAGGGCATAGCACTGCTTCCACAGGCTGTGTTTTAATGGGTTTTAATGGGTTTTAAACAGCCTGCTTTGAGTTCACCTGTTTATTTTCTCCAGATCAGCCTTCCTGAGCATCGCTGCACCCCTCCTGCCCGTAACCTGACAATCCCTGGCCGGGCTAGCAGGGTGCTCAGCCCCGGCTCCCTGCAGTGCCAGCAGAGAGCAGAGGCAGAGCAAAGAAAGGAACTTCGCTGCCGCAGACAGCTCTGTCATCTGCTCCTGGAGCTGCAGCCCCTCGCAGAGGGCAGGGCTTTACTGGGAGGGGAAGAGACAACGGCACGTTTATTATTAGAACAAAAGGCAAGCGAGGAACCTTGCTTGTGTACAGGAGCGAGCAGGCACCCGCCCGCCCACGCCGCACCGCAGCTGCTCGGCACTGTCCTGCTCCAGCTGCACACCCGAGGCTGCGGCACCTCGAGGGAACGTGGAGGCATTCGGGTCCCCGGCCTCATGCAGGTAATTTGGGGATAAATACCTATGTTGTGTGTACGGTGCTTGAAGATGGAGGAGATGGGGGAAAGGCGCAGCTTTGCCGGGCGCACACGGTGCCTGCGCTCAGCTCGCTCAGGTCTCTTCCCCCCAGCCAGTTCCCAGCGCATCCTCTGCCATCTTGCAGTTTTCTGGGAGGTATTTTGGTAAACGATGGGTATTGCAGTTCACTTCTGGTTGTGAATTTCCCATCATTGCCAAGCAAAGAGTCCCTGCCTCGACTAGCGGGACCTGGATGACCCCAGGGCACCAGTGATCGCCCGCCAGCACCGCGCTCAGCTCCAGGCTGCTCAGTTAACACCTGCCAGGCTCGGAGGCATCTCGAGGTCAGGAGCTAAGGAAACTCCCAGCCTGGACAGGTCTGTCCTCCTGGGGAGGGGACGGGGCAAGGCAGAGGGACTAAAGTGAACCATGCGAGGTAACCGCTGGGGAAGGCTTCCCAAAGCGCCGTGCATGCTCTGAGACAGGAGATGCACCACGGTTCTTACCATACTGACAGTGAGAAACTAATCCACAAAAATAGCCCGATGTGAGAAGGACAGATGGGAGGAGACGAAAAAGGAAAGCAAAGAGGGGGAGAAAGAGTGAGAAAGAGGAAGGGAGAAGCGAGCGGAGCAGGCACGCGTCTGGCCACCAACACGTGCGGGATGGGACGGAGCAGCCCCGGTGGATCCGTGGCTCACAGCGTGCTCAGAGCCTGGGGGCTGGGCTGGGGACTGCGTTACGAGCCACTTGCAGATGGTGCCCAGCATCTGCTGGCGCTGCCAGCCCTGACCTTGCAGAAACGCTTGGCTCGCCCGTGTGCCAAGCCCACTGGGCAAAGCAGCCCTGAGAGGCAGAGGCGGCTCTTAATGCACGTCTCCCTGCCTTCCTTGATGGGCTGAGTGGTTCCCTGTGGCCCTGCTGAGCCCTGGGGAGGCAGTGCTGCACCCCAGCTCCACGGGTCCCTGCTTGCTGCAGCCCTGTGCCACCTGCAGTGGGGCTGGCAGTGGGGACAGCTTGTGCCACCCTCAGGGATGCTCCCATGGTGAGGCTCAGGGTCTGTCCTGCTTGCTCGCACCACACCAAGCAGCTCAGCCTCCTCCTCCACAGCAATGCTCTGCCCCAACGCCCCGCCGGGCCCTGATGGGGGACAAGGGACCAAAAATAAACAGGGCAAAAACCCAAGCGCACGTTTCGAGCGTGGGCGTCCTTCGGCTTGGCACTGCATCCACATCTCGGTGCCTATATAGGGCACGGCGCCTTGCAGGAGGAGCGTGACGGGAACGAGGAACCCAGCAGGACCTGCAGGGATGGGGAGCACAGACACAGACTGAAACACGTCCAAACCCTGCAGGAGGGAGCCGGGAGCTAAGCCCTGGGCAGGACATGAGGACTTGGGGACCAAACAGGGATGGCAAGCACCACCATGGAGCATATCTGGGGTGAGGGCAGGAACCAGGCAGCCCCAAACCCACCTGTCTTGAGCCAGCAACAGTCGCAGGCTGTGTTTACAACCCCTCTGCTCGGCACGACTGCTGGCAGCTCCCTGTGCCACCAGCTGGGACCCGGGGCTGCTGCCTCTCCTCCAGGACCAACCGTGCTCACAGCCTGGTGCCGCTCGGGATCTAAGGTATCGGGCACCTCACCCGTTTCTGCTGGAGCCCATTCAGTGCCACACTGCTGGGGTGGCAGAGCAATCACCTGCCCCATGGAGGAAGGAGATGCTCAAGCAAAACACACCAGCTCCTTCCAACAACAGTCTCCAAGGTGGAGAGGGGGGCCCACAACGAGCCCCTCCAGTCCCTACGCTGGGCACATCCCAGCCCCTTACCCTGCTTTGCCATGCACAACCCCCAGCAGAGCATCCCAGCGGTGCACAGGAGAACAACCCAAGCATGAAGAGGTGCTGGGGGATTCCTGGGATGCTGACCACGAGGCAGACCCCAGATGGAGAACATCCCCGGTGCGCTCGCTGTGCTGGGGCAGGCTGCGGAGATGCCCCATGCTCAGCCCTGTGGGACATCCCCACCACTCCCATTTAGGGCAAATCCCTCCCAGATTCCCAGGCAAAACCCTAGGGAGCCAGCCAGGCTCTTTTTTCAGGTCGCCTCCGTGACAGCTCGCAGCAGCACAGCCCGCAGCACTCCGGCTTTCTGCGCACCCAGCGCTGCGGGGGCACATCTCAGCGCCGCCTGCACCGCCTGGCACCGCCGGTCCCAGCCCCCAGAGGAGCAGGGCAGGAGCTGTGCCCAGCACAGATACAAAAACACTCTGCTGAGCACACCGTCTGGGTGCCTCCTGCCCCAGCACTGCTCCGTTTCTGGTAGAAGGTTCTGAGAAGTGGGGCTCAGCCCTGGTAGCGGAGAGCTGGGGCTGGCGGGGGGCAGATTTTTGCCATGGCAAAGGCAGTGCTCAAACAGCCAGACAGGCAGACAGACAGACACACAGACCCGCCAGCACAGCCCCCTGAGAGCTCCTTTCTGGGGGCCAAATCCAAAAGAGCACCAGCAGATGAACCAAGGAGGGACCTCAGAGGTGGGCAAGCCCCGGGAAGGACTCTCCATCCCCCCTGCAGCCAGCTCTCCCCAGAATCGCCTCACCTGAAGCTGGTGCACAAAAAACATAGGCTTTTATTAAAGCAAAGCCAAAAGAAATTTGGAAAAATATCGCTTTTGGCTTCTTGCCCTCCCCCAGGGGGGTTCAGCCTGGCAACACAAAAGCTGCAGGTGGAACTTGCACCCGGCGCTTGTTCCCGAGACCTGCCATGGAGACCATCACCGAGCAACCCGGCTGTTAAACGGAGAGGTTTTCATGGTCCCAGCAGCCCGACCGGGCCCTTCCACAGCTCTGCTCGTGTCTGGGCATCAGGCGACAAACACACACCCAGCACGAGCTGTTTGTCAACGCCTGGCGGCCCCCCGGGAGACCACGCATCGATTGCTCAGGAATTACATTTTCAAACATGTCTGGGAGGTTTTCTCGCTCTGCATCCAAGAAGCCTTGGTTAAACTCTCCCACCAGCGTGCTGCTATTCCTCGCCGGGCTGCTGCTCAGTTCCCTGTACCATGGCTGAAGCGAAGCCCCACTTCTCGGTGCCAAAAATACCACAACCGCCAGACGAGGAGAGGCTGGGGGCGGTGGGACCGCGGAGCCTGCAGAGGAGAGGTGAGGGAAGGAGCTAATTGCTGCCTTTAGCTACCCGGCGGGGCGAGAGGCAACCAGACTCCTCTCCGCGTGCTGAAAGGACGGGAGGGAGCAGTCACAAGACGCAGCAAGGGAAATTCTGACTAGATATAAAGAAAAAAATATTCACCCGCGGAGTGATTAAGCACTGCGATAGGCGGGCAGGGAGGCTGAGAAAGCTCCGTCCTGGGAGGGTTCCAAAACTCGGCTGGATCGGTCCTGAGCAACCTGATCCAACCTCAACCTTCATCCCCTGACAGCAGGCACAGACCTCCTGCCGCCCCTTCCAACCTGAACTAGTCTACAGCTCTCATTTTCTTCCCCAAACCTTAGCATCTTCATTCGGTTTCAAACAACAGCACCTCGTGCTCCTGCAGCCTGAGTTCAGGACTCCTGCAGCGTGCTCCTGCAATGCTCAGAGTGCCCGGAGAGCTCGCCCTGGGGCACACCAAAGCTCTGTGGAGCTCCGTGCCCAACCTCCGCGCCATCCAGGACAGCAGGACCACTGCCAGCCCCTGGCCCTCCCAGCTTTTTGGGCAGATCTTCAAACCCGGAGCCGTCACGGGTATGTTTACAGTCCCTTAAGAATATCAGTTTGCCCTGGGATGCATAATGGCCAGAATTTCCCCTACTTCCCAGCAGAGCTGCATAAACAGGACACAATTATCTTGTAAAAATGTTTTTTTTTTTTATTTTTTTTAAAAAAAAGTCCACATGTCCGGTGATACAAAGAGATCAACAGCCCACGGAATGAGATCCGAGCACGGAGATTTACATATCCTCACGCCTGCCAGCAGCTGCCTCCCAGAGACAGAGCCCTCAGCCTGCAGCACCGCAGCAGCGCCCTACGGAGAGCACAGCGGAGAATTTGGCTTCCCTGTGATTTTGTCCCACCCTCTCCAAGTCCCCCCCAGCACCAGCCCCATCTCATTTGGGAATGAAGCCACCTCTCACAGAGCTGCCTGGCCAGCCCCAGCCCGCTTGCACCGGTCCCCCCTGGGCCAGCCCCGTGCGCCCTTTGGTGGCCTCACAGTGCGCAATGTGTGGGGCCATGGTGCTCTCTGCTCCCCGATCCTTTCCCAAATCCATTTCTCTCGTTGTGACCAAGAACCCCTAAAAGCTTTGAGGCACTGCAGCAACTAAGAGACAGAGCAAGAGGCAAATGAAGTAGGTGAGAATAAAATTCCCTGGCTTCAGCCGTCTGGAGAGCTGCTCTGCATCCCTGGGAACATCCTGTAACCCACATCTTCTCCCACCGCCACCGTGCAATTTCACTCCCAGCAACAATTCCTGCTAACTCGGTAACGCTGCTTCTGTCTGGCTTTGGAGGAGACGAAGCGTCTCAGACGTATTCATAATTTCAGAAGCAATCTTCCTCCCTTTGTTGCCTGCAGACGCAGTGCCATACGAGTGCACAAACCTCGCTCATAACAGCCAACTTGATTATCAAGGAGCAGCGCAGGAGAGCTCAGCAGTCAAGGAATTCGGGCTCAGCCGGCTGCCAGAGGAGCGCAGAAGTGTTGCCATCAACTTCTAAACCTCTTGCCAGGACTGTCCCCAGCACCACCACCAGTTCCTTGCAACAGGACTGCAGCAAAACCCGTGACTTCCAGGGAAACCCAGGACTCTGGGGTCAACGCTGGGTCTTTATGAAGCCCTGGGCAGGAATCCCTATGTTTAACTGCAGCTGATTAACAGGGGTTGGGATGATTTCGTACAAGTCCCCCAGCTGCAGGAATGAGCCTTGTCCCAGCCCTGGCATATCTGGGTTTGAGAGGCCTGGCACCGTGCTGAGGGGCACATCGCAGCGCCTGCAGGGGTGCCAGGAGCACGTGGTGCCAGCAGCACAGCTCCGAGCCGGGTGGGTGAGCTGTCTGTGCCATTTGGAAGGAAGGCACAAAACCAGGGAAGGCACCCCTGGAAGCACAGATGGAGATTGCCTGTCGAAGCACGATGACACCCCCCAAAATCAGGAATGTGGTTCCCGTGTACCCGCACGACACCCAGCTGCAGCCTCCCTTACGATTGCAGCTTTTGGACGCGCCAGCCCCAGCCTCACGAAGTCAGAAGGCAACAAGCCCACCCAAAAATCAGCGCCGGTGCCATCTGGAGAGCTGGCACATCACGCCCGGGCAGAGACCTGCACTCGGAGCAATGTGGGCACAGCAGGACTCTGCTTCCCAGGCCCAGTGCCAAATCAGGCACTGGGCCCAGCATGGCACCAGGGGGTTGGACACACCGCCAACCCTACCCGTGCCCCCTCCTGAGGGGTTGCACCTCCTAATCCTCGCTTGCTGCTACCTCTGCCAGCCCACCACGGGGCTACGGGAGGATGCTGCAGCCCAGGCAGTTAATTCCTTCCAGCCTAACGCCAAGCAAGTAAAATCCACCGTGAGCAGGAGCCTTCCTACTGTGCTAATTTGCACTGGAAACCAGAGCTAGAAACAGCACCAAAATCACATCCTGGGAGATACACAGCACACAACCACAGGTGAGGCGATTTTTGCTGAGAGGGAAGAGAGCATGGATGGGCTGAAATGCTGGAGAGATGGGAAAAAAAATAAAAATAAAGAATAAAAATAAACAGAATGAGAACTGAATTGCTGATATATGCATCCTCGTTATAACGAGGGGACCCAGCTTCTTCTGAAACACTGTGCAATGTACGTCGCTTTTATCCTCCTAAAAAATAGCACGTTTCTGCCTGTACATATCAGATGTGTGCTTGCAGAAAGAGGCTGCAGCATTTTCTATGGTAGCTTTTTTTTTTTTTTTTTTTTTTTTTCCCAGTTGTAAATAAATTATTCCTCGGAAGGGGGATCGAGCATCTTTTCTCCCAACTGCAAACATGGTGCTTCTGCACAGTGCGTGCTGTGCTGTAGGCAGTGTAAATAAGCTTCAGCCTTGTAGCGCACAGAGAAGGTGCAGTACAAGTTAACAGTGTCATGTAGCAGCCCTACAGTCTTGGGGCTGCCATTCACACATGCTTATGGCATATTAAAAAAACATGGAACACTTATAAAAAATGTAAAGGAACTGGCTTTCCTCTGCCCCAGCTACCCATTTCATAATCCAACTTCAGAGCCCCTGTGGCTCTTTAACATCTCTCGCAGAAGGATTTCATCTGCCACCCCTCCAGCCCCTGGTGGCACTAATCCTTTTTTTCCCATTATTCAAAAGATAAACCCTGCTGCCTCTCCCCCCCCCCCCCAAAAAAAAAAAACCCACGCACCACTGCAGTCCTGCAATACCTTTGTCCGACATCGCTCCCCAGGGATCCCATCCTCCGAGCCGGTAACAAGGGGCTCACCCCGTGGACATCCTCGGTGGTTGCCGGTGGGACGGTTTTCACGTGCGAGTTGCTCTCGGAAGGGGAATTCTTCAGCTTGGCTCTCGCCATCCTGCGAGCCTCGGCTGCTCCGAGACTCCCTCCTCTTTCCCCCCTGAACTCTCCCGTACATCGCAATCCTCACCGCATTCAGTTCAGAGCCGGCGGCATGTACCATCTCCTTCCTCCTTCCCTCTCCCCACTCGCAGCAGCCCAGTGGAACAATCCTGCCCTGTGCATTTATTTTGGTAGTGAGGGGAGTCCAGGCAAACTCTCCGGCCTTGCTGCTGCAACCAATTCGGTGCAAAAGGACCGGGGAAACGCTCACAATGCAGAAAGCTCTGAAATGGCTTTGTTCCGTAAATAATGCAATTGCCTTGGCAGCCTCCTTTAAAAAACAGAGGATTGCTTTACTCTTATCACCACCAGCAGGGCAGGGGACGAGGGATTATTTTTTCCCCATCCCTGTTTTTTCAGTAGCGACACGAGGGGGAGGAAGCTATTTTATCTTATCCCTCTGTGTAAAGAGCAGTGTGGACGGGGTGCCAGGGAACAGACGCAGTGTGCTTGGCTTGCAGACACCAAGCAGCAGAGCAAGGTTCCTCCTAAATGTACCCATGGTGAGCTGAGAGGAGGGAACCCACTGCTGCTTCCCTCTGAGCAGGCAGTGGGCACACAACAAGCCCACCTGGAGGTGTTCAAGTAGACCCCAGAAGGGTGCTGTGCCACGACAGCCTGGCTTTCCCTCCCCAGATGAAAGCCCCAGCTGCTGCTCCTTGAACTCGCTCAGCATCCATTTCTCAAGACATCACGCAGAGCAGGGAAATCTTCATGGCCAGGGGAGCCCCAGGCAGGGGATAAATCCATCAGGTTCCCCCATGTGGGGCTGCATCTCGTCCTCTTTCTGGGGGTGCCACCAGCCCATAGCTGCTCCTGCTATGGGAGCATCTTCCAGCTGGCCTCAGTAGTGCCAGAGCTCATGGGGACAGTGCCACAGCACCACGGACAGAAGCACCCCAACACCACCCATGGAGAGCCCCAAAACCACCCCACGGAGCATCCCAAAACCATCCAACCACCTCCTTCCTCTGCCGTGCCAGGGGCCCATCGAGCCCAGGCTCTGCTGGCAGCTCCCCTCCCTGCTGTCAGTGCCTCGAGGGGCCTCATCCCGGGACACAGAGGCAGTCCCAGGCTGGTGGGGAAGAGAAACCAGGTCCCTGCCTCCTGTTAACAAAACCCACGTTTGCCTACTCAGCGAGTAATTTCTTAATGGGATTTCTCCGTACGACGTGTTTTATTTCAGCATTTTGAAATGTAAAATGGATAAAAAACCGCAACCCATTTACTGATGTGCCAGCTTTCAGCACACATTTAATTTCTCCTTTTGCCTCAAAATGATTCATCAGATCAATGCGCCTGGGTCCTCACCGAGCTGCTCCTGCCTGCTTCGGGACTTGCTTCAGCCCCCCAGCCCCTGCCCTGGCCCACGCTGCGTCCTCTGCTTCGTGCCCCCCCAGCCAAAAAGGGCCAGGGGCTGGGGCTGTGGGACAGCTCCTGTCCTACAGGCAACTACCTGTTGGTTCTGCTCTGCGTGGTGTCCCCAGCTCCAGAGGAATAAGACATTCAGCATCGAGGTTTGATGGGAAAAGTGGCTTATGCTGAAATTCTAACCCCGGCGCTAATGCCATCAAGCAGTGGCACTGGGGATAAAGAGGTATTATTAGGGAAAGGCTTGGGGAATTTTAGCAGAAAATTGAAGCCCTCCTGTCACACTTCTGTTGTACAGGAGGTGACAAAAAGCACGCAGCCGAGCCCCTTGAGAAACTCAGCTCCTGCCTGTGGGAGCCTCTACCCGAAGACACCTCTTCCATTAGGCACTTAACACGAGCCAAGGCACAAAAAACAGGAGAGAGAGGAGCGATCCAAGGCAGGGTCACAAGAAACAGGACACGGGGCTGCTGTTCTGACCGGCTTCTTCCCTTCTGAGGCAGGAAAGAGGCCGTCCAAAGCTGAGGAAACCTCCCGGAGGCTGCCAGGTCCTCCAGAGAGGGTCAGGGCTGTGCACTGTTCTTCAGGCTGCAGCACACGAAGCTGCTGGCAAGGGGAAAAAAGCAAAGAAGCACTCGACTGCCAGGTCGCTGGTGGAGCACGATGCTGTCTGTAAGAGGGGAAGGGCTCGCACTGAGTGCTGCAGCTCGGAAAGCGAAGGTCTGTTACTCAGCAAAAGATGTTGAAGACTAATTGCAGGTCCCCTGTGCTGCTGATGCCAGTTTATGGCTGATGGATGCCTACCCAGAATTCGGGCAATGCAACAGCCAAAAGGCAGCACTCAATATATAATGAGCGGTGTCCAGAATGCCTGTTCTTGCTGGGAAGTTGCATGTTCCTAGAAAGAGCAATGGCTGTAAGACGTAGCCCAAAGCACACGGTGCGAGAAGGCAAAGGACACCCCCAAGCATGGGACCACGGTGAAGGGAAGCCACCGAAACACAGCCCCAGCAACTTCACGGGCCGAACCAGAATTCCCCTGGCCCAGAAATATTTGCCCGGCTAAACGAGTGCCAAATATCCGGCTGCAAGCCAGGAAGCCAGCGTTTCATTTTAGTTTGAGAACCCATTACAAACTGCTGAGCTCTCATTCCGGGGCCTGCATTATGCAGAGCCCACTGCTGTGCCAGGGTCTAGGGAAATGGCTCGGAATTGCTCAGCAGCAGTTGCAGTCATAATAATATTTCTTAAGATAGGATTTAAAAAAAAAAAAAAAAAAAAGCAGCAGATTTTTCCTTAGTCTTAATTGAATCCACAGCAACTGTCTCATTAGATATTTCCCTTTTATCTAGGTAGCTTTCAGTCCCAACTGCCAAAACTCCTTTTACACACCGGTTCAACGTATTAATAATAAAGCATGATCTAGCTTATTGTAAGGAGCTGATGAAATGAGAAGGTGGTTCTTTTTTTTTTTTTCTTCCCAAATTCTTCTGGCAAATAAACCCGTTATGCTGAGACAGAACCCCAAAGTGTTAGCGTGACAGCTTTCTGTAAGAAAAGCCAATTTAATACCTTTAAAAACCTTGAGAATTTGCCCTGAAAAGCATAGACTCCGTGCAGGAAGACTTCAGAAAACCACACGAGGTAACTCGCTCGTGTAGGGGTGCACATTTTGCTACAAAACCCCTGTGCTCAGCGTTGCAGCAGCACCGCACCAGAGAGACGCCAGCACACATCACCCCATGCAAGGGGCTGCTGTGCCAACAGGACTACAGGGAAATAAAGACTCATTAAGGTTCGTTATGAGATCACTAGCAAACCCCCAAGTTCTGGGGAGCTCTGGGAGCTGCCCCAGGACCACCCCTGCTGGCCCAGGCTGCCCAGCTCTGCACCGGGTCGCATCCTGCCCTCACAGGGCAGCCGTCACCACTTCATGCCACAACCCCGAGGAAAAGCAAGGTCCCACGCAATTTTAACCACCACAACATCTTCAGCAGATGCAGCGCTACCTAAATTTCAAGGGCCCTACGAGTGTAACAGCATGACATTAGCATTTTGGTAAACTTCAGAGCACCGCTAATACTTGACAGACGTTACAGATTTCCCTGGCCAAGCCTTTTGCTGAAGTGTTTTTCAAGAAGCGAACCCGGGCCGGATCCGCCCGTTAGTCACCGGGGAATGCCCTACATTTCCACAATGCATTTTGCAAACAGCATTTCAAAACCTGCCAATGCCTCAAGGTTGCCAAGGTTAGTGCACAGCCCTGCAAAGCCAGCGGCTCCACGAGGCTCCTGCAGCCAGCCTGGCATTGAGAGGCACAAAGAAGAGCTGCTAAACACCGGCAGAGGCACCTCTCTCCAACTGAGCTGGCTGAAAATGTCAGTATTTTTCAGGAGACTTAAAGATTTTTTTTATTTATTTACTTTTTTTTTTTTTTTCTCTTTTCCAAAGGGAAATTAAAATTGCAGAAGACTGAGGTTTGGCTTCCTCGCTAGAATATCTTTTTCCTCTGACATTCGTTTCAGTTAAAACAACAAATTTGTCAAAAAGAAAAAAAAAAATAAATGTGTTGATGCTCCCTTTTCTTTCTCTGCGTGGGATGCATCCCTTCCATCTCCGTGGGGTGCCAGCGCTTCTCATCCTCCCAGCGCCGCGCTGCAGGCAGCGAGCCCAGAGGCTCCCCGGGAGCACCTGAGCTGCTCACCACGTGCAGCACTGGCCCAAGTAATTCTTTTCCAACCATGCCAGATCCTCCTGCCCATATTTTTGACCATCCAACGGTAGGTGGAGTTGCGGTTAATGACAGGGCTGAAGCCAAAGAGCCTCGATTCCTTTTACAGTTGAAAACGCGATATCGATACATTGATTGCTTCAGAATTGCAGAGAGATTAAAATATGCAGGAGATGCTTGGGAATCTTCCCTGAACAGCGAGGATGTGCTCGTCTATTGATAACCAGGCTTAGAAAATAAAGCCTATATTGATCCTGGATCGACCTGAAAACCTCTCTCCACTTCCCTTCCATCAGTGAGGTGAGGAAGCTCGCCCGGCACACCATGGGAGCAGGAGCCCAGCACCCGGCTGCTGCGGGGAGCCAGCAGGTCCTTCTGGGCGAGGAGCACACCACGAGCACTGGGTTCAGGAGAGAAACAACCCAACCCTCTCTGCAGGGGCTGAGGAAAAGGCAGGGGAACGCTGGAGGCTCTGAGCCAGCACCCAGGGATGCCAAAGGGGTGCTGGGGACGAGGCCACCACAGCATTTGGCAATTCAATGCACCTGGGACGTGGTTTGCAGCTAAGCACGTGTGAAGCCCCGCACCTGGCACACGGCAGCTCCCAACCCTCCCTCTCTTCTCGAGCAGCAGATTGCCAGAGGTTCTGGGGGGGTTTCCCAGGACTTTGCCTTTCTTTGCAGTGACCCCGTGTCTTGGCAGCCTCATAAAGAGATCCAGCAATGGGCTGCACGCAGCAGGAGAAAGCATTTCAATGACTCTCCCCGTGTTCTCTGTGCACAGAGGCATTATTATTCTCCATTTGCATTACTGTCACACCGAGAGGTCCCAGCCAAAACAAGCCTCCGCTCTCCTGGGTTCGGCACAAGCACAGAGCAGCAAGCCAGGCCCCTGCAAGCCTGAACTCTGACCTGGGCTGGGGTGGGATGCAGGGCAGGACAGAGAAGGGGGAAGAAACCCCCTTCCCAGGAGCTTGCTCAGAGATTTTGGCCTCTTTGAGCCCTCCAGCTAAGAAGCCAGCAATTATTTCAGTGTCACTGCTCCCCACACGAGGACGTTCAGTGCCAGGGACTTCAAGCTGGGCTTGGAGCAACCAGAGAGGCAAGGTGTGGGGCAGCAATGCTCACAGGGACTGAGGCAAAGCAGCTCTGTCTGCAGCATGTGCACACCAACCCCTAAAGCACAAGCAAGCAAACGGGGTGTGCCCAGTCTCGCAGCCATCTCCCCCAGCTTCTGGTCTCTCCAGGCACCGCCTTGGCAGGGTTAATTCCTGTGCACAACAGGACCCCGAGAAGTTCCCCGAGAAGCAGCTGGACGGATCTACACCACTGCGAGCTCTCCTTTGTATCCAGGACTCTTTCCTGACGTTTGTCTTTTTAAAAGCAACGCCATTCATATGAAAAGTTGATTACTTCCACTTGTTATAATTATTCTCACAAATAAAATCCAGCTATTCCCCCCTCTGCGAGTATGGGGGATAATGGTCCTTACCCTTCTCAGCAAAGCGTTTAAGTACCCAGCCTGAGAAGCTCTGTTCAGAGCGCTAAGTGTTATTATTAAACTGTCATTAAAAGCATTTCAGGAGAAGTTCATAAAACCGCAGGGATTTCGGGCGTCGCAGCGGCTGCCGGGAGGGCAGCTCAGCTCGGCGGATATTGCCAAAAGTGCCAGCCATGCGACAAGACCCCGCTGCCTTCAGCAGCCTCTCCTGGGGCAGAATGGACAGTGCCAGGATAAGCTGTAAGCCCCTTACCCATGCTGTGCCAGGGGGATCAGCCCCCACAGGGACTGGGATTTGGTAAGGGGGGTACCCAAAAGAGCCCGACCAGAGAGCCCAGAGCAGCAGCGTGCCACTGTCCACCACATCCCCTGGCAGCTGCCCGAGCCTTCGGTACCGCAGCAGACACCGGACACTCACAGAAGCACAGGAGATTTGTGTGACTGTGCAGGATGCTCTTTTCTTGCTCTCTCTCCCCATTTAATCCTGGCAAAGCAACCAGCCGAGGCGATTGCAGAGCCCCGGGAGCAGCTTCAAGCAGGGACTCTCCGCCTGGTAGGGTCTGCTCAGCAAAGCTGGGAGACTTCTGGGATAAACTGGAGCGCTGCGGTTTCAGGGAATAACACTTCAAAAATGGAGGGAAGCATATTTAGCAGCAGCAAGAGGGCTGGAAATAGAAGGAAGCCTTTGAAGAGCCTGGCTGCTGGATATGGATGGGAAAATTACATACAGCAAGAAAACGCGCGCAGGGCTGGCAGGCAGGCTGCAAGCCCAGATGGGGACGGTGTGTCTGATTGCAGAAGAGCCTTTGATTTCACTTCTCTTCCTCACTTCTCCACATTAACATTTCCAACGCTAACAATCCCCAAATGTCCATGGGTCCAACAGGGGAGAGCATCTCCTTTGGGTGCCCAGGGCTCCGGCAGGGCCCAGCACCATGCAGCTGGGCTCCACGGCTCTGTGCCAGGGGCTGGGGGTCCCTGGTGCCTCTGGCTGTGGTGCCCGCAGAGCCAGGGCTTACGTAACAGCAGGGACGTGAGCGCCACATGTGCCGAATCCCAAAACTGTCATCGCAGCCTTTACAAACCCATTTTTACCTCCCTAAGTGTGGCTCGTCAGCGACGAGCATGAAAGCTGCAAAACCAGCATGTTAACTCGGGACTGCTCGGCGGAGCCTTTCGGAGGAAGAAATAGAGCAGACATGAAGAGATGCTGAATAAATATCCCTACTGAGCCGTGGTGCCTCTGGCACCGGGTTCGTGTTTCTTGGTGCATTTTACATGTTCGGGAGCGGAGCAATGAGGCCCCGGAGCCTGACAGGGACTCGTGATCTCTTCCCAATTTTCTTGACAAAGCTGATGCCAGGTTAAAACGGCCAGGGGAAAAGGGGCACGTATCTGTATACTTGTCACAGCTGCTGGAGTCAGTGAGGAAATTAAAAGCCCTGGGGTAAAATCTAAATATATATCTGCAAGCAAAGCATGAAAAACTCTCCAGCTAGTGCAGAGCAACCCGGCATGGCTGAGTTCCTTTTCCAGGAGAGCACGTAACAAGGCTGCTGCCAACCTCTCAGGGTTTAATGGGAGCAGTGATGGAGCTGACACCATCGGGGCTCCACGGCGGTGCTCGTGGTGAGCGATCCCCGCATGGCACGGGCGGCATGGCGGCTGCAGACCCGCTCCCCCTGCACTGCCTGCCATTAGCTGCAACCCGTTGCCTGCCACCCTAACGAACTTTGCACTGTTGGTGTTTGTTACCCCAAGAATTAATGTGGTGCCTTTTCCCCATGAAGCAGAGGATGGCTCACAAACACTGCTCGGTGCAGCCGGCCATGCCCGCGGTGCAGTGGGGATGCAGACGTCCCTGTGGCCAGGGTGGGTGCATGGCGTGGGGTGGGCTTGCAGGACAGGGAGCTGCTAACACGCACCACAGAGACTTTCAAAATGACAAAGTCGTTCCTAATTTGCAATTTTAAAGGGCTCTGAGCCTTTTCTGCATGAGTTTTTTTTTTTTTTTTTCTTCCCCAGAAACTTTGTAATTAAACTATTAAAATTCTAATGAAATGACCTTTAAACTGCAAAACAGTATTTACTGAGGAAATGGCTCCAAGGTTCTGCTTAAAATGCGGAGAATTTTAGCACCTAGAAGCCTTCCTTAATTTTTTTTTTTTTTTTCTTTTTTAAAAGATGAATCTTCAAAGGAGAAACTTAGGCCTTAGGACTCTCCATCAGCTCTGCCAACTGTGTCTCACGGTAATAAAAACTTCCTCTGTCCTCAGGGCCACTGGATCATTTGACATACCATTCGCCATACATTTCCAGTATCTGTCACCGCTCATTTTTCTAATACATTACATAAGATAGAGAAAACTGCAAGTCCCTACGAAAACAGATTCAGGATGCGCTGCAGAAATGAGGCATGAACTCTGTGGAGTTTCTGACAGCCTCATCGGGCTGTGTGGGAAGGACAAGAACAGGGTTTGTACCAGACCATTGACCTCCAAGTACATTTCTTATTTTAAATTCAGCGAGGAAGTTCTGCTTCCCACCAAACAGCGCGCTGTAGCTGAGCTCTGCCATGAGCCAGGCATCACTCAACGCCCAGGCAATGTGCAATGTCAAGGCTCGTGCTGTGCCCAGGTACCACTGGGGGCACAAACAGGCTCTCTCTATTCACACCCACAGCCTAAAGAAGGGATCAGCACCAGGACATGCAAAGGAGAAGAAACATTCCCTGTGTGCTGCTTGGCCATAAGAACCACCAGGGAAAACATGCAGAGTTCCTAAATCCTTAAACGCAGCATTAATGGGATGGAGATGGTCTTTGGTCTCCCTGCATTTGGTATACACTGGCAAAAATGGAGTAAAACAGGCAGAGCACTGCATGAAGCACCATGTGCCTGATGTGAGGGGCCCCCAGAGACCCCTCTGCATGACCCCTGAAGTTCTCCCCAAGGAGCTGAGTGCTGCTGTACAGGAGAGCTCTGCGCTGCCTTCTGCCGAGGAGTGAGAGCTGAGCGACAGCCGTGGGCAGCAGCCAGCCAGGAGGCTCCAGGCTGCTGCTCGTCTGCCAGCAGCTTCTGCTCAGCCCCATAATCAAGTCCTGCATGGGGACGGGGATGGGGACAGGGACGTCCCTGCTCAGAGCCGGTCTGACAGCAGGTGCTGCCTCACGGGCACCTCGTCCTCGCTGTCTACATTTACACTGAAAAGCACACGTAAAATATAAAATTCTTGGTCTATTCTCATATCTCGTATAAGGACACACATCAATAAAAAGCAACAGACACCCATTTTTTAAACAGTGTCTCCACAGAGAGCTGCAAACTGTTATTCCTCAGCGTCCCTCCACTTACACTCATTCTCGCCAGGCAGAAGCTTTCAGGAAGAAAGGCTGTTTAATAAACAGACATCTACAACATACGTCTCTGATCTCGCAGTCTCATCATCTGGAAATGAGTCCATTAAAGCAAGTGAGAAACTCTCTGATCATTAAGTTTGTTTAATGTGATCAAGATGAAATTATACCATGAATTTGTTAATATCTGAACCAGCCAGTTCAGTTGTTCTCCCCTCTCTCTCTAAGACCTGGCAGTGAGAAACAGAGCAGCTTAGCGAGGAAAAAGGCTTTAGAAGGTGTCTTAATAGTTAAAACTCCTAAAAGTTGCTCAAGAAAAGCAGCCATCAGGTCCCAAAGCTGATTTCTGCGCCCTCCCACGCTCAGTAACGCATCCGACCAGCAGCAGCACCCGCTGTGCTCTCTTACATCATTAGAAGCGAGCATGGGCACACCAAAAAGCACCCGCGGTGCCGGAAAAGGGCATGGGACTCATCCAAACATGCGTTTCATCTCATTCTACCCTCATTCCAAAGATTCCCCTGCAGCAGAGAGGAAGGGCCCTCCTTTGCCTCCTCCCTCCCCAAAAGCCCGGCGGGGCCGTGTTCCGCTCCACTGGCTCCGGAGGACGGTCCCTGCGATCTCAGCCGCGCACAGAACCAGGCAGCAAAGCGGCCCGTGGGGATGGGAGCAGCAGTATTCGGCAGGGCAAATCCTTGCGTGGCATGGTGCCATTTGCTTCAGTGAAGTTACACGCTGAACACAATTTGTGCCTTAAATCCTAAGCTGGAATGCCTGCCTGCAGCACAGCGCATCCCCAGCTCTGGAAAAAAAAAACGCACATCAGAGGAGACAACGACACTTCCCTGTACAGCACAGAGGCGGAACAGCCTCTCTGTGCAAAGGATCTCCCTGGATGCACCTAACCAACCCCATGGGGCAAATGCCAGGATGGATTTCTACCTCATCCCAAAGCTGAGCACCAGCTCTGCAGCCCCAGCATGGACAGCATGAGCATCCCTTGGCACCGTCCTGCTGCTGCAGCCTGCACACCTCAGCTCCACACCTGTCATCCCTGCCACAAGCCATTCGGAATGGCCCTGGGCATCAAATCCAACCCATTGGGTTCAGTTTTCTCAAGGATTTGATAGCTGGGCTTTGCTCTTTTTCACAGCTTTTTGTTTTTCTGTTTTTATCTCACGCCATCGGGAAGCGTCTGTCCTTCATACATACGCAATGTGCTCTGCGCACGTCCATGAGCAGAAATCTTTGTACCACCACTTTTGACCCTGGAAGGCAGCTCTGAACATTTCATAGCCACAAAGCATTGCATCCGGCATTAAAATGCATTTACAAGCAAAGTTCCTAGTAAGAAAGAAATATCTCCCATTAGAGACCATAACAAGAGCAGGCCAGAAATTGTTTTTCCTCTCAATTTTAGCCCAATGGCTGCTGGCAATAAACCTCTCCATCAGCACTGGGCCGTTCTAAGTGCAGATGTTGTGGGAAGTCCGAGCGAAGTGACAATATTGAGCGTTAAAAGCACTTTGGAGAAAGACAAAGAGGAGCAATCGCTGGATGCCAGCTGTGGCCGAGGCTCGTGAGACCTTACAGCTCTTTGTGCCACCATCCCTCCACCACGCGGCACTCTTGGTGACCCAGCAGGCTGTCAGCTCCTGCAGCAGAGCTTTCCAGCTCACAGAAACACCCGCACAACAGCTCAGTGACAGCAGCACGAGGGATCAGCCCAGCCCAGAGGGATTCTCTGAATCCTTTCTCTGCACGGGGAAACCTCGCGGTGCCAATTTAGCGAACTGGAACCGAAGGCACATATGTAGGCAGTGACAAACCTGAGGCAAGAGGGGGTGAGAAGGTGCACAGCAAAGGCAAGCGGCCCCTTTCCTGCTTGCATGCCGGCTGGTGGGCAAGCACACTCATGCACGCCTGTGTGCGTGAGCGTGTCAGGAAGCGTATGTCACCGTGCCGGAGAGGCGGCGCTGCTCCGGATGACGAGAAAGACCAATCCAAAGTCATCCAAAGTGGGAACTGAAGTGTCAGAGAAGGCCTCCACTCCCAACAGCGTGGGCGTAATTGCATCAAACTGTAATGAAGCGAGCCCGTCTTCAGAATCCAAGCCTGGGAACAGTGACTAAATAGCTTCACCGAATAAATGTCTTTCCAGGGACCAGCTGTAACTTCTTGCTGAGAAATATGAGCACCTCCTAATACCCTTTCCTCCAGCCCTGAACAAACAATGTGACTGTGCATTATAAATACCAAGCTAAATTAGTACACTAGCATGCATTGCAATTATTTCAATTAAGCTCTCTTCTAATAACCAATTACTACCCATTTTATTAAATTAGAAATTTTTCAAGCAATACTCCCATACAGAGCTATTAGCCCAGAGGCAATTACACACTTCACACTTTGACACGTGGACACTGGGTGGATGAGTTTCTTTAGGGCTGTGCAGCTCTCCCCTGCCCCAGTCCTGCAATCACACCCAGAGCCGGCCTGAAAGGAAAAGTTTTAGACAGTGTAGAAAGCATTTTAGCTTTGAAAAAATGCATTTAGCATCTGTCCACAGGAGAGCTTTCTGTTTAAGATTTTTGACACACACACCGAGTAGCATGCTATGTGCAGCAAGAGGGCTAATTTCCAATTAAATAGCTCATGGTGATTTATTATGGCATTCAAAAGTACGACAGCACATCTTGGCCCGATGCTGATGTCCTAACAGCCAAAGATCTCGTGCCGAGAGCCTTCCTTGAAGGCGCGAGCCACCGGCTGCCCCACGGGAAGCCACAGAGCTCACGTTGGTGTCAGCCACCAGCGGCAGCACCACCCGAGCCTCAGCTGCCGCCTGCACCAAGGACAGAGCTGGATGAAGCTGGGAGCAAGAAAAAACAAGGAGAGGAGCTGTCCCCATGGTGAGGGGCCGGTGCCTGGTGTGGCCACTGACATGCTGTGTCCTGGCCGTGCCACTGCCACCTGCCCGCTGCCTGCTGGAGCAGGGCTCCCACGTGAAGCTCTCGCTCCACCAGTCCCAGGGGTAGAAAAACAGCCACTTTTGGCAAAGGCCTCCCTTCCTCGTAAACATTGAGCTGTTTGATTTTTTTTTTATTACTTTTTATTTTTTATTTTTTTGCTGCTTTATGACAGGATAGCACATTTCTCAGCGATGTCACTCCTGCCCACAGAATGGCAAGGTCTCAAGCTGACATTTGCTGAGCATCTTCACCACCTGCTCCCCAGAAACGCTCCTCTCCTCGACAGGGGAGACGTTCTCCTCGGCAGCTCCTGCCACCGGGGAGCTGCACCTCGTGCTTGGCAAGCAATGGCTCACGGAGGGCCAGCACGGCCATAGCAGCAGCACAGCATCAAGAAGCCCTGCATCGACCCGAGGTCAGGAACAGAGTGCAGCAAGGACTGATAAAAGCAATGACTTTTCTAACAGCCACCACCAGAGCCCGGGGACGGCCGTGAGACACGCAGAACAGCTCTGCAACCAACCTACCCGCAGCCCAGAAGGGAAACTCGCAGCCCAGACAGCAATCACTCCCTGCCTGAAGGTAGCTGCTACGTTCGCCAAGCAATAATCCTGCTCCTGCTCGAGCCTGCGTGGGTTGCAGGAGGCGCAGTCACTGATCCAAGCACAGCCGCTGGAGCGCAGTCGCTCCCTGCGCGCCCCCGCAGATCCCTGCCCCAGGGCACCTCAAAGCCGGGGCTGTCGACGTGTGGCACCGCGGGTGACAGCCACACATGGCAGCAGTGCCAGCAGAGCATGGATGCACGCACACGGGTGAAATCCTCACTCAAAAAGCATCTGCTTAACAAAATCCAACGCGACTGAATTCCCAGCGGCTTCAGTCTTTCTTTGAATTCCCAGGATCTTCAGTCGCAGAAGATGGGAGGGTTTAACCCAACCTAAAAATGATTTTTTTTTTTTTTTTAAACTCCTACTGTTGTGACAGGCAGCATCAGTTATCAGTGTTACAGGGACAGCACCGGGGCTCCCATCACAGCCGTCTAGAACAAATACCCAACGCGTGAAGGAAAGCAGGAGGCGCAGGAGGAAGGGGGAGCACAAGCTCCACTTCCACACTTAACTCCAAGAGCTTCAGCAACCACAGCCGGGACGACACCAGCACCAGGCTCCCCCTGCACGCCACAGACAGCGAATTCAACCCACTGCTGCCAGCTGTGTGCCAAGCCGCAGCCAGAAGCTAGAAGACAGATGACAGTGAGGCGTTCCGGAGAGAATAACAAAATCACAGTTTTACCAGGGGGCCCGGGGAGCTCGGTCCGACAGGAGTCGTGTTTGCACTGTCCTCAAGAGGGCTCTGCCACGGTGTTATGAAAGAACAGCAGCAAAAGTCATTTGTGACACAGAAAGCGTTGACAGGAGCAGACACGACCTAGGGCCCGGCACACACGTGCCCCACGAGCCCTCTGGGGGCTCCCCAGGGGAGCCCCCCTGCCACCCAAAGCAGCTTCCTCGCTTTTCTGCCTCACTGAGTCAACAACCAGCTGCGTGCTCCCCCTCTCTCACCATACTTAAATCTTTCACCCTTGAAGCAAATCAGTTCTTTGGTACCTAGGCTCTCCGCTGACCCCAGCCTCCTGCACCACTTCTCCTCCCTGCAGCCGTGCCCTGGCCTGGCCCTGAGCTCTCCGAGCCACGGCTCTTGCACACCATGGACGCACACTTGCACACCCACACAACGGCTGCAAAAAATAGGCAAGGAAAAGCAGCGACGGCATCTGCTTGGGGAGAGGGCGAGAATGAGCTGTGCTCTGTCTCAAGACGGAGCCTGTTCAATGGGAAAAAGTCCAGGCAGGTTTCCGCTGGGTTTTTCTACACCCAGGTGCCCAGCAAAAATCTACCTGACTGCAGAGACTTCAGTTCCCAAACTCGTGGGCTTTTTGGGACTAAACACTTTGCAGTTGTTTTGAAGGTGGCACGATCCTGAAGCTGCTGTCCATAAAACACCAGCTCTGTGTCCTGTTTGTCCATGAAGCCCCACAGCCCCAGGACACCTCCCAAAGCAAGCTGATGGAAGGGGAGCCGTGCAGTCTGGTCTGCCTTCCTGCAGGACACAAGCACTGACCGTGCACCAGAGGCCCCACAGCAAGCACAAGGGGGCAAAGTGACTCGGAGCTCCTGCAGCTCTTCTAGAAAGTTGCAGATGGCCCTTGCAGGGCACATCTGTCACCCACAATGAATGGTCTGAGGTAATCTTTAGAACAGAAAATAATGCTTCAGGATGCTTGAAAGCTAACGTAACCGGTGCAGAGCATTTCTTGATCCTATATCACAGGCTACCTGCTTGAAGGATAGGTTTTCTGAGTCAGAGACTTGGAGATCATGCCCTTTTTTTACTTTAATCCTCTAGTCAAGCACTCAGGTTCACAACCTATCTGCCCTCCCAACACTTAAGCCCCGTATTTCAACTCTGTCACCACCAACTCCTTCATTACCAAGTATTTATCACCTAGAAACACTGAGGGGGTGATGCTGAAATGCACCCAGGGGACCTGAAGCCCAGGGAGCCTCCTCCCCCAGCTGTACAGGGGAGATGTGAGGACACGAATTAAGGTGCTGGGATGGGGACA
The DNA here is from genome assembly GCF_009819795.1 of Aythya fuligula. Classification (NCBI taxonomy): domain Eukaryota; kingdom Metazoa; phylum Chordata; class Aves; order Anseriformes; family Anatidae; genus Aythya; species Aythya fuligula. The sequence continues at coordinate 2,620,485 of NC_045577.1, read as the reverse complement.
CCGAGATGCTGCCTCCCCAGGGACCGTCAGCCCCACAGGAGCAGTGTTCTCTTGCCGGCTGGGCTCTGATCAGCCCCCTGTGGTAACACAGGCAGCCGTGCTCGCTGTAACAGCAGCTAAATACTCCCAAAAAGAAAGGAAGGAAGGTAATGACAGCACACGAAGCTCAACATCATGTTTTATACAAAGTGAGAGGCACCTGCATATCCTTAACTCCAAACCCTCTGACAGATGAGAAGGAATGTGAGATAAGTTATCTCCTACCAACATAATCCAGCTGGTAACAAAACGATGCCAGAAGAAACCTCTGGTTCCAGTGGCTCCTGGGCTGGTGCTGCTCAGCCTCAAATTGCTCAGCACTGCCAAGCCCTCCTGTGCCAACTGCAGCCAGCACAGCTTCACAAGTACCTGGTGACACATTTGTACGGTGCCTGCACAACTCATTAACTGAGCTGCCAGGAACGAGGAACGTGAAGCATTTTCTTTGCACATTAATACCCGTAGTTTTTGCTACAGATCCAAGCTGGTGCCAACGGAGCAGAGGCAAATGCAGCATGGCAAGGAAATCTGCACTAGCTGCAGGGTTTCGGCAGGCAATGTGTTCACTTCCCTGTTGATAAGCAGAGCTGAAAATAGTAGACTATAAAATTAACCCTGAGTGGAACGTCTCAGAAAGAGAGAGTTCAAACCGCAGTCCCTTATTTCTCTCTAAACCTGTGTGCTGCACAAAATGAGGTTTCTGAGATGCTGCGCCTTACACAGGGATTTTCTGACCGATTTATTTAGGATCTGCTTGTGATCGTTTCACTGTGACCACGCAGAGGTCTGCGAGAGGGGCCAGGCTGGCTTCAGGAGGCCGCGGCTCCAGCACCCGTCTCCCCGAGCAGGCAGAACAGAGGAAAAGGAACGAGCACCACCTTCAGAATGGCAGTGAATTGTTTCCCTCGGGAACAAGGATGCAACTGTGACTTCAAGTGGTGGGAAAACATAGCAGAAAAAAACATAATGCATTCTCTGCAATTACAGCTAGAGCTGCCAAGCTGTTTCTCGTGCTGTCATTGCAGCAGATGTGACAGCCACGGTCTCACTCTGACCTCCCAACCTCCCCAGAGCCGGCGCAGCCCTCCTGTTAATTCCTGCAGGCAGAGAGTTTGCTGCAACGACAAATATCATCATTGCTTGGCCAGATCCATGGGCACAGACTCATATTCTTGATGCTTCCCCGGTGCAAAAAGTGAGCCAGGTCCCATGTAGATCTGTGCCGAGATCTCACACACAGCCAAGCTTCTTTCACTGGCTTCTGTGTGATTTCTGCTCTGTACCAGCACGCTCAAGTGGCTGCCAAGCCATGCCCAGGAGCTCCCGGGAGCAGCAAGCAGAAAGGCAATTCTGCCCTAAAAACTCATCAAAAGGAGCAAAAAATCCTCCTTTTGTCAGCATGGTTCTTTATCCTGCGGGGAGCCTGGTGCTCCCCTGACTGTGTGCCCAGGTCCCTGCTCTTCCCCTCTGCTCCAGCATACAGTGGGAGCTGGGGGATGGATCTTCAGCCAGGGTGACACTGCCCGCACCGTGCCACAACACCCAGCCCAGCCGCCCCCAGGGCGCTCTGCTCCCCACGCTCCCAACAAATTGAATGGAAACCAAGCTGAAAGTAAATAAGCCAGAGAAAATACACCAGGGAGGGATGGAAATTGGAGCCCTTAGTGTTAAGTTGTGCTAAATAACTGAAAATCAATGTTGTGCTTCCCTTTCATCACGGCACAGCTGTATGTACTGCATCACCCCTGGGACACCTCCGCTCATTCCACGAGGCTGCTATGTGCACTCGCTTTTATTGCCAGCAAGGGCCTGCTGCTGACAGTAAAAGCAATATCCCTGAAAAGAGTAATGACATTTTGTTTATAAAATAATAGATATAATTGTAAGAGAAGTGCATTTCTTCTCTTCTTCTATTACTTTCATAACTTTACTAATATTCCTGCTGACGTCCAGGGGTTCTTGCCTTAAGATGAATACTCAACGGCACATCAATAGGTACAAGGAAACCTCAGTTCAAAAAAACCCTGAGCACCACATCAGTTAAGACACCCCATTAGTAACCATCACTACGGCCTTTCAGAACAACTGAAAAAGCAAACCACAATTAAGAAAGACATATATCATTAAAAAAACAATAATCTACAAACAGAGGGAAAGCCATATCTGTTTTATAAAGCCACCCCAGGCTCCAAACACACTCTGCCCTCCCACACAGCCCACCAGCAGCCGGGCTGAGGACCCCATGGCAATGCACTTTGGTGTTGCATGTGTGAAGGGCGAGGAGCCACTGCAGCCCTGCCTGTGATGTGTTTGTGGGCCCTGCGTGCAGCGTGTCCAGTCCCCCAACAGCTCAGGCAGCAGCTGGGGACTGAACTTGGTCTTATCCACAGCCCTGGATGGCACAGCAGAACTGCAGGCATGATGGCACCTTGGCATTTTCTCTGGAAACAGCTTCACCACCCGCCCAGCCTTTTCTGGGAAGGCACGAGGGGCTGGCTCAGGGAGGGGTGTTAGGGCCGCAGGCTGCCTGAGCTTCCAGGAGCCCGTACTTTCCTGAGCAGCACCAGGCCAAGGCTTCCTGACAAAGCATTGACTAAGGAAAACAGCTTAATCCCATTAATACAGGTTTTGATTTTGCTTTGCCAGGTGGCAAAAGCAGAGAAGATGCAATTCAATCCGAGTGGTCACGCAGGCACTTGTACATTTCGGTTTTGGATCCCAGCATCTTCCCCAGTTATTTATTACTCAATTTGGAGCAGGGCTCGGGCGTCACAAGTGAGACTGAGTCACCCCTGGTGAGATTCTGCACACAGGGCTGGTGGAAAATAGGGTCTTAACAGTGACTTATTGGTGGACCTGGCTACTAGGCAATAAATCTTTCTTTCTCAAGCAAGCGACCAAATTTCTGGCAAACGGAGAGCCTCAGCCAGAGGAGTTTTGTGTCAGAGAGGGGCAGCAGAGCTGGATCTCCTAAATCCAAGCACAAAGCTTTACCACTTAGTACAGCCAGTACAGCCTGAGCTGACACTGCAGGCCAAAACCTAAAATATTGACCATTACCTCACCATCACAGAAATAAATGTCTTTAGCTTTTGGACGCACATGGAGATTTTTCAATTACGATCCACATCTTCCAAATAAAATGAGAGAAATTACCCATTAAATCAAATGGCAATGAAGTGGGGATTCAGCTGCAGATATATTCAGGAGACCTGACAGAAAGACACCGAACTGGGCTCATTTTCATTAATGTAATGATGCATCCAATGAGGATGTCACTTTGGGCATGTTAGCATGAAACTACAAGTATAATATCCTACAAGTCTGATATTTCAGCACTACTGCTTGCTTTTGCCATGTATAATCCAACCTGCCACCTCTTAACAGAGGGAGAAGCTTTCAAAATCTATCTAACTTGGAAGCAGAAATTTAAAAGAATTCGCCCTAGTTGCTAAAACCTTCTCTTTTTCTGGTTATGCAACATATGAAAAATCTTTGATTTGAAAAAGAGACGTTAAAAATTTTATAGAGATGTTGCTGAATTCTTCTGCACAAGCAGCTCTTCCAAGCTTCCTCACCCATGAAAATGGTTCTTTGCTGATAATTAGTCTCAGAAAATGCACTTAATCAAAGTGATATCCATTAATTCTTGCTACTGTAAATAGGACTGTGGCTTGTGATGATGACGATTTTCTGGAAAGTATTCAGACTATTTAAATTAGGCAACGATAAGTTCCTAATGGTGCTGCTCTGAGATAGTTTAATTTTATTTATGGGCTTTTTTTTTTTTTTTTTTTAAGCATGCCCCAACCCAGTTGTCAACACTGCCCAAGAAAAGAGAATACAAGAGATCAAAAACTGCTGTAGTCAGGGCAGCAAAGATCAAAGGGATGCCACAGCTTGCAGTATGAAACAATATTTATCAATTCAGCAGATGTGCTTTCTCAGCTGCCTTTAATCAGCAAACACCAGGATCACCTCAGAACAGAAGCCCTCCTTGCAGCACTGGTGGGATCCTACCTTCAGCTCCTTCTCCCTTCCACCAGCAGCCCTTGGCCTTGCCCCTACACACAGAGGGTTTCCACAGCACAGAGGATTCCCATAATCCGAAGAGTTGTGTGCCAAGTGGGTGAAAGGGTAGCCAGGTAAAAGCAGGATTTGTTCCCCTGGTTCTTCACCTTCGTTTTGTTACAGGCCCGACACCGCAAGCTCTGGCTTTACTGCTCTGTTCCAGTGGCTCTGAATGACTTTCATGACAGCAAAACACGAGTGAGATAAGACATGCAGCACTGCCATCCCAGAGGAGAACCAATCTCTTTATCTTTGACATTGACAGAACCTTCCAAAACGAAAGAAAGAAACTTCTGAACTAGACAGGACTTGGAAAAGGCGAGTGAGGCAACTCCTGTATTCCCAAAGAGAAGTCTCCCCAGAGAAAATACCTCCCAGTCCCCATTAGTCAGATTTCTGCCTTGAGACAGCAGTTTGTATCCTCTGGAAACATAGAACTGAATGGCAGTTAATCCTGTTTCTATAAACTAAATGACCTGCCTTGCAAAAATGCCAAGCGCAGCATTTAAATACAGCTGCACTGCATTTAAACACAGCTAAGCCCCAAGTCTTCCAGATGCCTCATGGCAGCGAGTTCCAAACACGAATAAGACGACGTTGGAAGGAGCATTTCCATTTGATAATTCTAGATTTGCTTGTCATTAGGCTTTTCACTCCCCATTGCACAAATCCACTTACCTCCCCCACTGCTCTTCTAGACGGTCTTTTCCTATTTGTTTCCTGGCTGATTTATTAACATCCTCCACACAACGCTTAAAGTATTATTTTAATTTTCACGTCAATCGGTCTACCTGCCAAAGGATAAACCTTACTTGGTTAGATTGACTGTCTTCAACTTTCGCAGTCCAAAAATAGAAGTAAAATAGGCACCATGTTTTCCACCTGCCTATTCACTGATTAGTTCTTTCAGTTCTGTGGGTTGTCTGGACACGATCTCTCCTCCTGCCACACCACATCTCTCTAATTGCCCACTTGTTCCAGCAAGCTCTCATCAAGCTCCAGCAATCTCCTCAAGCTCCAGCATTACCTCATTCTTTTACCTCGGATCAGGGTTGGTGTCTCCTCAGCATCCTCTCTGATGAGGATGGATTAATAAATATACCACAGTCATCTCAGTGCTGTAGCAAAGCACTTCAAAGCACATCTCCGAGCTGCTCGGTATTTATAAGCACAGCATAGCCTAAAAGGCTGTCTGCTTTTCTTCTGCTGGCCTAAATCAGCTACTGATTCAGTTGGTTTGGAACAGATTAACCTAATAGTGACAGCTACTCTGGAGACTTTGCTTCACCTCTAAGGCCCAGAACCACTATGGCCTTGGACAGAAACGGAGGCCGAGCAGTGACACTGCCAAAAACCCTCAGCAGAGGCTCCCCAAACTCCCAGTGGGGTCAAGAAGCCCACATGCAAACAGCAGAGGTGTGCTCCTAGATTTGCACTCCCAAACACGTTGTGAAGTTGTTATTTTCTAAATGAAAGGAAAGCCAAACAGCTAAACATAACAGCCCACAAAGGCGGTGAAACAAAGACACCTTGAGAAATAAGGCTAATGAATTTGCCAAAATAACCCAGAGTATCTCCACAATAAAATTAAAGAGATTCTGAATCGGAAACATTGAAATCTAGATGAAAAGGAAAAGTAAGGGTTATGACAGTGAAACACTGAAGAAACACAATCTATAATTGCTATTTTCTGCACTTCTGTTCCATTAAAATACTTACATATGAAAACTACTGAAATGCTGAACTTCAAACTTATTCTAATGATCCGTATCATAACCATTCTGAAATTCAGATATTTTCTACAGCAAGAATTTCCAAACAACCTGTCACTTGATACCAGAAGACTATATTAATGTTTAAATGCCTGGTAGGGAAATTTGGGCTTTAAAAACATAAGGATCACAGACTCATTTTTGAGAAAGACTGATTTTTATGCAGCTATAAAAGTTAGGAATGCTTATCTAGAGCATTTGTAAATCCCACATTCTCAAACCCAAATTCATATATATATTTTGTCTGACATTTATGCATGAACTAATGAGACTACCTTTTAACACAGACGCACGAAAGCTTTGTTTCAGGTCTACCAAATACACAGCAGCTACCCAAAAGCTAACTCAGCAGCAGTGGAAGGGGGATTTTCAACAGCTCTCCCTGGTCACATCGTGCAATCAGTTGATGGAAAAAGATGACAATCTTTTTGATTCCCCACTGGCAGTGTAGCTCCTCGAATTTTATCATATGAACAGACTTGAAAGGACAGTTATTCTTCTTGTTCTCCATGTAATTGCTCCTCTTATGGAATTCACTTGCCTCTCATGACATTCCTCCTCTCACTTTAGCTCAGTCAACCCAGTAATAAGCCCCCACCAGCCAGGAAGGAACAGCAGGCTTGGTGCTCAAGCCACAAAGCCCATTTCCCTAGACAGCCCAAGAAAGGGAGAGTTGTGCCACATCCACAGCAGCTCTTTCAAGTCAATCTGCTCCTATCGGCATTCCCTGCCGCAAAGACAGCCTCTGAGAACAGGCTGGCTGAGCTTTACTTCTGAAATAAATGTACGCACTCATGCACACGGCTTAACGGGGAGTTTCACCAGCCCCTCACCTCGCCATCTGTACGCTATCCACCTCCCTGAGAGCAACCCCTTTCATCCTCGCCATCCCTTATCAGGACTCCCAGGGACAGCAGACTGCCCGGCAGACCCTCAAGTCTCCACATCTGCTTCCCCAGTACCCCCGCAACTCCCAGTGCCCAACATGCCCCCGCGCTCCCCGTGCCCCCCACCCAAGCCGTGCCCACGCACACCGCAGCGCCAGCTTCCCGGGACGAGCCCACAGGCCAACCCTCCTCCTCCTCCTGCCCCCCAGCTCCTCCAAACCCACCCCAGCACCCCGATGTACCCAACGCCACCCGGCACCCACCCCCGGCCGCCACCAGCACCGCGGAGAGCCCCGCGCCCAGCACCGCGGAGAGCTCCGCACCCGGCGCGCTCAGCACCGCGGAGAGCTCTGCGGGGCCCGGGGTGCGACCCCTGGCCCCAGGATCGTGTGTCCCCACCCGGGTACCTGGGTCGTCGTCCCCCCAATGGTATGTGACCCCCCCAGGTATGTGTGTCCTCCCTCCGGGGTGCTCTTGTCCCCCTCGGGTACGTGCGTCCCCCTCCGGGTACTCGTCCTCCACCCGGTACACGCGTCCCCTCCGGGTCCGTGTCCCCCCCCCCGGTCCGTGGCAGAGCCCCCCGAACCTGTCGTCGCTCTGGAAGGACTGGTCGCCCAGCAGCAGGTCGCGGAAGCGGTAGCGGGGCGGCAGGGGCAGCACCTCGGACTCCAGCTCCGTCATCTTCAGGGCGGCGATGTCCAGGATCAGCCCGCTCCTGCGGCCCCCGCAGCCGCCGGGCGACGAGAGCCTGCGGGAGACGAGGGGGCAGCGGCGGTGAGATTGGGTTTAGGGGGGGGTGGGGGGGCTCCCTGCCCTGCCCTGCCCTGCCCGGCCCTGCCCTACCCGTCCCCCCCCCTCCCGGTACCTCCTCCCACCCCCCCGCAGCCCCGCACGCACCGCCCGTGCATTTACATTGCGGGGCCGGCGGCGGCGCCCCCCCGGCAGAGCGCCCCCCCCGGGGGCATGGGGGCGCCCGTGGGGCTCCGCCGGCTTCGGGAGTGGGGAGGGGGCAGAGCTCGGGCCTCCCCCCCCCAACCCGGCTCGGCTCTGCTCGCTGCGCAAGGAGAGGAGCCCCTGGAAATGGCAAGGGGAAAATCAAACAGCTCGCAGGGGAGCTCTACAGCTGAGAGCCGAAGCCGGATCCTCCCCCTCCGCTCAACCCCCTCCCCACCACCCAAGGAAAAAAAAGTAAGGATGGTGGAGAGACAAGGAGACGGCTCCCCAGCTGTGCCGGGAGCAGAAGAAGCACAACCTCCTCCCCAGACTGCCGGCACTTAAATCATCCGGACAGTCCCGGTATTAAATGAGAAACCGCGAAGGCTGATGACTCAGTCATCTGTCCAGCCGCCAAGTGTCATGGCCGAGAGGATATATCACCCGTCCCTCGGCGTGCTCACGCCTCTGATCAGAGGTGCGGGGGATCGCGGAGCCTGGGAGAGATCCAAAGCGGTGGTTCAGACAAAGAGGGCTTTGTACGGTCACCTACACGCAGCCTGTTCCTGCCACACAGCAGAGAGGCGAAGCTCAGCCAGCTCGCAGACTGGCATTCGAGATGCTAAGGGTGCGTCTTTGCTCTCCTTTGTCAAACCACACTCACCAAACATGGGTACTACACCACTCCCCATGTCATCTAGAGCTGCCAATTAGAGCTGATGGGAGTTAAGCTCATTTCACAAGGCAACAAAGCCATTGAATCCTGGAGAGCCAACGTGCAGGCACACAAAGCAAGATCCCCGGTCCCGAGCCTCTGGGTCCTGACTTCAATTTCAAATTAATCTGCACCATGAGAGTCACTCCAGTTTCACCGGCCCTTTGTGGAAAGCAGGATGGAGGGGGAGAGCTCAGACGAAGGAATGTGGCACATCTGCAGCAAGACAATTCTTTGCCCTCACACGTAAGCTTGAAGTGAGAGGTATGCAAACAGCTGAAAGGGTCCAACTCCTGCCAGGGACACTTCCAAGGGGCTCACCCCAAGCCTCCCCAAGACTCACTCCTACCACCGTCCCTTGGCCTCCAGCACATAGCGTACAAGCTCATACAGGGGAGAAAAAAAAAAAAAAAAAAAACTTCAAATAGCTTGACAGATTATCAACAAGCAGACATCTAACTTCTTGCTGCAGGCTGCAGAGATCTGAGGCTCCCCAGATCTTCTCCTACCTCTAACAACTCAACCCCATACATAACTCCCCAGCTGATGAGGTTCCAAAGTGCTGAGCAGCTGCTGGTTGTAACTTTCTGGAAGAGCAACCAGCATGCAATATTTCTGCTGAACACAGCCCCAGAAGACAGTGCAGCTCGCTCCCAGCACTTCAGATGATTTTCACTAGGTTTTTTGCTACTTAATTCTACACCCCCAGAGCTTTTCAGTTCCTTTTAGCTACCATATGCACACTGCAGCCGAGGCTCGGTGCTGAGTAATGCATCCGTGCAGGGCCTTGGGCTTCATGGAGGTTATTCTAAGATAAAAATTGATCCGAAACTTGGTCTATAAGAGAAATCAGACCAAATTCCTGTCAACTCAAGGACTCCCTCTGGATCAATTGATATAAGCACAGAAGGTAGCTGTCCATCTCTAGCTCACGCTGCAAAAGAGGATCTAACGCTAATCTAATCACAAAGCCACAATTAAGTCTTTCCTCTTAGAGCCCAACCATAGTTATGCCAAAAGCCTACTTTCACCAGGCCACCCCCAGCAAAGCACAGGTCCAGCTGAGACTTGTTGCTGTGAGGCCAGGACAGCAACCTAAACTTGCACTTTCAAGGAGAGGAAAAAAAAAAGAATAAATAAGAAAAGTCATCATTATACTTGTATACTTTTATACTTATTATCCTGCATGCTTTAAAATGGGGAGCCAGGTGCTAACTCCAGTTGTGGGCAATTGTATTTGCATCTGAAGTGGATTGTTACACACAGCAATTGCCTTTGGTTATTAGGTGCCTGTTTAAAGGAGTGAGGATGTTGCTTCCTTTCCCCGAGGACAGACACAAAGCTAAGGCTGCTCAGCTCTGGACACACCGACTGCCATGTGGAAAGGGCACCTTTACGCAGCGCTGCCATCGCGTCCTTCCTGGTGTGGGTAGGGTGAGGGTAGGCAGGGCTGCCGTGACCCTGCACCCACTGGAAGCTAAGGGCACCCTTATCTGTGCACGGCCATCCTCTTCAAATGTCAAGCCTTTGTTTGATTGTTTCTCTAACATCACTCCTTTTAAACCAAATTAATCCATCCCTTTTGGCCTCAGACCATGCATCAAATTCATGAAGCAAAGCAAATATTTGCCAATGTACTTTATTGCTTCTAAGAAATTGTAATAAAATCCAGCGATACAGTATCTTTGGAAACACGATTTCTGCTATGTATTTGCATCGGAGTTTGTTCTCACATCCACAGTAACACCTACATTTTGCATACATTCCTTTTTTATTCTCACGTATAGAATCATTCAGAATTTTTACAGTTTGGCACATTTCTTTATTCTGGCTTCAGATGGAGGTTTGGTAAGACAAATATCACAAGCACCTATTTGATAAAGACATCTTTCCTACACACTGACTTTAAGATGTGTTGCAAATCAATGCTTCATGAAAAAAAGTGCTACTGCAGTGCACCCAGATTTCCTTACATCGGTACAGAGAATTTGCAACCCTCCTCTCCGCCCAAACATTGGGATTCTGAGCTATAGAAATGCCACAGCAACACAGACAGTTCTTCCAAGCAATAGTGGTATAAAATAAAAAATTCATGAACAAGCTTGCTTATTGCATAGTCTTCAAATACTACTGGAAAAAAAATAAAAAATCCCAAAGTGGTTTATAGCTAAATACAGGACTGCAGCTTTATTTTTATCTTGCCTTTCCTTCCTTCCTCCAGAGCCACGTACAACTAAAAATGCACGCTGTAATCAGCATATGGAAACCTCAACACTATTCCACTTCATCGCTACGACACCGTCTCTCCCCCAGCTTGGCCGGCTCCCCGCAGCAAGCAGTGTGCTGCGAGGGGGACACCCTCCTGCTCTGCGCCTTGGGAACACAGAAGCTGGGATCAAGCTGAGCGTGATCCACCTGAAACCTCGCCGTCACTCTCTTCTACCACTGAACTGCAGCCTGACGCAGTCACAGGGCCATTTCAGCAAGCACAACTGCCCCTTGCAGCATGCTCCACCAGGTCATAGAGCTGCACCAGCCTTGGTTTTCTTTGGTAAGCATCCCCATGCATGGGCTTGTAATGACTTCTTTCCTTCTTCCTTTGCTTTATTTCCCCAGAGGGCATACAGGAAAGCTTTGCTGATGGCAGCGTGGTCCCCAGAAACTGAAGGCACACGCAGGAGAGCAGCAACAGCCCAGGCACCCACCTGCACCCAGCTGCGGGTGCTCAGCGTCACCGCCTGCCCTGCAGAGCTCATCAGACACGGTTCTGGTCCTTATCACCCAGAGACAGCCTTGCCTCAGAGGACACCCCACAGGCTGGTAGCTTGTTGCAGTGCATTTTAGGATTTTACCACTATTTTTGAGTGTATACGTCAATGATGAGGATGGACACAACCCAAGTTCCTCTGATGCTTCCTTGCATGCTGCGCAGGACATGCTTGGCAGCCAGCCCGTGCCATCTCTCACCCTCGGAGCAGGAGCTCTCTGGGCCCTGAGCTCCCCCTCCAGAAGGTGAGTCCCATCCCCTTCTCTTCCCCCACAGCACTAAGAGTGAGGTCCCACAAGAGCATGTGGGTCTCCAAGCTCTTGGCCCACGCCCAGCCCTGATCCCATCAGCTGCTGCCTGCAAACAGAGCCCTGCAGGAAATTCTGCCCTTTCGTTTTCTATATTTATTAAAATATATATAATCATCATTTATTTGCTTCTCCTCCCACAGCTCTTATGGTTACCGGGTTACAGTTGTCATTACCCCTTCTTTTCTCTTCTATTTTTTTTTCCTTCTGAGTGACATCCCTGTGGGGTCTCCTAATGGCCGAGTGCGTGGGGAGCAGGCACAGCCTCCGGAGCTGGGCTGCGCGGCTGCTGCACGCATGGGCACTGCTCTCTTGGCCAGGAGCTGAGTGCCCTTCTGCAAGGGGCTATGCTGGGGAAGAGCACACACACGACATGTGGTTTTTCCCCAAAAAAAAAAAAAAAAACAAAAACAAAAACAAACAAACAACAACAAAAAAACATTTTAAACATCTCTTCTATCTTCTAAGCACAAGTCTCATAACCAAGAGGTAAGCGACTGCAATCAGAATGCCTCCCAACCTTAAAAATAATCCACGAGGAACAAAAGTGCTGCAGGATGCACAAACGGAGCCTGCCCCAGCACAGCCTTGTGAAACACCACTCCAAAGGAGCATTCATTAAGGGCAACCCCACAGACCAAGCGTGGGGGCAGCAATGATGAACTGGTGAGCTTGCAGTGCTACTCCATGACCACACATGAAAAAGAGCTCAAACGACAGGCACTGAAGACCCAGGCACTACAGCCCTCAGCTTGACACAGAGATAGGGAATCAGGAGAAGATGAGAGGGGATCTGTTTGCCTCAATAAGACCATTTTCTTCGTAAAACATTTCTGTGTCTACAAGCAAACAGCTTCCACGTCATTTAATTTTTATCAGCTTCTTGTTGCTTGTAGGATGGTCACACTTCTTGATTCAAAAAGAGTTTTAAGTGCTCCAAAGGATACAAAGAGGCCCCTCATAACATCCATGCCACCGTTCCAGCTGCTTTTGGCAGCCTTGTCCCAGGCCATGCTCAGTGGGTACGGCGGGTGCAGAACATCCCCACACACACATGCAAGATGTGAAGTGCTCGGTCTCCCAAATTTAACTCCTGCATCCACATTTGCATCTCCCTGAACAGCCACACTGTCCATGGCAGGGGCTGCAGTTGCTCAAAACTTCTACATAAAACCGCTCAGACCTCTGACGAATCCATCTATTGCTTCGCTTTCAACAAGCGGAGGCAATTTAGCTCCACAGGCCTTGCAGAAAATTTAGCATTTTGTGTATTTCACTTTGAAAACTAACAGGAAGCGTGAGTCAGTGCACAACTCCGCAAGCGTTCTCCCCGCTGGCAATGCTATTTTCTAGAAGATAAAAGTATAAATTGTACCTTCCAGGTCCAGAGTCGTTTTTCTTATTAGACAACCCCGTATTAGCAATTCAGTGCCACATATCCCCATTCCCTTCTGGCCTGATGCACACGTACAGTTTGTACCGCAGGGTAAAACTCCCCGCAGCCGAAGCCCCGCCGAAGAGGCTTGTCACCCCCCTGTCCCAGCAGAAACACACCGGCATCAAGCTCCGCTGGCCCAGCCCTTGCACCAGCAGTGATTGCTCCTGGCAGAGGTAAACACGTTGGGCTGATGCCCCAGGAGCCAAAATAATGTCGGGGGAAAGGAGGAGGGGAGCAGAGGCTGCATGCCCTGGGCACAGACAAGCTCCCTCCTCTGCCAGCCTGGCCTGGGGCTGCCACACCAGTGGTGCAAGACCGAGGCACAGAAACAGGTTCCAAATTGTGATATGCATTTAGTTACAGCTAATCTCTGGGGGATGAAGCCCCCCAGACTCAAACGGCCTAGGCCAGGACAGTCCCTGCCCACGGCCACCCGTCCTGCCCGGCCCTTCCCGGCACCGCAGCCATGAGCAGCCTGTGCGGGAAGGACAAACCCAAAATGCTCCCAGCCTGTGAACTGAGGTCGCTAACCCTGCCGGGAAGCTGCTGACCCGGTGATCTCTGGGGCTATTTATGGATTTCACCATTAAACTGGATTTTCCCCTCACACGCTGCTGCTGAAGAGCAGGATTCCCCGAGTTCAGCCCTTCCCAGCAAGGGCTGGAGCCTTTGTCCTTATCATGATGTTGGGTCTGCAAGGTGGCCTGGAAGCACGTGCAAGCTCACTTAAAAGCAGAATTGCTCCCAGAGTTCAAGAAGCCAAGCAACAAGGACAGATGCTGCTGGGAGTAAGAAGCAATCCCTCCCTCACGATCCCATGCCACGAGGCCCCTCAGTGTCGCTGGGGGGATTTCTGAGCTCTGCACCCCAGGCTCCCTGAAATCACCGGGCCTTCAGTGACAGGGTGCTGCCACGGGCAGGGACAACAGGCTCACAATTCCTGCCAAACCACAAAAAATTAAACTGAAACAGATTATTAAACTAAAAAGAGAGCAATGCACTCATCACAGCCCCCGGCTCTGTTCCTGGAGCCACTAGCCGACCCTCTGCTATTTCCTGTGTAGGGAGGGGATATAATTCCTACCGACACCACCACAAGCCCCCACACCTCAGTGACTCCTCTGCTCACCTCCTTTAGCTGTCGCTTTTCTCAATGCAGCCACGCTCACTGCCCAGCCCCGGGGCAGCCCATCTGTCCACGAGCTGGAGATGCCACAAGGAACCTCGCCCACAGGTCTCTGTCCCCCTTTTTCCAAGGTTTCAGGTCTTTTCGGATGCCCTGAAAACCCTTCTGGCTGCACGCACGCTCCTGGCCCAGGCTCTGCAGCCTGAGTGCTCCTCGGCCACCCAGCCTCGCTGTGCTGTGTCCCTTCCCGTGTCACCCTTCCCACATCACCCAGCAGCTGTCCCTGGGGACCCTGCTCCAGCTGCTGACACTGCGAGGAAGGCCAGAAGGCCGAGTGGGTCTCAGCTCTCCCATGCAAACACTCCTCATCCCCCCACAGACCCTACTGCTCCATTGCAGGCTCCATCCTGCCAGCACGCCCCTTTGCAGACTCAGGCAAACCTCCTCCCTCCAGCCTGGGGTGCAGAAAAGCTTTCCTCCAGCTAAACTGAGCCTTGACAGAGCCTTGATAGTCCTTTGCCCTTGTGCTGTTGCCCCAATCTTTTATTTATTTATTTATTTATTTTTCCTGGGGCTTCCCTTCCCCACACGGAGCTTACCTGGGACTGATTTCATCCACCCCACCTTGGGAGCCAGCCAAAAGCCTCATCTCTGTAGATGCCTGGCTGCAGGCAGGAGAAAGCTACCTGCTCCCAGCTGCCATCAGGATGAACAAGGAGAGCCCCTCCAGGCCGAGCTTGTTAATCCCCAGCATCGTTATACCCAGGAATGGACGGCACACCTGGTATCCCACAGCACAGGATCCTCTCACTCACCCTTCTGCTCCCAGCTCTTACATGCCCTCCGAAATCTGCCAGTGCCCAATCCTTTTCAGGCTCATATTAAAAAAAAAAAAAAAAAAAAAAAAAAAAAAGGCTGCAAAATCAGGACACCGCTAATTCTTGCTAATGATCTGCTGGGAAAATCCTCCCCTCTGCTCTAAGCAGCCAGGAACAAAGCACAAAGAAGAAACTTCTCGGCACTCCAGACCCCTGCAGAATGCTCCCTTCTACTGAGAGCAGAAAATAATAGAGGCGTGGGAGGAGGAAGAGTCTTTGCACATCGCTCGGGGATACAAAGGCTTACAGGAATAAACCCCGAGAGGCAGGCTTGTCAACCTGCCTGCCAGACCAGGGCTGTGATGGGGTGAAGGGGGGGATATCTCCCGGATTAGGAGATGGGAAACAAACAGGAGGGCAACATGAAGCAAATGTTGTTTGTGGGGTCCCACAAGGCTCGCTGCTATTCCGTGAATTCGGAAGTGATGGTGAGGAATCCAAATTATCCAGTATGGCCAAGCCTGGACCTGACTGTGAAGAGCTGCAGGAGGATCTTACAGTACTGTGTGACCTGACGATAAAATAACAATGAAAATTAGCATCAGTAAATGCCAGCTGATCCCAAATGCGGAGGAAGGGGGGTAACATATTCCTGCACAGGCACTAAAAGGTCTGCAAATTAGCAGCCAGAACAGAGCCAAAGTCACTGCAGAGAATGCCACGGAGTCAGCAGCTGCCTGTCAGTGGTGGTCGGAGAAGAGGAGCAGAACCCGAGCAGAGGCTGTTAGGCTGCAGGCAAACCCACACTGAGCCATGCACGGTTCTGGTTCCCCTCCTCAGAGATGATGTGGCACAGAGAAGGGCAACAGAGCTGACTATGGGGATGTAAAGCACTTTGTACAAGGAGAAACTAAATAGACCAGGAGGAGCCTTAAGCCTGGAAAGAGACGCGATGAAAGGGAGGTGAGATCAGACAGAGCGACCAAGGAGCACATCACTGGAGCTGCAGGAGCCCTGGGCAATTACAGGGCAGCAGGGCTCAAGCAGAAAGCAGCTCAAGCAGCGTGCTTTCACAGACCAACCGCTTCAGAGAAGCCACATCCTCTGGTGGAGGCAGAAAGTAATAGGTTTAAGAGGGACCAGGCAGGTCCCCAGGGAGTTATCCATCCCTGTGGCTCAGCACAGCCATGGGACACGGTCCCAGCCCCAGCAGCATAACCGGGGGCTGTGCTGTGCCTGCCCCGAGCGTCTGCCACCAGCCACAGGGCCAGAGGCACCTGGGTTCACCCTAGCACGGCCACTTGTCTGTTTTTATTCACAAGAAGAATGAATGAGCTGTTCCACAGTCCGGCACAGTTTGGCACGGACGCAAGAGAAATATTAACAAGGCTCCAAAATAAATTGAGTGCGGCACTTGGGAACCATGTGTGGAGGTCAGGAAGAGGTCTCCGTTGGAGAGTTGGGAGGATCCAAATAGATGCTGCACATATTTCTGCAGAGCAGAGAAAGCCTTGAACACAGGCGATGACCTACTTTGCTGCCCTCCAGCGAAGGGTGACACAGCCATGCTAGACCCCAATGGCATTTTCTAATTAAATGCAATAGCAAGGACATTTCAGAAACCCTTCCTCCAATGATGGTCGGGTGCTGCAGGATGGTTTTAGCAGCACCACCTGCTGACAGATGTGCCCAGCCCTGGACTTCAGGCTCCTGCGTGCTGCCCCGTCCTAGGCAGCTGAGGAAAACAAGAGCAGAATTCCTTCTTATCTCTGCTAGATAAACACTGAAAATACGTGGTGTTTGGCCCTGGAGTTTTATGGCTCCCTATTGCAATTTCTCCTGGAACAGGGAGGCCAAGATCCCCACAGCCACAACTGTTGTTGCAATCCACAAGGTTGGCTTTTTGGAAGCTGATAAATGTCTAAGCTGGTAATCTAGCCTGGCAGAGCTGGTCATTAATTAGCTACAGAGTCTGGTTCAGCGCGAGCCCTGCCAAGGAAGCATCTTGCCACTCATTTCCAGGAAGTGGAAAGGGAGCTACAGGCTGCCTGCTACGGGCACCACTCCTCCGCTGAATCGAGCCAGGTCACTCGACAGACCCAGCGTGGAGCAGGAGAAGCCGTGGGAGAGCCATCCTGTGCCCAGAGGAGTGTGCACATTGAGCCCGAACCCAGTTTTAGTCGATGTCTTTCTGTTGCATTCACATCCTTCATGGACTCAGACCAGCCCTCGCATCGAGACGAAGCCCTGGAGAGCCAAGGACAGCGGGCACCCGGCTGGCCTGGCCCCAGCAGAGGCTCTTGCCAGAGAGGCAGGCGATGCCTCCAGGCGGTTTTTTGCTGCCGCTTTGTTTTTGCTTTCAGCCTGGCTGCGACTGCCAGGACAGCGAGCACGATCCTGGCTGCCAGTGCAGTGGGACTGCGGGCAGACCCTGCTGCAGCACAGCCCCCGTTGAGACCAAGCCCCCTCCATGAGCACGGAGCAGAAAGCGGCTGCCTCTCTCCACCCAGGACACCCGGGAGCCAGGGCAGCAGCAAGCAGAGGGGCACAGTGGATGCATAAAGGATCAACACGCTGCCCCATAACAGAGGCAGCCACCACAGCCCCCGAGAAGCCTTCACAGCAAATAAACCCTGCAGTGAAGCACACCCCATGGTGCAGGGACTGGTCCCACGGTGCCACACCAGTGACACAAATGCCCCCCCCCCCAATCTGCAGCTCTCCAGCCCCCAGCTTCAGCCTCTCCAGGGCTCGCACCGGTGCCTCTGTGCCCCGCAGATCCCGTTGGGATCGGATCCCAAGGCTGTGGCGAGGTGCCCAGCCGGCACGGGACGGGCGGCGCACAGACAGTGCTCCTGGAGGAGGCTGCAAAACCAGACACGAGAAAAGCCACGTACGTCTGAGGCACGGCCGCGATGCTCCTAAACAGCTTCTCCAGGTACCACCACACGTGTCTTCTCGGTTCGCCTTTTTCTTCTGAAATAAGCCATGGTGACGGGAGGCAGCGGGTGGAAAAGCCGCGTCTGCTCTTGCACGTCTGCTTCGCTCGCAGGCCCCCTCGCTTGTGCAGGGTATTTTCGCGTGAGCCCTTCCATATGGCCTCTCATCCATCACTGCTCCTTGCCAGAGTGCCCTTACATGGGCAAGGCGGAGGAAGCAGAGCTTCTGGCCAGGAGGAAATCCTGTATTCCCCTAAGTGACAGCCTAGCTCCTTGTACAAACATTTACCCATGTTTCCCATGAGGTAGGAAAGTAAAATTTAGGCTATGTGTACCTTAAGTGCCAGAAATGTGTATTTGTTCTCCAAACAGTCCTTTAAGTGCTTTTATGGTTAACCCCTTGCTTTCCGACAGCTTCCAGGACGATTGTCCCCTTCCAACGAGGACCAGCAGAGAGCACACGGGCACTTACACCCATACCTGTACACTCAGGTGACCGAGCAGATGGAGTTTCTCTCCACCAGCTCCCAAGTCACCCCTAGATTTGCAGAGCAAGGGGACAACAGAGGCGTCAACCCATTTTAATGGGGCCGGCCCAGCTGACATCCTCTTGAACACAAACGTTAGGCAGAAGGCACATTTAACGTGCTACACATCTTTGCCTCTCAGCTCTACCCGGCTCTCACATCACATCCCTCGCACACACCTCTGGTGCTGGGTCTGCTCGTCTGCCACCACCCCACAGCCACACAGAGCGGGGCCAGGAACCCATACAGGGGTCCTAGTGTGTAGCCTCAGCTGGACAGAGGGGGAGGAGG
Source organism: Aythya fuligula (assembly GCF_009819795.1). Classification (NCBI taxonomy): domain Eukaryota; kingdom Metazoa; phylum Chordata; class Aves; order Anseriformes; family Anatidae; genus Aythya; species Aythya fuligula. Next base: position 2,601,854 of record NC_045577.1, on the reverse strand, counting down.
CGAGGAGGAAGGTCTCGCTCCGGCACGGGCGATCACCCAGCGCAGCGATGCGAGCCCCCAGCCCCAGGGGGAAGCCAAGCAGCAGAGCAGTTAACGGGCCCCAGGACCACCCAGCAGGCGGGATGGTGCTTGTTGCTCCAGCACGTTTCTCTTTGCACTGTTTACAGGGAAGGTTTCTTTCTCCTTCAGCACTGAAAGCCTACGTTAGAGATCCAGACTGCACCGAGCCTGGGAAACGGGCAGCTGCAGGAAACTGCCGAGTCCTGCGGGCTCGAGGCAGCTCGTTTGGTACCTCTGGAAGGGCAGCAAAGGGCCGTGCCCAGCAAGAAGGCGAGAGGAGCCACGGAAAGCAATGGCATTTCAACCTCTTCAGAGCCAGAGGGGGTTAGAAACACATGGAGCTGCGTAATCATAATTAAAAACCCGAGCTCTTCTATTCAGCTTGAAAAAGGCAGAGGGGAGGACCTTTGGACGAGGATTTTGTTGTGTTAGATGAGGATAAATTCCACCGAGCAGTGTTGCAGAACAAGTAGAAAGGAGCAACAGCTCTGCTGTCTGAGCTCGTGGCTGTCCCGGGTCGTTGGCCCCCAGCAGCCACCTCCCCTGACTGCTCTCTGCGCACCCACGGACACCTTCGGGAACCTCATCGAGCACATCACGTCTGCAAACACACTGAGTACAGGTGCAAAATGAAGAAACAGGTTTAGGTGAAGGTACCACAGCCCCATGGCTGCCCCGGCACGCCCAAGGCCCCCAGCAGACAGACAGACGGACATCCAAGTGGTGTTTGGGGAGTTGGGTGGTCCCAGTCCTGAGGCTCTGCAGTGCCTGGGCTGCATCGGACACCTCTGCGGAGAGGACGGCAGGGGGAGAAGTGTTGGGGGGCTCACCCCCAGCAACTCAAGGACTTTGCCGATTACCCAGCCAGCAGCAATGTTCTGAAGTTAGAGAGTTCACTGACTACCCTGCTCCGTCTGTTTCTGTCTAGTCCTTCAGGAATAAAAGATGGTCTGCCCAAATCAGAGGGAGATGTCAACATTAAAACAAAACAAACAAAAAAACAACACCAGAGTCGTCCAGCCCTGGGCACAAACCCAGCCAAGGTCCTTGTCTGCCAAGAGCAAACCGATGCACACACTTGATTTGCTCGGGGAAGCTGACATTGGCTGAGCGTGACAGTCAGAAGAGCCACACCAGTAAATGCAATCAGACTGATGAGAATAACGGAGTTATTGGGAAAAGCTGGGAGACTCCAGCAACAAGCACACATCCCCTTGTAAGACAAGTGTCTGCCCCTGCCTGGGCACAAGACAAGCTCCTCCAGGGCACACTGGGGGGTCCTGCACCCCGTAACTTGGCCAAGGACCACATGGGGCCAGAGCATGGCCAGGATGCGACCCTTCTGCAGGCATCGGCCCGGGCTCAGTTCAGGGCTTAGCCGAGGCAGCTCCCCCAAATCTGTGCCCAGCCTGCAGCACCTTGGGGCTCCTCCATGAGGGGCAGCAGTGATGGGGGGCTCCAGGCCTCCCACTGCCCCCTTCCTGGTGCGACAGCACCCAGAGGGGGGATGTGGGGTGGGGGCTGAAAGCGTCCCGCACAAACTTTCATGGGATCACAGTGGGGAGGGGGCCTGCCGGAGCCCTGAGGTGTCCCAGCGCTGCCCCCTTCTCTTTCCCTTCACCTTTTCCTTCCCCTCTCCCTTCCCTTTTTCTACCCCTTCCTTTCCCCTTCCCCTTATTCCTTCTGCTCTCCATTCTCTTTCTCTTCCCCTTCCTTTTTCCTTTCTCTTCCCCTTCATTTTCCCTTTCTCTTCCCATTTCCCTTCCCCTTCCTTTTCTCTTTTCCTTCCCCTTCCCCTGTCCCATCCCATCCCTTCCCCATCCCCTCCCGACCCCGCCGCCCCCGGCCCCACCTGTGGGCGCTGCCATCGTCGTAGAGGAAGGTGCTGTTGGTGTAGCACTCGGAGCACCCCGCAGCCCCTCCGGCCGCCCTCCCCTCCGCCGGCCGGTAGCTGCCGGGCAGGCTCCGCTCCTCTCCCGCGAGCGGCATGGGCGCAGCGGCTCGGAGCAGGGCATGGGAGCCCCGCGCTGCCCACGGCACGGCCGCAGGCACCGGCGCGCTCCCGGTGCCGCTCCCGGTGCCGCTCCCGGTGCCGCTCCCGGTGCCGCTCCCGGTGCCCGCCGCCCATCACGGCGAGCCCCGCCGCCGCCGCAGCCCGCGGGAGCTCCGCATCTCGGCCCGGGGGCTTCGGGGCCGGGAGGGATGGGAGGGAGAAAAAAAAAAAAAAAAAAAAAAAAAAAAAAAAAAAAAGGAGGAGGCGGCCGGGGGGCGGGAGCGGCCCGGGGGGGGGGCTTGTTTGAAGCGTGGGGGCTCGGCTCGGCTCGGCACGGATCGGTTTGGCACTGCTCTGCTCTGCTCGGCACGGATCAGCTCGGTTCTGCTTTGGCACGGCTCGGCTCGGCTCGGCACGCCTCCCCCGGTGCTGCCCGCCGAGGCTGGCTATGGCACGGCTCAGCACGGCTCGGCACGGCTGCACCGCGCCGCCACCTGCCGGCCGCGCCCGGGGGGTGTTTGGGGGCTGCGTGATTTTTTTTTTATTTTATTTATTTATGTATTTTTATGGTTCGTTGTCTTTTTTATTATTTTGGCCCCGAGAGCCGCGTCAATATTTGTGCTGCGCGCTGGAAGCACGCGGCCGGCCCCGGCCCGCTGCGGAACGGCCGAGCCGTGCTGAGCGGCCGGGCACTGATCTCCACGGGGGGGCCCCGCTGCAATAACACGGAGCCGCCCCCGGGCCGAGAAGGGCCTGGAAACGAGCCGGGAGCCACCGGGAAAGGGTTAAAGGGAGCCCGGAGAGCCTTCTGTCCCTTGGGTGTTCAGTCCTGTGTGATTCTGTGCCGCGCGTGATGCGGTGCCACGCACCGTGCCGTGGCCAAGCCAGCCCCCGTGGGCAGGGGAGCAGCTCTGCCCCAGCCCAGGCACACTCAGCAGTGTTGGTTTCTTGCTTTATTCCTCTCCCAGGGCCCATGATGTAGTGCAGGTGTTGGGGTGCTCGCTGTGGGACCAACCAAACTGCGGAGGTGACCAGGTGCCCAAAACCAAGCATCGTTTATTCCAAAATAAACCCTCGCAAAGAAAAACTCCTTCTCTCTCCATGCTCCTCTTCCCGCACTCACCCCAAATGCCAACAGCCAGATAGATCACACCCAGGGGAGGGTGACACCAGCCAGGAGCACGCCGTGCTCCGAGGGGTGGCAGCCACCAGCTGGTGATGTGGCAGCACACGGAGCCCCCACGCTGCAGCCCCCAGCTCCAGGTGAGCCCGCTCAGATGCTTCGGGGTTTACACATCTCGCCAGGCCCGGAGACTTTGTTTCTCTTGCAGCATGCCTTCCTCCTCCTCTCGCTCCATATGGGCTCTCCTACACTAGGAGGCATTTGAGAGAAAAGCAATTAATGCTGCCTGTGCGATCCTTCCATGTGATGCTTCCCGGCCCATCATGCTTTTAAGAAGGAAAGTTATTCTTCATTCACTAATTGCCTCGCATTATCGGGTGCAAAATGTTAACGTGCAGCTCTGCGAGGAGAGGGGGTGGGTGGCACAGCGGCGTATTGACATGCGAGGTGATAACACAGGCGTGGAGGAGGAATTATTTAAAACGCTACGGTGGGGGTGGGGATTGTAAGGGAAAAGAAGTGGAAAAAAATGAACGAGAAAGAGCCAGAAGAGGAAACCCATCCCCACCTGAGTGCTGCAGCCCAAGCAGCAAGGCAGGTCCAGAGCCACGTCTGCAAGGAGCTGTGTCCATGAGTGGAGGCCACGTGCTGCAGGGACACCACTGCCACCACCGCCTGTCCCTGGGGGGCACCTGGCTGCTTGGGGTGCCCCCGGCCCCAGCACTGCCCCCAGTACCACCACTCCGGGCTCCTCCTGCTGACAGGGTGAAAGGGGAGCCTCCAGAACAAATCATTTCTCAGCCTGGAGTTAAAGGAATAAAACCAAAATACTGTCCCCATTGTTTCCAAATAACGAGTTTAAAGGAAGAAAACCCTTCTGGGAGCTCATTCGGTCAGCACCAAGCACCCACCTGCACAGCCTGAAGGGAGAGGGGGAGAGAAGGACTTCGTGCTTCCAGCCTGAGCCATGGCAGAGGCAGCAGCCTGGGTGCTGAGCACAGGATGTCCGGACGAGATGTGGGCAGCAGGGACAGCCAGGCTGGTGGTGGGAGTGGAAGAGGACATCCTGCCCTGGCCTGAAGCTGTCTGTGAGCTCCAGGAGTCACATCTCGGCGGTGTCTGGGCACACAGAGTAAGCAAACAGCTAGCAGGAAGCTCTCCTTGCTCAGGCACGGATTGCTTTCAGCTCTAAGGTTTCCCCAATTTGCCTGGACATTTTAATTACAGTCTGCACAACGAATGGCAGCCGTCCCAACAAACAGGCACCAGCTGCCCCCAATCCGTGCTCCTGGGCTTGGGGATGCTGTGGCCACTGCATGGAAACCCCAGCCCAGTGGGCACAGGGACCCCTTTGCTCTCCGTGTTTTTGGCTCTCTGCTCCCCAGTTCTCAGCAGTGCCACACAGATGCTGCCCTTCCCCTCCACCAGCACTTCTCTGAGGTTAATGGCAGTAAGATTCACTTATCTTTGGAAACGTGTTCAGCTCCCAGCTCGCAGTGCCCTGGGATCAAGCTTGCACCTTCCCAGCAGCCGTGGGTAACGCCACCACTGCTCATTAAAGGCCCCTCCACGGCATCCCCTCCCCAAAGCACAGGGGGGCACAGGGGGGCACAGCCCCCCGGTCTGGCTGCCCAGGGAGGGGCCCGGCTCTGGCGCTTTGTGTCTGGAGGAGCAATAAATAAGTCTGTGGGAGGCGGCGGCGGGGATGAGTCAGAGGCACGAAGGAGAGAAAGTCATTTTCTGAAGAATGAATTAACGAAGTCCGGCATGCCTCGGTGCTCCGGAGCCAAATAAATATCTTGTCAGAGGGTGTCCTGATGTGCCCAAACTTCCTGATAACCCACACCCGGAGGGCACTTGGCCACGGCTGGGGGGCTGCAGCTCCATCCCCATCCCTGGGGCACCCCCATTTCCACACAGCAGGCACCGTCCAGCACCATGCAGGTACTGCAGGATACAAAAAGGAAGCACTGGGGCATGGCCTGAGTGCCAGGAGCCTGCATTCAGCCCCCTCACTTTGCATTTTTGGGTACGGCACATGAAATGAAGGAAGACCCCGACGCTGCCAGCACTGCTGCAGCTGCAGAGCATCCGCGCAGACACGGACCACGCAGCCCAGCTTGTTCCTCACTGCAAACACTGTCAGAGCGTGGGCCGAACTCAGTCAAAGCCAAGCTTCATTCAAGGCTCCAAATGTTTCAGATGTTTCACATCTCATACAAATTTCACATGAAACCTGGATTCGCCAGGGACGAATTCAGCGCGTCTCTGACTTCAGGGAATGGAAGGGGAAGGTGTAACTTGCGTGGCGTGCTGTGAAAATCAGCAACAAGTGGAAAACTTCTGGTCTACAGCAAAATAGGTGACTTTTCTGACAAGTTGACATCTTGGCAGAAAGACAACCATCGCAGCCAAGGGGCTGGGAGCCCTGCAGCCCCCAGCTCGACATTTTTCATAAGCTAATGCTCTCTCGATCCAGCTTAGATTTAGCTCCGTGTTTCTGATGCCGACTGTAGCACTTAGAGAATGCACAGAGGGTTTTGAGCTGTCTTTATCAAAGAATATAGTGGTAGCTGGCTGTCAAAGCTGTCATTAAACTCGAAAAGTAATAATCAAACATACACATACAAAAAGATGGAGCTCTGTAATTCCAAGACTGATGTATGCAAAGAAAGAATGAATGCTAGGAACTTGGCTATAAAACATGTTTTTAATGCAGACAACTGAGCCATTGCATAGGAAAAAAGACACCCTCATTTGTACACCAGGAGCGGCCGATCTATTTGTCTAATATGTCAGCACTCTGGTTTGTTGTTTTGTTTTTAAGTTTTCTACCTCCATTTAACACCCTAAGGAACATTAAATATCAAAAAACAAATGAAATGCACGCTAAGAGTATTTCTATAAACCTTCTCTTCCATCACCTCCCAAGCTTCATGGAGAATTTAAGGTAAAGCATTGCTTGCAGGATCTGAATCATATCTTTAAGCAAAAACATTGCTATTAGGTGACTAAGACCAAAACAATTGTCTTCTGTTATTTATTGCAACTGATGCTGTTATTAGAAACCAGACATGTCCCTTTCCAGCCCCTTGCGTTATCTGCTCTGCGTGCACTGGTGAAACACAGCAAAAGGCAAAAAATTTGGCTGGGCACCAGCTCAGGGGAATGGTCCCAGCAAGGGGAACGTGTCCTGCCACGGGTACCCCAAACTGCTGTCTCTGGGAGCTCAGCATCACCCTGAGCAAGGGCTGCATCCTTCTCTCTCCTTGCCACAAACACACACGCTCCCAGCTCCTTTTTGCATTACACATGGAAGCTTTGTATTTTTCCCCCTTTATTCTATTAATTTTAGTCCAAGAGGAACTGGTGCCACCTGCAGCACATGGGATGTTAACCTGGGTGCCAGAAAGCAGAAGGAAACCCTGGCTCAGCAGCGAGCAGAGGACAGGCTCAGGCAGCTCCTGGCAGCCCCTCCAGGCACAGACATCCTTGTCCCCTCTCCCCTGCACCAGAGCAGGGGGAAGACAGGGCAGAAACTTCTGGTTCCCTGTGAAATTGTGGAAGGAGGCTTGAAAGAACAGCCTGCCTACACATGGCTCACACACACAGGATCTGGCACGCCTCTGGAGCCAGATCAGCCGAACGGAGGGCTTAAAGCCTGCCTGTATGAATCAAATTGGTTTTTGGGACGGTTTTGGGTGGATGGCAGGCGGGATGATGGCTCTGCAGGGAAGGGCAGCACATGGCACAGAGTGACTACATGAGGACATGTGACAGATAGAGCCTGGGTTCTCATATTTGAACAAATGTGTGTCTGAAATCCAGTTTTCATTGATTTTCCCCCAAAAAATCTCTGTCTGCCCTCCCTCGCCTGCACCATCACTCGAGAACTGTGCGTCATCCAAAGCCTTCGCATGCTCAAGAAGCAGACTCAGGCAGAGAAGCAGCAAAACGGGCTTTGCTCCCCCTTCCCAAATGTTCAAGCACCAGGAGGGAAGCCAGGAGACTCAGAAAGGCGTTTCAGGAATCTGTGGGCATGGCTGCTCCCTGCAGCACGTCACACCGGGTGCCCTGCAGTGGGACAAGGGACGGGCACACGCTGGGCTCTGACCTCCCGTATTTCGGGAGCCCGTGGTCCTGTCCTCTCAAACATCAAACCCAAATCCCAGCCATCCTTTGCTCTAAATGCTTGCCATTCAGATAGGTCAAGTTGTCTACAGTGCTGTCAGCGCATCCCTGCTCCTGTTATGAGGTTCCCTTGGATATAAAATAAGGAAAATGTGAAAATCTCTTACAAGAAACAAGCTACAACCCCGTGCCTCAGGAAAACCCATTTTTCTGGTCATTTCCCTAATTTACACCCACAAGATTTCCTAGGGTTTAAGTGAAGATGCAGGAACAAAACATTTTACCCAGACCAACCTGAGCTCAGCCCCTGCAGGGATCCTGAATTCCCACTTATGCAAGCTCATGAATCTCACAGGGAGCAAGGTTTTCCCTGAACATGGTTGACTTCAGCAACCTGGAAAGCAAGATAGGCTGATAAAGAAACCACTGTGTATTAAAACACCATATGTTACACTTGCCCAAACCCTGGGTTTCTAAAGGCGTGTTGATTTTTCCCCAGCAAACCCTGCAAAGCTGACAGCCCTTGTGGCACCCATACCAGTTATGGGACCCCCAGAGCTCACCGCTGGTCCTCAGGCCTCTCCCAGTGTGACCCCACCAGGCTCTGTGGATAAAATTTATCAGCTGAACCTCATGGAACAGCTTTGGTTGGATAATGTAAATATATGTCTATTTTGTATGCATATATTTTGTATGCATATGAGAACGTGACTATGTGAAATTACTGCTGCCACCACAAAGCCATGCAAAAGCAATGACTTCAGATGTACTGCAAGCATCACGCTGCGTGAAATTGCAACAGGGCTGATACACATGTGGGTCTCATTGTTATTTTAGAAACGCACAATTGGGAAGGCCAATATTTTTCATGGAAGCGGTTTCAAATACTAGTATTATTTACTTATTAAACAGTTTAGCTGGAGACAGAGCATCTTCAAAGGAGGATTTTTTTTTTCTCAGAATGTGTATCTGGGGCTACAGTGCTATATTATTATACATGAAAAATATTTCCCTATTAGCTTTTTATTTCAGAGAACACATTTAACTGACACTTCCCCTGCTGACAGCTTGCCAAGCTTCAAAGCACAACTTCTCAGAGGACTGCCGTGATTTCGAGGCTCGTCCAGACAAAGCTGTAGCCCAGCTGACATACAGCCTACATGAAAGGAGGTTTCCCAGTTTTTGGAGATCCTAAAGCTCTGGTTGGGGCACACGTGCTGCGTTTGGGCTGTTCTTCAGAGGGGCACGGTGCACCTCCCTGCTATGGCTGCATCAGCTGCCCAAGAAGACGAGATTTTCCTTGCCCACAGAGAGAAAATTTTGCTGCCAGGAGTAGCTGGAGGGGTGGAGGGGTCACCCAAGCAAGAAGTCCAAGCTCTTCTCCCTCTCCTGGGGACATTCAGCTGGTGCTGGCTCCCCCAGGGATGTTTTAGGGATGGTGTGAAGGTCAGAGCAGCAAACCCTGGGTATCGCAAAGCACATGGCCGCAGACAACCACAGCGGCAGCACACCCTCCTTCCACCCCTTCAACCTGGGATTCACAAACAGAAACACACCCTTGCCTGTGCGAAATCTCTTTAAATTTAAAAAATAATGATCTTTCCACTCCAGAAAGAGACTGCCACCTGCCTGCTCCCCCCCAGCCCTCCCCAGGCAGCTGCTGGGGACCCTCCCGCCCCTTGCACCCCTCGATGCTCTGCAGGCGTTAGGCCTCGCAGAGCTGCTGCCAAAATCAGCTCCCCCCGCTGACACCTCTGTCCTGTTTGTGGTGTCTTTGGCACCTTCCACACCAGCACTTCCAGTCCCCCGCCTCTCCCCAGCCCAGTAAGCCCCAGTGCAGGCCGTGGCCGAGCCAACGTCAACACACAGAGGCTGCGGCACGGCCGAGGCCACCACCCGAGGTCCCTCTGGGGGTGGTCATCGCAGCTCTGTACTGGGATGTGCAGCCAACACCAGAGCACAAATACCTTTAGTCAGGTGAACCAGGGGTGAAATATGGGTGGGCAGAGAGCAAAGGAAAAGACAACGCAGTCATCTTGCTAGGGTTCACGCTCCCACTCTGGTAAATGGGTGCTGGAGGAGGCAGGAGGGTGGGGGACACCAAAACATCCCCAGTCTGCAAGCCATGGGCCCCCAAGATGCATCCCCAGCTGCAAACCATCAGCTCCTCGTGCACAGCTCCTGCTTCGTGCCTTGCTCCATGGGACCCACTGAAAAACGCCGGCATCAAATGATGCCCTGCTTTTCCCTGACTCACAAGAACCCCAGCACAGGGAAAATCCCTTTCCCCCACCCCTCTCAGCCTGCCCCCAGGACACTGCAGAGCCTGGCCCAGCAGCACCCAAACCCCAAAGTGCCCAGGGCATCTCCTATGCCCACAGGGAGCCCTTCCAGATGCCTGCACGGTCACCCCACCACCAACAGGGTGCTCCCAGCTCCAGGATAGACCGACCTCATCCTACAGCAGCTTTGTGTGCCAAACCTCTGCCTGGGGAGGGGCAGAGCACCCAGAACAGGGGTGAGGAACCAACAGGAACACAGCCCAGCTGTGAAAAACAAAAACCCAGGCAAACAGCAACCAACTGCCAGACCTAACACAGCTCAACGCAGCCAAGGGACTTGTTTTTTTCCAAGGTGGCCCCAGCAGTGGCTTCAGTTTGTTACTCCTCAGACTTTACCGCAAGCCCCACTTAAAGGCTGGGAGTTAATAAAGGCAACAGCTCGGGCTTCGCTTGCTTTGTGCTTCATGCAGCTGCAACACGATCGCCCCCAGGATCATCTTTCCTCCCCGCAGGCAGGCGAGGTGGAAGCCGCCGTGTGCGGGTTCGGGCGGTAACTCAATCCTGCAGCCCCAGATACGCGCTGCTGCCGGGGAGAAGCTGCCTCCGAGGGGAACGCGGAGCCCACCGCACGCAGGGCTCCCCACAGCCATGCAGGTGAGTGCTGGGGCTTGGGCACAGCCTCGCTGCAAGGCATCTACTGGGTGCCTGCTCTGGGCTCCCTCCTCTCCATGAGGTTGGGCTTGCAGCTGCTGTTTGTGTTAGGGGAAGGGGAGCAGCAAAAACACAGTCTTGTGCCTATATGGCTGTGCACGATGGCACGAGGCTGAGCTGGAGCCTGGCAGTGCAGGGGTCTCAGCAAAACCCCTCCTTGGGGTTAGTGAGAGGGGGCTCAGCTGAACCAGCAGCACCCAAGGAGCAGGAGGGTCGGGGGTCGGTCCTGGGCAGAGATGGGCTCAGTCCTGCTCCATCACTACGGGGCCACAGATTCCCCTTTCCCCTCTTGCCCTGCCAGGTCTCACAAGGTGCTGTCAGACCAAGCGCCAAGGCTCTCATCTGAGGATGTATACTGTCCTTACAGGTCCTCACTAGGAGCTCAGGCCTTCAGTAACAGGCTAAAACCACCCAGAAAGCATTAGAGCAGTCAGTTACTCCTTGGTATTTCCCCAGGTGGATGTGCAGAGATGAGCCATTTAAGCTACAGCATGTTAATGTTCTCAGCTTGAGATCTCACTGCACCACAAGTAGGGCTGGTCGGGTTTTTAGGAGGTAAAAAGCCTTACACTTAGTACATGTACAAATCTAAATGTCACGGTTCCATTTTGCCTCAATGTACTATAAAATGTATTCTAACGGCGTTATAAAATAAAAGCCTTTCCAGTCTAGTAGCAAGAGCATTCAGTGCCTGTGTCTTTTCTTCCCCAGCTGACTCTCTGCAGGCTCCGGACTCACCAGTGGTGCTTCATTCTGTTTAACGTCTTGCTTTTCCACATGCTGCTTTTCGGAGCAGATTTACTGGAGGAATACTTCCTGCGGTCATTACCTCTCTCTTACACTGATGCAAAGACTCTCGAAATCAGGGAGAAAGCCAGGAAGCTGGATATGGACCCTCTGAAGGCCAATCTCTCCAAATCCTACACCATCAGCAGCACAGCAGCATGCTCAGACCAAGAAATATTTTTGCTGGTTCTTGTCTGCAGCGGCCCAGAAAACAGGACGAGGCGCAACGTGATCAGGCAGACATGGGGCAACGTGACAGACACCAGAGGTTACGCTGTCCTTACCTTGTTTGCTTTAGGAAAGCCGGCTTCAGTAGCAGCCCAGCTGGAGATCGATGAAGAGTCTCAAAAGCACAGAGACATTATTGAAGGCAGCTTCATCGATTCGCCCGAGGCACAGACGCAGAAGATGTTGATGATTGTGGAGTGGACAGTAACTTTCTGCCCTCACGCGAGGTATATTCTTAAAACAGACGAAGAAATGTTTGTCGGTATTCCAAGTCTGGCTGGATACCTGCTCAGCTTAACACAGCTGGAGGACGTCTACACCGGGAGGGTCATTCATCAAAGAGTGCCTGACAGAGCCCCTCAAAGCCCTGGCTTTGTTCCCATCCATCGATACTCAGAGGAGTTTTACCCAGATTACTGCGACGGGAGAGCATTTGTCATGTCCCAGGACGTTGTTCGGAAGGTGTACGTGGCCGCCAAGGAGGTGCCGGTTTCACTGCCCCCTGATATCTTTGTCGGAATCTGCGCTAAGAAAGCTGGCATCACTCCCATTCACAGCTCTCGCTTTTCTGGGGAAAAGCACATCAGCTACAATCGATGCTGCTATAAATTCATTTTTACCTCTTCCAATGTGAAAGAGGATGAGTTATTTAAAGACTGGAAGGAAACAAACGATGGGGAAGATTGCTCACTACTGGAAACATACTACAGCCTGGTGTCCTGCAAGGTTTTGACCTATATTGATAAATTCAAACAGTTTAACTTGGATAGAATAAAAAATGAGGCTCTTCACTTCGCTGATTAAAATTTAACTTTTGTGAAGGAGGCCTGCATTTTCTTCCACCAGCCATTTTCCCCTGTACATAGTCAGTAATAATTTCCTCTTCAAGCTAGCTTTTTTCTCTTCAACAGCAAATGAGTTCTCAAATGCTGTAGCGTTACAGTAGCAGAATTGTTTGTTTTCTACTTACACCTGTACATACCAGTACATGCATGTAAGTAAAGAGTATTCCAAGAAATGTGGTCTGTAGTGTATTTTCCAGATATTTGAAGGTCTCTACTTGAACCCACAACTCTTCCTGTATTTTGATCAGATTCAAGCGAGTTAAGCATCACCTGTTTCCACACTATTTTGTAACAAAGGGGAATTTCTTCACCCAAGGTAAGGGGGCTATTTCTGAACAGCCTGTTTTGCAGTACCAGTGACACCGCAGAACATCTTAGAGAGGCAACAGACATTGAATTGTCATGGGAATTGCTAAAGTAAACAGCCCAGGGAGGTTCCGGACCAGAAATCTGACTTACCTGTGAATTCAATGCTGTACTTGTCACACACAGCATCAGAAAGACACTGGCACAACCATCTCCATGCTGTGAAGTTGTGCTGGAGAATGGGGTCAGCCACGAAGTCAGAACAAATCCACCAGTGGGCTGGTGACACCACGCTCATTAAAAATGTAAAAACTCCCTAAATTAGGAACAAGTCAGAGAGCACAACCCCACCCATGCCTGCATCCTCCAGATTAACTCTTCCATAGCAGCTCCTTCAGAAGCCAGAAGATTAGCTGGACAGATGTGCTAGAATTGTGACAGACACACACGGAAAGAGGCACACACTTACCTTTGAGGATCCCATCTGCTCTTTCTGGTGTGACGGAAAGAATCAGAGGTGGGCCCCAAAACTCCACGGTTCTTAAGTATCAAGTTATGCTGCTTGTTAACCAGGGTCAACTGATTAGTGCATTTTTTGTTGTTGGTGGTGTTTTTTTGTTCGATTTTAAATCAAATTCACCCAGTTTACCACATTACCTCAATCCTCATTCTCCATCATTCCATTTCTGCTTTTGCCTTAATTATCCCCCCCATCGTGTTACGCAGAGGGACATGCAATTGAGTTTTCCTTTGTGTACAAGATACACCACTGACACCATGTAAACCATATGGCTATGGACGGAATGTATTCACATATAATGAATACACGTGGATAACAAGGGGTAAGAGTCTGAGCTCAACAAAAAGTGCACGTGCATCCATAAAAATCCCCTTGTTTGGCACCTCTGTGTATTTTAAAATATTTTATTTGGCACATGTACCATGCAAAACAGATGTTAAAGACTTGGCACACAGTAGCTTTTGTAAGCAACTACTGAAAACACGCACAGAAGAGACTCATGAACTGCAGAAAAGGCTTATATTGGTTTCTTTTGCTGAGATTTTAGCATACAGCTCATACAGAGCTACCTGCACACAAAGCCACCCAAAAATAACCAAGCTGAACTGCCCAATAAAAGTGCAAACCAAGGATTTCTATATCCTTTCCATTTCCTTTTTAGCACTTTCAAGTTTTTCTGGATGCTGAGATTCATTGAATTTCTCTGCTCCCTTAGTTCACAAATGAGACACTGCATACTGCCTTTTCCACTAGCAGATGTTTATTATGCACATTTAGAATGAAAGTGTGAGCAGCAGTATAACGTTGGATGACAACTTTTTGTATATATTAGGTCACAAGCAACAAAGCAGATCACCTGCATTCAGATAGTTTATTAAACATCAACAGATTTTCTCCAACTACCCTGCTTCTCTGAGCCCACTTCAATTCCTTGCCAGCAATTTTTTTGTGGGCAATACTATCACCTCTGCTGCATCCCGAAGCTACTACAAGCAATAAAGGGGTCACTGCATGACTAAATCATCCCATTTCACTTGGCAGAGCAGGGACACAGGGCAAGTACTTCCCATAGAGGCATACCCGACTTAACACACTACTAAAGCAAGCCCCAAAGTAGTGAATTCATGTTTTATTATGCTCCCCGCAACTTATCCCCAGATTTGTGTCTTACATTCTCAGCAAAAACAATATAAACCTTTTGTATAAAGTACACTGTGGTCTTTGTTTACAGACCAGCACATCACAGGTCAGTAAAGTGACCAGTGGTCCAGCTAGTCCTGTACCTCACCCACGTGCTAGCTGAGCATCTTCAGAGAAGACAAAGCCTCATGAGGTACTACATTTATAGCCTCCTAATTCAGTTCATGCCTTTAAACATGAAAGCTTTAATGTTCTTACCCCTTTTATTCCAACTCAGGTAAATAAAATTGGTACTTTTTTTTTTTTATATAACACTTAAATTAAAAAATCATCTTTGATAAAAAAGTGCAAACTGTTTAAGATTTGGTTCTGAAATAGATTTGTAGCTCATGCTCCTTTGGCAGCTCAGTTTACTTGCTGAAAAGTGACAGCTAATGACACAAAGCTCCCAATTTGGTTTTATAAACTAGAGTTTGCTTTCACTTGTTTTTAAAAGGGCTAAGTGTTTTTTCTGTTTGTTTGTTTTTTTTGTAATCCTCAGTATAAAATGTAAACAATATTTAGGACTTATTCAAACAAGACTTAAATCCAGCAAGTTGATGAGAGAAGAGAAGCCAGTTTGTACTCCCTCATGTGGACAGAATATTACTAGCTTTTTCTTACCACCTGAGCTTCTGGCAGACCTAAATCTAGCTAAAGTGTTTTCTATGCAAGGACCAACTTCAGCAGATAGAAAAAAGTAATAATAAAATTTTTAAAAAAGAGAAACCATGGCAGCATTGGAGGTTACAAACCTCAAGGTTTTTTTGGCTTTTTTTTTTTTTTAATTCGACTGTGATCTACTGAGAAAACATGATAGGAACTCCAAACCCAATAACAGTTTTTAAGTAAACACTGATAATTTCTGCAAAATAAAACAGCCAGCAGTTGATAGAATGCTTGCCTTGTTTACTTGTCTCAGGACAGTACACAGAGAATTTCTGCCATGAGATTCTGTGGAAAATTACACTGTGCCCTACAGGTTTTGATTTGCTCTCATGACTCTCATTTCAAACAGAGTCAAAGTGCTTTGTGTTCCTTTAAAGAGACAATCTAAGATGACTCCCGTGTGGAGAGCCTTTACATCTTACATCTTAACATCGATTTCAGTAACATGGTTTGTAAGAAGGGGAACCAAGACATCAGTGATATTATTCTGCTCCTTCCACAGCTGTAGTAGAAACTGCCTTAGCATAATAGGGGCCTTCACGCAAGTAAGCCCTAAGCCTCAAGTAATTCTGATTTCCAAAGATTTCCGCAATTGTTTTGGAGTTTACAAGGGCCTTAACCAGTTCATACTTGGCATCTTTCGAAGCTTTATCAGGTTCCACAGATCTGTCTACGATGTATTCCACAAACCCTGGACTGTTCAGCATCAACTTCTGCGCCCATGGTTGATTTGCAATAGCCTATATGCAAAGACAAAAAGAGGGGGAAGAACACCTCATTTTAGAAAGCACCCAAAAACCTGTTACACAGAAGGCTGTTAAGCTAAAAGTCAAAGAACAGAAAAAAAATGAAGTGGGATATTCATTCTACACAGTAATTCTGCAGTATTTATCACTGGAAACCAAGCACAGTGCAGTGTTTCTCTTTAATGTTTTAAGTAAATTATCAAAGCAGTGACCTACAGTATAGCACTTATTAAAGTTTATAAGAAAATTAGCACTGCACACACGACCCATTATTTAAATGGTGAATGCAAATGACATTATTTCTGGCTGCTTCAGGACTTCAAAAAGACCAAACAAAACACAACAAACAAACAAAAAAATACACAACATGTGACCGCCACTGAAAAATGCGAGGCTGAGTACAATACAATTCACTATCTGATCCTTAAAAGCAAAGAAACTTACAGTAAATACTCTTAAAGCCCCACAGTGGAGATCAGGGAACGGCTGAGTACTGATACTCCTGAAGAGTTCCAGTGGCTGGCTAGACAAGGATGTGAACCATGATTCAGTCATTCTTAGAAGGTCTTCTGTCTGCTGCTCTGGCTACATACATCAGAAAAACGTGCAGAAAAGAAAGAGTTTAGTTAGGATTATAAACAAATTTCAAGTTTTGAGTACATGTTCAAAAGTTTAAGAAGTTATTTAAAACAAACCACCATCAAAATAAACTGAAATACTTTATGTTTTCAACATATTTTCATGAATGAAGAAATAGCTATCTACATTTCATTTAGCTTGGATGACAGAATTAAATTGATTGATTTTAATATATAAGAGAAGTGCTGTGCTGGAGTACAGTAATGTAAGATAAGAACTGCTCACTTAGAGCTGCATTATTAAAGCTAGGTCACTGAATCTAAAGAACAGTCAGAGCAGTCTGCCTTTAAAGCACGAGAATATTAAGCTATTTACTCTCATTACTTTGCTAACAATGTCTTGACCTCAAGTTTTATAAATATATTTCATAACACGTGGTCTCTTACAAACTCAAACTTTAGGCAAACAAACAAACCAGGGAACTTCAAGACAGTGAAGTTAGTGACTCACAGTATTAGAAAGCTGCCACTACTACCTAAGCTAAATGCTGCAGAAAGCTTTCACACGGTTAACGAGATACACAATTCTTTTATTCTTACAGATTTTAAAAACAAAAAACAAAAACAAACATACAGGCAAGTAAAGAAGAGATGAAATGGCATCCAAACATCGAAGTCGTAGCTCTGTAGGGGCATTCTTTGCCTGGTGCCCTATTTTGTTTAACAAATTTTGAAATCTGCTTCCTTTGGGGAAAAGAAAAAATAAACAAAACAGTTCTAAGTAACTCAGATATACTTTAGAAAAAAGTACATTATATCAGTCACTCTATACTACATTAACTGGTAGAAAGAGTATATAAAGGTTGTACATAAAACCTGAGAAAGGATTGCTTTTGATCCACTACAATAAAAAGATTAAGATTCTCTTTACTTCATACAGACCTACAGTAGATGAATACAAAGCTTTATGGTCATTCTCTAGACTATCCAAAGACCGTCAGAAAGGGAGTTATTTGTCACAGATAATTGAGTCATCTTGGGAAGTACACACCCTAGTATATTTGTGATTACATATGTCCAATCCCATTCTGCAAAGCTGCAATAGTTATATGCTCACACATTTTCACTTAAAAGTTTTTCACTTTGGACAATCAGAAAAACCAAACAATAAAAAAAAAAAAAAAATCACCTACTTTGAGTCCTCTGAACCATTTTATATTAAGAAAATAAATGCAGCCTGTAAGGAATGTGCCATTACACTTCTAACCCTGTGAAAAGGCCATGCCAAAAGTAGAAACAAAGGAAGCTAAAATTACAAGACTACTGATGATTCATACGATGCACTTCACTGGAAAGGAGTAACTTGAATCGCACTTGTGATACCAGAATTCTCCCTGCTAGGCATGAAGACTGCCATGCCTGGCAAGACTATTAGAAGACATCTTATCTGCTATACCACAGCTATCCGAAGAGACCCCCTTGATTATTAGACAAATGTTTTTCAGTTCTTTTCTCTATTACACCATTATCAGCTTATTCTTGTATGATACACTGAGACTATTTTGTTAAAAAAATAATAAAAAATCATACTAACTAGTTTTCTGTAAAACCTGTTTGCCTTCTACAGTTGATCCCAGGATTCCCAATGTGTCCACAGCCACTCCAATCATGGTTGGATCGTGACTCTCTGCCATTTCAAAGACTTTTTCCATAAAGACAGGGTATCGTTCGCAGATCTGCTGTGGGCTATCTACAACAGCCAGATTCCCAAAAAATTTAACGAAACCTGATAGAACAAGAGAAAACAAAAGTCTTCAGAGTGGAGTAACAACAATGTAAGAATGTCAAAATTAACTATACATGAACATGAGACATATTCACTTATAATTGTATTTAATTGTTAATTGATTCACTATTAAATGCTATTAACACTGTGAAAGGAACTAAGGAACAAGCCAAAAGAAGCTTAAGACTACAAAAGACAGCATCACAACTTGGACATAGTCTTTGCACAGTCCAGGTGAGTACAGTTTTTCTATGACAAGATGTATTCATCTTTTAACAGCTACTAAATTCACGATGCAACTTCTGTCTTCTTAAAAAACCTCTACAAGAAGACAAACCTCAAACCTCTGGTACAGTCTCTTCAGATCTTACCTTTGCTATCCACTCTAAATGAATGATTCATGTATTAGACTGTCCTGCAGCACGCTGTGCATGCCCAACATGTGTTCTACTACTCAAACATTCATGAGCCTCCAGAACAGGCTTGGTAGTCCTCCCCGTTTAACATACTAATGAATACAAGCAATAACTAATGGAAATAAGAAACGCATGATGTAACCTGGTAAGTAGAAGCTTGAGAAAGGATCAGACTCTGCACCGATGATGATGTTTGAAATTTTATCAATAACTCCTTGTTGAGCAAGGTACTGACGTCCATGCGGAGTATGGGCCAGCGAGGTCACCATCTCTATGCATGTAGCTCTGAAACAGACAAAAAATTCGTTTGGCCTCCTTCAGACAGATTTTTGAAGTACAGAGAGATTAAGAAAACATACGAAGCTTTTCTACCCTTATGAAAAAACAACCAACCAAAGAACAAAAACAAAACCACAGCTGGTAAGTACTCGTCCAAGCTCTCTCTGCTTTCTGATGATATACCTGAAGACAGACAACTTTCCAGGAGTATTTACATTGCAACCCAACATTACAACTACCACAGCATATCACAGAAATTTCATCCTGGTTCTCAAACTTAAAGGGTCTAATGAGAAACGAACACAACTGTGTTTAAAGAGAGTTATTTAAAATAAGACCAAACATCGCTGTTTAGCAATTAGGGAAATATCAAACTCGCTGTAACATACCTGACCAGTACATCATCTCCAGTCAGCTCTCCAATTAAGTCCGATATCAATCCACTGTTTGCACAGTAACTGAGTGAGTCTGCTGACACTGAAGAAATCTCAACAATTAACTAAATAAAAGCACAGGGGGGAAAAAAAGACTGGTTTATAAAAACATTGTAATGGTAACAATTCACAATAACGACCAAATACATCTTATAACACAAATTATTTAAATACTAAATTATGAAAAAATGAAATTCCTTATCTAAATGTTTGTATGAAACAGGCTCATATAGCATTCCGAGTTGACATTTGATTCTATTCAAACTGTCTTCAAGAGATCGTCACTGCTATGTTCATTAAGCTCTAGAACAGCTGAACTGTATTATTTCTCTTTTGTCATACATATCTAGATCAACATGCTTAGTATCTTGTCTCTTCCCCCTTCTGAGCTTTCAACAGCTCTTTACCTCCACTGGTAATGAGATCACAGATGGTATTTTACCCTCACTTTCAGAGAGGCAAGCATTTAATTGCATCGTTAGTCATTCTGTGTCGCCCCTCCGATGTTCTAAGCACTACAAGTTACAAAATAAAAGATGTAAACAGTTCTTCACACCCTCCTACCATAAACTGAGAAAGAGAAGTTCTGACATTACTTGAGGACCAACAGTGCAGTACCCTTCCTGCTCCCTTCTAGTCTCGACAAAGCACAAACATGAAGAAAACTTTGTGAAGCAGTTAAAAAGTGATGAATGCTAAGTTAAAAGCATGTTGCGAAAGCCAGACTAATTCAGAACCACAGTCAAAGAGAACTTTTTTGAATGACAACTTCATTCAAAAGGACAACGTCGATCTCATTCCTACCTCATACACTCTGTATCGAACAACATCATTCGTTGCCATGACATTTTTCAAGTCGCTCAACAAACTGCTCACAAATAAAGCCTCTAAGCCCTCTTGTGTCTGCGCTATTCTTGAGAGAGATTTGATGGCCTGTAAACAAAAACAGTAGCTTACTATAAGAATAACACAAAGGGAAGAAAATCCAGAACGATCAGACAGTTTAAGTGTTCTTTTGAAGATACTAAATCATGTTAAACATCTACAATTTTAGTTTTCATTCACTTTTCAATGAAAGTTATCGTATTGCTGACAAGGGCTAGTTATGGTAACTGTGATACAAGCCTCTGGCATCAGATGCAGACCTGTAAGTTCATCTTTGCATCAACAGCTACTGGAAGATAACAGGATTGAGTAAAGTTTTTTAAATCACATTTAAGAAACTCCTGGGCTTAAGCCACCCACATGATTACAACATCTTCCAAGCCACATGATCTCTCCTTTTAAAGGAGAGCAAAGGCTGCTATTTCAATAACAGTAGAAAAAGCATCCTATGCCCTGTCTACATTCATTTGTAAAGGAAGAAAAAAAAAGAAAGCAATGCTTACCTCTTTAGCCACTGCTATTTTCTCTCCACCAATGCAATTTATTATTTGCCGTAACAGCTCAGGACTGTTGAGAATTTCTCTAACAGCATCCGAATTTTCAACAATCCTCCCAATCTAAGGGCAATATTAAGCAACAATGTTGAATTATACCAAAACAAAGTTTTTCCACACAGACATGCCAGCACTAGAATAGCTACCCGGTCAGATGGAATCACCATTTTTGGAAACACCCAGAACTCAGCTGGACAACACCCTGAGCAGCCTGCTGTAAGCTGAGGGCTGGACCTGAAACCACTAGAGCTCCATCCCAAACCACACGGTTACACACTTCTGCTCTTTCAACACAACACAACAAATATGAACTCAGTTAAGCCTTTTCCTCCCTTCCTCCCCAGTGTTTTCTGATGCTGTTCCAAGCATCCTGAATATTAAAACGTTGCTACATTTAGTTCCTACAGCACCTGCTTAGAATGCGTAACCCAGAACACATGACAGCCCACAACAAACAGAAGATTCAGTTACAAGTTACTTCCGTCAAGACACTGCTTCAAATATTACGTTTAATACATATACCGTGAAGCATTATATACTGACATAATGCACAGTAACTATCCAAAACCATGTATAAGAGCACAAGCCCCCAGACAACACACGACGTAGTGTTTTAGTCACAATTTAGGCCACAAAATACCAGTAACAGATTGGGACAAACCTAGCCTGGCCCACGATGCCACTCTGTCCCACCCTGGAGCAAAACCTGTACCTGAGATATGGTGAGAATTTTCACGGAGTCGTCGGGGTGGAAAAGCCCTTTCTGCAGCTCTTCTTTCAGGTTCTGGATCACGTAGAGCGGGTCCAGGGCCTGCAGGAGCCTCTCCAGGATGGAAACACACGTAGAAACCTGCTCCCTGGGCGGGACAGAGAGAGCCACGAGGCCTTCAGCACCACCTCCTCGTCCGTGCCACCGCGGAGGAGGCCAGGGAAGGGGACAGCGGGCAGCAAGAGGCGCTGAGGGAGCAGGGGAAGGGGGGACAGGGGAGGCAGCAGGGCATGACAGCAACAGGCCTAGGCCGGGCCGCTCACCGATCATTGACGCTGAGGAGGCCGAAGAGCGCTCCCAGGTGGTCGTCGCTGAGGCGGGCGCGCAGGGCGGCGGGCGGCACGGCCTGCAGGGCCAAACGCAGGGCTCTCAGCTCCTCCAGAGGCGCCCCCCGCCTCGCCGCCCGCTCCAGCAGCTCCGCCACCGCCTCCGCCATCTTGGCCGCGCCGCCCCGGGGCCCGCCACAGCCGCCTCCCCTAGCAACCGCGCGCCGTTGCTAAGGGCTTCTCTCGCGTCCGCCGCCGCCGGAAACAAAATGGCGGCCGCCACCCGCCCCGCGGCCATTGGGCGGCTG